>NW_015549591.1:122905-161534 GCF_001515605.1 Sinocyclocheilus anshuiensis | reverse complement strand
TCTTGCACTTTTCCCGATTTAATTTCAAATTGATACTTCTTACTCTCTCCAGAAGCTGCCTAAGCCTTGCATCATGCTGTTCCACATTTTCTCCCCATACGAGTATATCATCCATGATATTTACAACACCTTCCAGGTCCTCAAGTCTTTGAGCTGTGCACTTCTGGAAGACTTCTGGAGCTGAAGATACACCAAAAGGTAAGCTCTTGAAACAGTATCTTCCGAAAGGTGTATTGAATGTGCAAAGCTTGGAACTTTCTTCGTCTAACTGGATTTGCCAAAATCCATGGTTAGCGTCTAACACTGAGAAAACCTTTGCATTTGGCATTTCACTCACCACTTCTTCAACTGTCTTGAGTGGAAAGTGTTCTCTTTTTATGGCTTTGTTCAAGTCTTTTGGGTCAATGCAGATGCAAAGTTTGTTCGGCTTTACAACAGTCTCCATACTATTGACCCAATCTGTTGGTTCTGTTTGTTTCTCGATGACTCCAAGTCTTTCCATTCTGTTGAGTTCTGTCCTTATTTTGTCTTTTAGTGCTATCAGGACTTTTCTGGGTGGATGCATCACAGGTGCCATGGCTGGATCAATCTTGATGTGATGCACACCTGGAATGCACCCCAAACCGTTGAACACATCATCAAACTCCTTCAGGATGTCTGTGTTTTTTTCACAGTCTACTTTGTAGATTCTTTTGACAAGTCCTAACTCTGTGCACGCCGATCTTCCCAGGATGGTAGGTGAGTCTTTCTCAATTACTTGGAACTCAATCTCTGCTTCATTGTCTTTAAATTAGCAGATGAGTTTTGTTGTACCTTTTGGCTCCATCTTGTAGCCAGAATACGAAACTAACATACAGTTTGACTTGCACAGTGACACTGATTTCCCTGCAACTGCTTGAAAGTCTTTGTACGAGATTACGTTGCACTCTGCTCCCGTATACAATTTAAAAGAAAGTGCTTTTTTGTTTACTTTTAGTGTTTCAGTCCACTTGTCTTTCTTCAATACTGTGGCATCAGTTACTTTATTAACTTGCATCTCGACTTTGTTTCCATTCTGCTTCTCTTCGATGGCACCCACGAACAGTTCTGTGTTGTCCTCTTGTTCAATCTCATGAACTTTCTTCATTGAAAACCTTGTTTTGTCTTTCTGTTTTTGCGTTTTGCACATCCTGCCGAAGTGATTTTTTTCTGCGACATACTTTGCATATTTGTCCATAAGCCGGACACTTCCTTGGCTCATGGCTGTAATTGCATCTAGTACACTCTCCTTCTTTCTGCAACACTGTACTTGAAGAAGCATTCTTCTCAGTTGACTTCTTTGTAAGCGGCATCTTACTAATTGTGTTTACTGTCACTTTGGTTTCCTCGTGGAGAGCTTTAATCTGGCTTTTTGTGACTTCACTCGCTCTGCAGATATCTATGGCTTTGTTCAGATCCAGATCCGGTTCTCTCAAGAGTCTAGCTCTGATTTGATCATTGTTCACACCACACACTATGCGGTCTCGAATCAGTGATTCTGTCAACTGTGCGAATTCGCATTCTTTAGCCTTATTTTTTAAATCAGTCACGTATGCATCAATCAGTTCATTTGGTGCCTGTGCACGAGTGAAGAACAAGTGTCTTAGATATGTTAGATTTTTCCTTGGTTCACAGTAACGGCTGAACTTTTCTTTCAGTACCTCATAATCATTAGCTTCCTCCTCAGGAAAATCCATGGTACTGAATACATTTAGTGCTTCATTCCCGGCAACGTGAAGAAATGTAGCACACTCTATCTTGCCTGATTTCTCAGATGTTCCACTTGCCACAAGATATAGCTCAAACTTCTGAATCCAAATTCTCCAATTCTCTGTAGTGTTTCCTTCAAAAATTAATTCGTTTGGTGGTTTTAGCTGATCCATCTTTAACTTCTGACACCATGTGATATCTTTTGGTAACTCTTGTTAGCTGTTTAGATTTACTAGTTTAAGAGTCCAAAGATATTAATGAAGACACGACACACAAGAACTGTTCACACCGACTGTGTTTCTTATTCTAACAATGTTCTGTTATCTGACTGCACAGGATGTTTGAATACAGGGCACTGCCTAGTGGTAAGAACCAGAATACATCACATAAGGTCCAGAAATTTGTCAAGTTTCATCAGCTGTCTTTTTTTTTAATTATATGATGTCAATAACGTTGCTGTCTTGCTGCCAGCCAATCGCTGCATTGCTGATCGTGGTTTCGAGTATTGATCATACATCCCTTTATGGGGAACACGAGAATGCGCAGTAGACAACTTAATCCAGATATTTTAATCAAATCCTCAAATTCATTTGAAGAACCAAATTAGCCAGAGATCAGTTATCATGATTAGAAGATCTGGTATCTTTCAAATCATCTCAGATGTATTAAGCTAGGTACGAAGAACGGGCCCCTGGTCTAAAGTTAATGGCCCTGTATTTATTTTGTTATTTAAAGAGCGCGTTAGTAATATATATGCGCCTATATAAGCAGGTGAAGAACTCGCGAACACTCAGCTTATTACACACACAGGGACGCGCAGCAGCACACAAACATGCCAAATATTATAAATGAAAGGATTACAATGTAAAAGATTATTGTGCCCCGTAGATGGTCTGCTCGCGCGCTGTAACCTCGCCCTCGAGCAGATCCGTTTCCTCTCTGGAGAAGCGTTCAGTCTTTGCTCTTGCGAATTCCGCCATGTAAATAGCGAATCTGGTTTTTAAAGGGAATGGGAGATGAGACTACAGATTGGTTTATTGCACGTTACGCCCAAAACACACCTATGACTCATTAAGAGAATATAGGGACAACCCTTTTAGACCATGCGCCGGGTGCGCCGACCATTTCCCCCATACTTAAACAAACAAAAAAATTGGATTCGGACACGCCCTAAGTGCACTTGCGCCGTGCGCTTTAGACCGTGCGCTTAGATCGTTAAAATAGGGCCCATTGTCTCTATTTTAACATGAAATACTGCCATAATTGAAAAGTAATAGAAAAATATTAGATTTTATTTTTTTCAGTGGGAAAATTTATCATAATTATTGCATAAAAATTAGGCTAAATAGTACCCTAAAATTCTCTCAAAATAGAATAAAAAAATAAAAAAAATAAAAAAATTATTGAACAAAAATATATTATTGATTTCACTGAAAATAATAATAAAAAAAGTTAAGGTGTCTGGTCACTTTTGACCGCGAACAACACAAGTGTGACTCTCAAATGAGCAATACCAGAGGGTTAAAAGTACTTCTGTGATGATCATAATTAATGATTTAAAGACATAAATAATACAGTGTTATTGAAAAGACTGTGAAGGTGTTTCACTGCTAATATGATAACTGATTTTAATGTTTCGATATGACTTTGTCAAAGGTTTAATAGATACAGACGAATCGTTGTCATATAGAAATAAGATCACGTGGATGTTTGAATCGCGATCGCGATCTTTTGACGATTAATCGTGCAGCTCTAATTCCCTCTAACACAGGGGTGCCCAAACTCGGTCCTGGAGGGCCGGTGTCCTCCAGAGTTTAGCTCCAACTTGCCTCAACATATCTGCTGGTAAGTTTCTAGTATGCCTATAAGAGCTTGATTAGCTGGTTCAGGTGTGTTTAATTGGGGTTGGAGCTAAAATCTGCAGGACACCGGCCCTCCAGAACCGAGGTTGGGCACCCCTGCTCTAACATCTCTGCAACAACTGGGAAAGAAATTCTATGAATCTATTCTGAGAAGGTTTTAAACTGAATTAAAGGCAAATGGTGATAAAACACCTTCATAAATTTCCCAGCTGGTGTTCACATTATTCTGTTCGTGAAAGGCAGACATAAGACCCTGTTACACATCTTTAAACAAATTCCATCCAACAAACTACCACAAGGTGGTGATCTTTACATTTTGTTTGAGGACAAAGAACATGACCACATGCAGACTGATATCAAGATATGCTAATAGATTAAAACTCTTGCTAGCATTTTTCTGATATTGACAAAGCTGCACACAGCGAACACCAGATCATTTATCATTAACATCTTTAGATTTTGTTTAGAAATTTTTGTATTTATTTTTTCCACTGAACTCTTAGGTCTGAAAGGTGTGCCATTTCACATATACTGTACACTCATACCTAATCAGCTGCAAAACAAATTCATGCAATCATTTAGAAGAGGATTTTTACATTATTATTTTTTTTTTTTGGTACACTATTGTTTTAGGTGCAGATAACCTAAGGCAAATGTGCCCAAACCTTTTAATACAAAGGGCCAAAATTCTAAATTGATTGAGGGTCATCGCCCAAAAGTTGCATTGTATCCAACTGTATAATATTAAAATGTATTAAATACATTAACATTTTTAAATAAAACAAATAAATGACAAATTTCTGAAATGTTTAAATTTGTTTTTAATCAAATTCACTCTATATTGTTTTTGTAATAAAACAAAATGTTTAAAAAATGTTAAAACAAAAATATAAATAAGAAATGAAGATATTTTCCCCCCTCCTCTTGTGATTTGGCATGGCGGGCCAAATCAAAGTTCATCACGGGCCAGCTTTGGCCTGCAGGTCCTGGTTTGGGCTTCTCTGTCCTAAAAGGTTGTAAGAGAACTGAATATGGATTGTAGTGTGTATTTAATGTGATAAAGACTGTACCGCGAAATAAAGGCAAGAACCATCACCAACTGATTTGTCCTTGTTTGCGGTTACTAATTCTGACTCACTTAACTGAATCTTATGATTATTTTCAGTGATTTCCTTGATGAAAGTAAGCATGCTTTGTGTCAGTATCATTACTGACTGGTTTTCCACATGACAGTTCTACACATTTGCAACCGCTGTTTTAGTAGTAAAGAATATATGCCTACTACAGATTTAAGCAGTGAAACAACTGTGCCATTTTGGTTCTTTTCTAGAATGCGAGTCTATTAATATTCTCATATTGTTTATTTCATGTGTGAATTATTTGTGAACACCCATATGCTCTGATAGTGCAATCTTTGTATAGGAACTACAGTGCATCATAAATATGGTATTAATCATTTTCTTTTCTTTAATTTTTTAGTGGACATAGCATTGAATTACTTATTCACCATATCTATCTTAATGTAGAAGCAGAAGTGACATTTTTGCAATATTTGCAGTGTTTCTGTGGATTTTCCACTGTTTTTGATTCCCTGTGACTGCAGCAACCTTCTATCTCAGAATTTACAGTTGCTTGCACATATCTAATGTGCTTTCTACTAAAAGCAGTAAACATAACTTGGACCCTTGCTAATGGATATTGAAACTAACTAGAATAATCTCAACAAATACATCTCGGGGAGTATTAACTGATAGTTATAATGTTAAATGTAATGATGTCAATTTATTTATCAGTTAACATTCTTAATAAATGAGCAATATCACAAGAACAAGAGTGCTGTTCTGCACATATGACACTTACAGTCATGTATTTTGGTCTGCAAAAGTTCAATAAACAAGAAATCAATACTGAATATTTACCATTTAGATAAAATCCTGCTAGTTACTTTAGCGACGTCTGTTACTCCAACAAAAATAAATCAAATCAAAGTCAGCACACAAAGTGCATCTCCAGAGTCCAAACGACAGGTGTTTGGTATCTCTCTGAATAGTGTGTTTGAACAAATTGGTTAAGTGAATAATTCAATGACTCTATCAAAAGGACAGTCATGTGTTACTGGTGTAACTATGTAACCTGCAGAAAGGCTCACTGAAAATCGCCACCACTAATGCACAGACAGTCTGCCTGAAAAGCTTAAACACAGACAATCGAGTGATATAAACAGCGAAGCATTCTTGTGTGAGTGAATTCTATCACTGAATTCAAAATAGCATGTACTATACTTTGATTAAAAAAGATATGGTGGAAATATAATGGTAGTATGCTATGCAATTGTAGCTTATTTGAGCACTGTTGGAATTGCACTTGGCCAATCAGACTCGAGGACAAGTAACTGTTGCCACTCCATTACCATCTTCGACAGCTTTACTATAAACTACTTTTGGTGAGCAATTTCTATTCAAAGTTTCCTTAGTGTGGTCCTTAGTGTGGTTTTGTAATGACCTTTACAGCTTCAGTTGGCTTGTAATATTTCTCATATCAGCTAAGTCAGACAGATTTTCTGTTTCAGGTAATGGTCTCTGCACAAGCACTGGCATGTTTTCTCAAACATTTCTGGTTTCTTAAGCATCTCTGACATCTATAAGCCACACTTTAGTAAAATGATGTGGTTAATGCTGAACTTTGCTTACAGCTGAAAAAGCAAAGATCTTTGCTTTATTTCACCATGAAATATTGTTTGAATTATCAAACAAATAAGGCTAACATTATTTTAAAATGGTTTCAAGGTTACCTTGCATTTGTGTAAAAGTCTGTCTCTGTAAGTCTGTTTTGCCTCATCAACTCTGTTTTAACACCTTTTTTCATGCGTCTCACTCATTGGCTTGTATGTTTTTTTCGTTTGTGGCCAACTTGCAAAAAGATTTCATTTGCATGCATGCTTTGCAGTTTAATTTTTTTGAGATAAAAATCTACATTTTCCACTGTTCCCCTGCATCATGCTACCATTAACGCCCCCCAAAGTGACAAACCAACTCTGTTGATCAGAGGTCTGATCTGATAAAGGATCTGACACTTTTGAAACACTGTTGATGATTTTTTTGTTGGTTGATTATTAATTTTCATTGTTTGAAGGCTCCGTTGCATTGCAGATGTCATTTGCAGGCAGTGAAGTAACCTTTTCCATTAAAGGCAATAATAATAATAATTATTATTATTATTATTATTATATTTTATTGTGTGTGTGGCTGTTCTGCGGACTTTTTGTCTACTGAGTTGTTTTTTTGGGGGGGGGGGAAAGATGTTTTAATAACTGAACAACTGGTATGTTTCTTAAACAGCAGTATAATCTACTGAATGTTTTCATTACTGTCAAAAATAAATAAATACAAATTGTTCACTACACTGTTATTATTCAATATTTCCATTAATTAAATGTACATTTCAGATATGTTTGCCTTTCATTTAAAACCTATAGGCTAACTGAGTGAAATAATTACATTTGCATATACTGTTTAGTGTTAAAATCTTGGACCCTTAAAGTCTTATGCCATTAGCATTTTCACCAACAACAACAAAAAAAAAGTTTTTTAAGCCAGTTACAGTCAAACCAACATTTATTCAGACACCTTCAACATTTCACACATTTTCACACTTCATTCGCTATAGTTTCGAAAATACGAGTTAAACTGTCTCGGAACAAATTCATCTTGATAATGTCAGATAACACCTAAACAAAACATGGTCAGGTCAAAGTGTATGAATAATATTTGGTCCCATATTTTAATGAATTTTACTGGTAGTCCACTGTATGAAGAATTTTTGTTATAATATGTCACAGTTTACTTTATTTTGCAATCCTCATTTATGTAAATAAATGAACTAATGTCCTGCACCCACTAAAAAAAATATCAAAAATTATATCTGGTGTCTGAATAATTTTTGGTTTGACTGTATTTCTATCTTTTGCTGTAGTATGAGCCGGCCCAAGGCATAAGAGAACTAAGCGGCTGCTTAGGGCCCTCGTGGCCACCAGGGGGCCACCAAGAGTACATGAAATGACAGCTTGATTTTTATTTTATTTTATTTATTGTGATATATTATGTCAGTGGACAATGGCAATTATACAAAAACGCAATATTAAATAATTAAATAATCTACGTATCATTTTATTTCCATAGCGACGCGTCATGCCGGCACAATAGCGCTGTTGTGTAGGCCTATCATGTTTTTCCTATTTTATTCAAATATCCACAAACTTGTTAACTATATCCTAAACTATATGATATAGCCTATTCTGATTGTCAAATATGTGTAAATTAACTTGTTTTGTTGTTTAACCAAGCTTAATTACCATGTTAGTTGATCTATAATGTGCGCTGTCGTGTGGATCTGTCGGATTAACATCACATAATTCACTAATTTCTCCCGGAAATACATGAAAGTAAGTGGTCAGTGAACTGGGAGAAAAACAGAGTAAACTTTATGGTTACCTACACAATGTGTATTTGATAGGAGTAAAATTTTAATTGAAATTATTATTACCCCTTTCCATAGTAATCCGCCTGATTACTAATAATGATAATTAGGCCTGAGTGTGTAGGCCTATTTAACAAACTATATATATGTCTTTTTTTGCTAGTACTTAATCGAAATGTCTGTTTAAATGTCTGAAACCAGGGGGTGGAGGGGGGACAAAATTAACTTGGGGGGGGGAGCAAATCAGATCTGATGGGCCAATGCTAAGACTCTGAATATTAAAGTGCAAATGAGCACCTGACCACTCATGTGGGTTTGCTACTGTTACAATTAAAAATTGTAGAAAGGTAAAAACATGCCAGGTCATTGATAATGGGTGTGTTAGATTTATAGTGTGCGAATAATCAAGCATTGACAATAATCAGTGGTATTGGTGGCACAGAGGGGCCACCAAATAAAATTCTGCTTAGGGCCACATAAAGGCTTGGGCCTGCCCCATATCAGTTTACATTTCCAAACATTCCTTTTGCCATTAATTGTAATAATCCAGTTTTGTATGCACAAGGAGTCTGAAAACAGCCAATATGCTCCACACAGAGATCTGATCTCACCATCATCCAGTCTGTCTGACAATTGAAGAAACCTTCCTTCCATTGTAACCTTCTGCATGTGCTCAAAGACAGAGTGAATATGTTAGACCTGTCTCCTATTGAAAATGTATGACCCATTATGGAAAGGAGAATCAGCCAAGATATTGGGCAAATATCCCAAAATGTTGCTAGTAATCCTCAATTCCCCAACAATTAAACTTTGAAATTAAAAGGAAAGTTGATGTGACACATTAAACATGACTCTGTCCCAACGTTTTTAGAGTGTGTTGCAGCCATCAAATTTACAAAATTACAAATTTAAATATTTACAAAATGCAATTAATTTGGTCAGTGAAAATATTGGAGATCTTTGTACTTTTGTAAATTAAAAAAAAAAAGGTTAAATAGGAATTAATTAATCACATATTCAAAGGTTTTATTTCATTTTACAAAACAACCCTGATTTTTTCTGATTCGGGTTGTGTGGGGTGTATATACTGTATATATATGTACAGTATATATATATATATATATATATGTATGTGTGTGTGTGTGTGTGTGTGTATGTAATGCATTGTGTTTCCTTCTGAAGCATCAGTGAGTGTTCAAACCTTCTGTAATAGTTGCATATGAGTCCCTCAGTTGTTATCGGTGTGAAAAGATGGATCTCAAAATCATAAAGTCATTGCTGGAAAGGGTTCAAATACACAAAAATGCTGAAAAAGAACTTGTGGGGCCTGAAGGATTTTTCTGAAGAACAGCAGGCAGTTTAACTGTTCAGGACAAACAAGGGACTCATGAACAACTATCACAAAACAAACAAACAACTAAAAAAAAAAAAAAAACAGCTGGATCATCCAGGTAACAACACAGTATAGAGAATCAAATGTTTGTAAACTTTTGAACGGGGTCATTTTTATAAATTCAACTATTATTTTCTCTTGTGGACTATATGTAAATGTCTTTTATGTGAAATATCTGATTCAGGTCAGTACTAAATAAAAATAACATGCATTTTGTATGATCCCTTGTATTTTGGTAAAATAATTAACATTTTGCAGATTCTGTGTATATATATACCGAAATGGAAAAAAAAAAATTATTATTATTATTATTCAACATTAATAATTAGGTTCAGATGAACAAGAAAAAGTAAATTCTAACTGGTCACTCATATCCCCTGAATTGGCCTTTAACCTGGCACCACGTTTTAAATATTTAATGGGGTCACCATTTGCAAGTCTGTGCAAAGATTTCCAATTATCTGGATGTTTGCAAAGACCACCGAAACTAGACTCATTAATTGCCAAAAACCGATGTGTGTGGTAAATGGTGTGATAAGCATAATTTTTGGGAAGCTGCGTTATGACTGTGCTGTTTTTCAAAATTATAAGTGAGCATTCTTATTCTTGAGAATCATGACCCATTGTTGAGACATATTTTCCCTGACGTATGTCAAAAAGGATGGTGGGGCATGTTGGCATGGAGGTTGGAACAGTATGATCTCCAGGAAACGTTATTATGTTACCATATTGAATTTAAAATTAGAGCTATAAGGCCATCCATCTGAACTTGCCGCTAACATGACAAAGTTGATAGAAATTGTTGCAGGTTTTCTGTAGGTTGCGATTGTGTCTAAATAAACCCAGCAGTTTGGTAACCAACCTTTTTAAAATTATTTTAAATATTGAAAGTCAAAGTCATACAGGTTTTGAAAGGCATAAAATCACCAAAAAAAATCACTATTAACTGTTTATTTAATTTTCTTCTGGGAATAGTAATATAAAACAAACAGCAACTGTGCAAATTTAGAACCCACCCCAACCCATCCCAACCCTGGTAGACTTAAAAAAAAAAAAAATAATAATAATAATAATAATGATAATAATGATCAAATAAAAATATGTATATTGAAAAAAATTAAAAATAAATAGTAATAATAAAAATAAATAAATTAATAACACTTTCACATTCTTAAAAAAAAAACATTTCCATCAATAAACCCTCAGCCCATAATACCATCTAATTATATCTTAAATTAAAGCATAGGTACCTAATTTGATTATATCAAAGTTTACACAATTTAGAACGACTTTCTAATCTTTAATCATCATTAATTGCTTTTTTTCTGAATAAATTCCTGTTAATCCATTCACAGGGCTTTTACTAGTTAAATGAAAGTATGATGTTTCCTCTATGTGGTGATGATGTGGTGAATAATAGGTCTTCCCATGAGGTTGTGAGGTTGAACGTACATGAAAGCCATAACATCGCTCAACACTTTCAGAGACAGACACAGGATGATGTGTAAGTATTATATTAGTAGTGAGACATGGTGTGATTGAGGCCTTCAATGAAGGTCTCTCTTCCTTTTTAGGAAGTCCATGAACAAGCTTACATCAAATCATAATCAGAGCTGAATAAACCATATGGGCATTAGTGGGCATAAAAATAATCCATATGGGTATAGTTAATAGTTTGGTGCTCATCCAGATCCAATAATTTATTCAAAAATACTTAAAAAATCTATTAATATTTACAGTGACTTGAATCCATATTTTCTAAGACACACATTTTTAAAATTCTCAGTAACAAGCAATTTTGATAAATGAGTTTGAAGTCTAATGTGATGTGACAAATGATGTGACAAATGTCCTAATATAACAAAGTAATTAAAAGCCTCATGAAAATAATACAATCCACTTAAAACAGGAAATTATTTCACACACACACACACACACACACACACACACAACATAATATATTTGAGATGTATTTGAAAATAATGCTTAGAGGTTATTGTAGATTTTCGATTGTTTTATTTATTTATTTCATTAAATGTCATTAAATGTACATTAAATGTCATTAAATGTACATCTCTTGAAAAAGGTAAAACACGTGTTTAAAGTAGATTTTTTAAACACATTTTTCTCACACAGGTTTCACACAGTATATGTCAGCTCGGCTAATGTTGGGTGTGGGGGATCCACTGTATAGAGCAATACTCTAATGGAATTAGTGGGCTAAAGTCAGTCACACCTCGACTTTCTTCCAAATAACGCACATTTCATTCATAATATTATAAATACAGGCCTATAGTTCCTGCACATTTTTGTTTTTCTGAATTGTGTGAAATGGCTAATAAAAATAGGTAATACAAAACGATTATGTGGTCACCAAGGTGAATTGGTTTAGTCTTGACTTCTGGTCGTGAGTGACAGTGTTGGGGGGATGGGAAATCTGTTGATTGTCGAGTGCCAAATAAACACAGAGATGGACTGGAAAAGGTCAAAGCCATCAGGTGCCCAATTTAGAAAAAAAGAAAAGAAGAGGAGAAACGAGCAAAAGATAAAGGTATGCAACTATGTTCTCTCTGTATGATTATTACGGTATCCATGTCATGAATGAAGGGCTAATGTTAATTGGTGGGTATAACTCTTAAGTTTGTTAGCCTTTTTGCTATGATGCTTGCTATGCTTATACAACAATAATTTGGTTTTAACTCAACAAACACGAGATCTAATTTCACCATAATATTGTGCTTTGCAACAAAACTGTTACAAGTTCAGTTATTATTTATTTCCATCAGTTGGGTTAACGTTAGGCCCTGTAATTAGCCAACGGAATTTTCAAATCTGTGTAATTATAATTTAAATCGGACTACTTTTCAAATTGTATTTCATAAACCAACATCTCAGACGTTATGTCAAAACGTTATGGGGTTTCAAATCAAAAAATGACTTTCTGTTACAGAACAGGGCATTGATTTCATACATGTCCACTGTAGAGGACATCAGGACTTAAATCATGTTTATCAGGCATTTTGGGAGACACAAGTGAATATGGAAATAAATTATACATCAATATTCCTATGAAATATTAGATATTATTATTAAAATGTTGCCAATTATTACTCCAATTATTACACTTCTTTTTTCATTAAATGTTGCTCCAAGAACACATTAATATGCAAATTAGATACAGTGTATAATGTATATTTAAGATAATATTTAGATAACTTATACTGTCATATTTTGTGCAGAATTGTGTTCTTGTCTTTTGGCAATGTTGGAGGTGGAGATTGTGCACCTTAAAAAGTGTGTTTCCTGTTGTAATTGCAATAGTTAAATAACTGGATTCTCTTAAGTGTGTTTTTCAAATGTTCTAATGAAGGATTTGTGCAATTGAGAAATATAATTTTCTCTTTCACTTATGTTGTTATAATAAAATATAACTGTTTGTGCAGAATTTTGTGGGGGGCGCTCGAAGGGGGTCTCGCCCAGGGTGTAATTCAGTGTAGAACCGCCACTGTTTGTGTCTATGTAAAATGGCTCCTTTTTCTGCAAAACCTTAAAATGGCAATAGCATGAGCAGAGGCATACGAAAGCCCTGACTTCTGGCTGTAGTATTACTGGGCCAAATCAGCATTTTCTTTGGGGTCAGGATTGATACTATCTTTTGAATCTAAATGTCCTAGATAAAGTGCATGTTTGAAATGTTGTAAATCAATGCTTCATTTATTTACAAGGCATTTAGACTGACACCTATTTTGCACCTTTGTTGGGCACTGTGGAAAATGGAAGGGTTGTTCCAAGTTAAAGTGAGAAACTCAAGCCCACAAGGCCATTAGTGTATTCAACAGACTTTTTTTTTGCCATTTATGTTCACGTGATACTGGGCGGTGAGAAGTAGTGATTCATTATGAAACTTGAGCTAATTTATATACCACCTTCAGTTGTTCTCGTAGACTCAAGTCTTGATTGATGTAAAATATTACTATTATTAATGTTAAAACAGAAAACACTCATTTTAAATCGCAATAATATTTCACAAAATTACTGTTTTACTGTAACAGTAATTTTGATTATATTTCCCTATATGTGATAATATTATACACAAAAATGGATACAATCAGTGTGGACAATAAATTATTATCCAAAATTTGATCCAGTAGCCCATAGATCCAGGATCTATGCATTGTTTAGTTCTACATACAGCTGAAATCATTTTCTGTAGGTTGGAACTGACCTTATGTGAGAAAAGGCAAAATAAAAGCATGTAGGCATATATGTGACCCTGGACCACAAAACGAGTCATAAGGGTAAATTTTTTTAAATGTATATTTATACATCACAGCGACTTAAGACTGGTTTTGTGCTCCAGGGTCACATATATGGTTTAACAACATATACATGGTACTGAAAAATCAAGATCTGTCTCACAGTAGGAATGGATCTCTTTGACTGTAATTCTAAATTGGGAAATGTCAGTTTGTGTGCTATTAATGGGCTTTAGTTTTTGTTCGTTTGAAGCCGAGTTTGAGAGAGTGGATGAATTGTGGGTGATGATTCTCCAGTGGTCACTTCCTGTGGGGTATATGCATTGTGTGTGTGTGTGTGTGTGTGTGTGTGTGTGTGTGTGTGTGTGCTTGCCTGTGCCCAAAAGTGTTGGAGGTGCTGAGAGAGTAGGCCTTGTTTCCACTCAAGCTAAATGGAATATTGAGGTGTAATAGATTCACACGACAAAAACACACACAGTAGTGCATAACACACAGTTTCATTGGAGCCCCAACCCAACAAAATACTTAAGCACAAACTTTGAGACAAGATCTTTTCAATTCACATAGTGTCTATTTGAGTGTCTAGAAATAATATATTGCCAATTAAGACCAACACTGAGAACTTTACAGTTTGTCTTGTGAGTAATTCAATAAATGAGCGATAGAAGCATTTTTCATTTTCATTTCTCATCAAAGCTGTTTGACCCCTGTAAATGCTATACCTAAACACAGGAAGGAAGCATGAGAATAGAAGTACAAAGTGTACTGCTTGCACAAAACCCCTAAATGTTCATGTGTGGTTCAGCAAACACTGCAGTGAAGTCAACCTGAGGGTCTTTGCAGAAATGACGAGGAATGAACCCGCAACCTTGCAAAAAATTGTCTTGTGGTCCATGGAGGTTATTCAAAAACAGCTGACTAGAAACTCATTTGAGTCGCATTCATCTCTGAGCTTTTCTCTGTCCCTAATTTAGCACTGTTATCGGTTTAAGTTGTTCATAAATACTCATTATTAGAGAAAGTGAAGGAATATTATTTCGATTTTTTTGTTTTTGTTTGAATAATTAGCTCTGGAAATGTTCAACCAAAAAATCAACATAATTTCCAGAGACAACCAACCCACTATCACATGCAAATATTAGTGGCCATGGAAAAACCTCGACACAAAATGTAACTCATCTCAGAGTGCGAGACATCCTACCTTGATTCATTTTTGAAATCAACGACAG
The DNA here is from genome assembly GCF_001515605.1 of Sinocyclocheilus anshuiensis. NCBI lineage: Eukaryota > Metazoa > Chordata > Actinopteri > Cypriniformes > Cyprinidae > Sinocyclocheilus > Sinocyclocheilus anshuiensis. The sequence goes on along the minus strand of NW_015549591.1, from coordinate 146,590 downwards.
TTTTTGCAATTTACAATTTTTTATTGACCACATTTATTAACCATTATTTTTATATTACTCAGTCAATATGACCACTGATCCTATGAATATACAATCAGACTTTAAAGAAAATAAATATTTGTATTTAATCTACTTTCTCCTGATACAGAAGCATATTAGTGTTCATTCAATCTGAAACTCTTCTGCACGACTTTCCAAAATAACTTAATGGCCACAGGCAACTGATACATTCAAAATCAAATGTGAAGCAGACAAATTGCATTGCATTGAAGCTCTGAGGACCTCAGGGTAGTCCAGAGATTGCCGACCTCTTCATCTGAAATCACAATCATGCCCTTCATATGCATCACCTAATTGTCCTCCACGATCAGTTGATCTTGAAGAGGCCAAAATAGTTGCTGTGATAATTTTTGCTGATCAGAAGGGGGTGTGAGACATTGACAAACAGCCAATCGGACTGCTTGAGATGCTGAAGCGAGCCTAGATGACTGCCGGTCATCCATGGCTGTTTGCTCCCCGCCGTACAAAAGCCCTCTTGGTGATCTTCCATGATTGTCCGGTTGCGGCCGTTTCTCTGCCGACTCATTATGTGAGTGTAAGAGTCTCTGGGGTTGCACTTGGGTGAAAGAAACTCCACGCGGGAGTAAACGAAGTACAAACCGGTCATGTTGACCTGAAGGCCGCCGTTGATGTACTTGATGCCTTCTGTGAAGGCATCACCGAGATTTGCTTCCCACTTCAGAGTTCCAGCTGATCTGCTCTGGTCTGCATGACCTGAACAAAATATCCTGATAAGATACTGTTTTGTAGCAAAAATGTTAACATTTTGTTCAGCATGCCTTCTGGACCAGATCTTACCTATCAAGTGTGCAGCAGAGTTTTGTGTGTTCTTGTTCAGCTCAGCAGGATTCAGGCCTGTGGAATGATAAAGCAAGCAATCAGGTCATCATGTTAACCAGCGAAAATTTAGCACAGGATGAAGCTGATAATTGGTAACTTGGTCACACAACTCACCAACTTGTTTCTGTGGAGTGAGGCTCTGCATTTGTGCGGGTATTTCCTGTCATTGGAGGGAAGAAAAAAAGGGTCACAAATTGTTCGTTACACACATATTGTGCATTCAAAAATATTCTCAAACTGACACAAACAGGTCTTTTTGCAAACATAGATATATCTAAAGTTAATTGACTATTAGTTATGAGAAAGAGAGGCTGGTGTTAGGCTTCTGTACAGATGAAGTAGAAGATTTCCTGTAGCCTTGTGACCAGTGACAACAAGTTTTTTTCTCACTTGTAATTCTGTCCTATACTCAGTCGCGTGTACATGATGGAATGGAAACTGAAAAATTATACTTTCATGAACATCAGAGATTCAGATTACATAAACAAGAAAGCTCTTGGCTGCTTTCCAGGTGGTGTATGAATAACTATCTATCAAGGCTTACAAATCTTTTACAAATTGTGATGCGTCAATGTATATGTGGTTCAGTGTACTGTAAAGCATTTGGACACCTGAACATGGATTTTAATTCCACTGAATTTAATTAAAATAGCATCATTCTCAGAACTAATTTCCCGTCTGGTTCACACAGGTGTCCTGGCAGTGTAACCATAGGTGTAGCTCACCACATTAACTATTAACATGATCCAGTAACATTTGGTAACCAGAACGTATCAAAATACTTAATACAATATTATATATCTATTGTTTTTGTTTGTTCTTTTTGTGAAATGTTTCACTTTTGCTATCTTTCTTGAAATTAAATGTCACTTTATCAGATGTATTATAGATATAAAAATACATTCTTTTGATGATTTGAATGCATCAAAATACATTTTGGGTCACTGTATGTATATATATATATAAAATACACTGTTAAGTCGCTCTTACCTGTGTCAGCCGCTGCATTTCAGTCTGTAACCTCAGGATCTGATAGGCTCCCAGTCCCAGGGCTGCAAAAACCAGCAGAAGTATCAGTGTCAGTCCCCAGACTATCGTACCATTCATTCTCCCGCAGCCCCTTTTCTTCATCTCAGCTCGGGCAGGGGGGAAGGTCCAGCAGGGCACTGGTGATCTGGGCATCTGCTGGTGGTAATACCGATGTTGTTTAGGGTGACCTCTGCCAGAATCCACCATGAACACTGGCTGGGGTGAGTGGCCAAAGTTACCACTCATGTCTGCAGAGCCCAGAGGAGTGTGAGAAGGTGTGAGCAACGAGAGAGTGAGTGTATCTTGAGAAGGTTGTTGCTGAACATCAGTTTTTATAAAGGTCCTGCAGTGTGGTTAAGACTTCCCACCCACACTCGCACACACACACACACACACACACACACACACACACACAGGCAAGGTCTGTCTATCTCACTCATTCTCTGTCTCTGATCCTTTCTTTTTCTCATGCACACTGATGTATAAGGTGGACTATTATGATTTTTCTGGTCGGTGTATTAGCATTCGCATGCATTTGTAGCAAACCAACATGCATAAAGTCATATCTGAAAGGGGTATAATGATGACATCATGGACAGGAAACCATCTTGAGTCTTCTGTGCGCTTGCAGGCAATAACTGCTCTCGCAGTTATTAGTAACTGTAGCATACGAATAAAATATTTACAATATAAGCTTTACGATTTACTTCTTAAATAAACCCTTCAGCCCAAAATTACAGCTTTGTCATTTACATTTATCTTCACCCTCATGTAATTTAAAAACTAAACAAAAAAAGTGATTTTTTTTTTGTCTTTTTCACAAAATTATTAATAAACATTTGTCTGATTCATTAATGACAGGACCAGTGAATGCATGGGATCTTTTCAATATAACAGACTGAATTATTCAATCTCAAATTGGAGTAATATGGATTACATTTATGGTGCTTTTTAATATTTGCAGCCTAACCAGCCCTAACAAACTATGACACTGTTCGAATAAGACCTGTGTGAATATTCTTTAAAATTAATCTTTTGTTCCACAGAAGTAAGGAAGTAATGAATAACTGTAATTTTGGAGAGAACTGTGCCTTTCCTTGGCAACAGTTTGGTTTGAGCATTTGATAAAAGCCAAAACCTTTAGTGCATTTTTTTCATGCATTCAATCACATTCATCTATATGTCCATTAATGCACTAAAACAAATCAAAACTTGCTTTCCTGTAAGTTTCAGGCTCTTACATAGGTCAGTGTGGCATGTAATCTGCATAAGAGGCGAAGGATTGCTTGTGACCTAGAAAGAGTTCTTCAGAAGGGCCACGTCTTTTTAAAGACCACCAGCATCCTGCCAGCCATCACATAACGTACGAAGGTTGACTGAGAATAGAATCTTTAGAGCAAGTTGTCAAAAGGGTTACTTTGATTGTGACACGGCCTTCTGTGTCAAACCCACCACTCATTCACAGTCTGATGGTGTGACATGCTATACTCCATTTAAACTATTTTACACAGCAGTTGCTAATCCTGCTATTGTTATGCATAACTATATCCATTTAATATTTAACATTTGTCCATTTAACAATTAATTGAAGGAATTTTTTTTTCATTAGATAGATATTAGAAATGGTTAAACTAGAAATGGTGACTAATGGTATTTTTCTACATTATGTTCACTTGCAACATTTTTTTTTTATGTCTATAGGCACAAACCTATAGACTCAACACGTAATAATCCACATGTGCATGACGTCACTGTTTTCCCAAATTAACTTACAGGGAGACGATAATGTTATATTTTTAAAAAACTTGCACTTTGAAACCCGTTTTCAAAAGTTTGTGTTATGTAAATAAGTGACCAGAATGCATTAAAGGTTTTCCGGTTTAAGTTGAAAACTGTCGTGCAAACGCCCCCTTAGAGGCTCTGTATTAATACAACTGAAAATGTGCCAAACCCTGAACCATTTACTTTCAATAATAATATGCATCAAGACCTATCAAATAAAAATCTCATAAGCTATCTAACCATTAAAGACTTTTGCGTGAGTGTTTGTAAACAGTGATGCAGCAGAAAATTAGTTTCAGTAAACCCAATCTCACATAACACTAAAGAACAGGAGCTGCCACATGAAACGGTCTGTCTGTGCATATGAACGTGTGCGAACGCTTTCGATCCTGCAGCATGCAATCTCAGGGGTCTGCATGAGAATGGTTAGGGCTGTGATAGTGAGATGAATAATGTGGTTGAAACCAAGCGGGGGAGGAAAAGGCATCACCCTTACCTGCTGCATGTCATCGTCGTTAGGCCTTCCTGGAAAAATCAGCCGTTTTTGTCAGTAGCTTGGCCTCCCTCTCATATACCCATTTCTCAGGCTGTTCATGATGAAGAATGTTAAAGCATTAGTATTGTAATAAATTACACAACATGTACCCTTTTGTGTTCCTTTTCCCCCAAAGTGCTCCCTCTTCCCACTGTTTTAAGTCCTTGGATATGTATCGCCTGTTTGCATTCGAGGAGTTTCAGCTGCTGCAGTGTAAGCTCCCCAACGGCAGAAACTTGCATTTCTGGAGTTTGGAGTTCTGAATTTATCAGTCATCTGAGTGGAGATGCCACAAAAATCATCAAATGGAATATTGTGTTCATATTGCACACATGATGCTGCAAAAGCCAGTAATTAAATAATTTACCATAAATGTTGAAGTTTAATGTTTGCTTCAAACAAATGCACTTAGTTATAGAATTTGGGGAAATATTTTAAACTCAAAACTGTTATAATAGAATTATTTTATAAAAATATAAAATCAAATATCTAACCTTAATATCTAAACTTTAACTGAAAGTTAATAAAATATTAAAAATTATTTCTGCCAAGCCAACATCCCCCATTTTCAGTATAACTTGGTGTACTAGAGTAACTAAAAATAAAACTGAAATAAAATTGAATAAACAATTATATGGACTAAAATTAAAATGAAAGCAAAATAGAAAGATAACAACTAATTCGAAATAATTCTAAAAATCTATAATACCTCAATGACACTAAAATAACACTGTTTAGTGCTTTTTTTTTATTTGTGATTGCTATTTTAATGTTCATAACTTGATTGAAGATGATGAGGATTTCCAAATGCTATATGGTTTATATTGATTCATTTTCATATTTGTACTGGGTAAAATACATGAGTTAAGGTTAGGTTAAGGTGGTTCAAGGTTAGTACCTAATTATTACCACATTTTTGTCATTAATTTGATAAGTACATACATGAGGAACAGGACTGTCAAATAAAGTGTGACCAAATTTTATTAAGCTTTAAAAGCAACTATAATTGAATATTGAATTGAATGAGTCTGATTTACTAAGCATGTTTCAATAATGTTGAAATATGTGTTTAAATACATGTGTCATGTCCAATCATTGAAGCATTGTGGTACATTTGAAATGTAAACTGCAAGTAAAGCCTTTTCCAAGGCATTGCAATGTCACGGATGAGAAGAAAGCCAAAAAAATTTTGGTTGTAAATTCCGCAGAGGAAATATTTGCTTATTTGACAATTGACGTGTGTAGTAGTTGCATCAGTTTCCTTACTTCACCTCGCAGGTATGGGAAACACTGTCTGCAGTGTGAGCAAACATTGCTAATGGTGCTAGAATTCACACAAGCATATTCTGAATGAGCAAGACATCACCACCGCTGCTTGGTAACAATGGTTTTCTCTTGCTCAGTTTCCCAGAAGTGTTGCCTTGCTAAGCAATTCTTACTGCTGATGTACGAGGGGTTTTGGGGTCGAACCGTGGGCCGCAGCATGAAGCCTGTTACCAAACTGAAGGAAAAATTATGTATTTTTTGGTGAACGCAGACATCTTTCTGTCTCTCTCTGACTCAGCATCTTTGCACATACTGAACTTTTAAAAGTCTCGCAGTCATTTTAATCAGGCCTCTTGTGGTGCACGCATTATCAAAACTCATGTCAATCTGAAACTTTGGGGTTTGTATAGCAATACTCTCACATCAATGGTTCTGTGCACTTTTAAGTTCATCAAAGTAAATTTTTCAGCAAATAGTATTCTTGAATTGACTACATGGTGCTTTAATGATTAAAAACAAAAGCCGTTGAACCATTACTTTAACAGGTCTTCAGATCAGTGTTTTGTTTTCTGTAATGTTTAAAACACCAGTACATCACTGATTTCGTCAAGTACAAGTGAATAAATTGTAAACAGAATGTTTGTTGTCCCTTAAAATGTGGCATCAACCTGTAAAAAAAAAAACCTTTGTGGTTGAAATTGAAACTTTATACATACTGAAGATGTACTTATCAGATAAACGTATGTAACAGTAAACACTTCATATTTTGTTTTTGGTAAGTAATCACTAATATCCTATTCAGAATTCTACTCTAACCACACCTCAACCATTTCCGTTCTCTTCTTAACTCTGCTTAACACATTCATAACTGGAATAAACTAGGTTAAGACAAATAGTATAAACACAAACACAGGTGATTTACAGCTTTCAAGGTTCACTCGAAAATGTTTTACTTTCAAGTTTCACTTTCATGCATCAGATATTATATTTTGAATATCAGATGTTACATTTTAAAGGGATAGTTTGCCCAAACATGAAAATTCTGTCATCATTCACTCACCCTTGTGTCGTTCCAAACCCATAAGTTCATCTTCAAAACACAAACTAAGATATTTGTAATGAAACTTAAAGGGGTCATATGATGCGATTTCAAATTTTCCTTTCTAAACCGCATAAACACATTTCATTACACCAAATACACAAAATAATGTTCTTTTTAGCAACATCATATGACCCTTTAAGAGGTTTCTGTCTCTCCATTTAAGACCAGGTAACCAAAGCATAAAAAGGTCTTTAAAAAGTTATAAAGGCATCATAAAGTCAATCCATATCAATTTAGAGTTTTAATCCAAGTTCTCTGAAGAGACACATTTTTTTTTATTTGATGAACAGTTTATTTAGGCTTTTATTTGCATATAAACATACATATAGCAAATCCCATATGATAAACATGGACTTTTGTGTGTCACATGCTAAAACAAACCTCACTGGTTCTTGTGTGTGCAAATAAATCTGTTCCAACAATAAAAAGACTTGAATTAAGCCGGTCGATTCCAGTTTTGGTTACCTGGATTTTCAATGGAGGGACAGAAACCTTTCAGATTTCATTAAAAATATCCTCATTAGTGTTTTCGAAGATTATCTAAAGTCTTATGGGTTTGGAACGACACGAGGGTGAGTAAATGATGACAATTTACATTTTTGGATGAACTGTCCCTTTAAATGTGCAGAACCATGTATTTCACGGAAAACATAATAATAATAAAAAAAAACTATAAGGAATGTTTCATCAGCTAATGAGCATAATGATATTTAATAATTTCACAAACTGAAGTCTAAATGCATTTCACTCAACTATATCTCTTCATCTGAGGACGACGAGTAGCAGCCGAGTCCCAGTAAATGTTCACTTTTACTCTGGGCTGTTTCAGCACTGGATGGCTGACGTGTAGCTTCTTTTGCTGCTGTCTGTGCTAGCGGGAGGCTGTGGAGGTTGGGCAGGCCGGTGAGTAGCACTCGTGTCAGTGTACCCGTGTCCTGCTGCTGCCCGGCGAGAGCCACACGTGAACTGGCCACCGCCACAGCAAGTCGGGACTGATCGAAGCACAACGGGTGGTCCTGGTCTGGGAGGTCTGAGGCTCTGGTGGTAGCAGGAGCTGATGGGGTGGGTAGTTCTTGTATATTACTGTGAGATGTGCGGTTTCCTGCTTCCTCTGGGTTGGTGTCCTCATTAACATCCTCTTCTTCTCTGCTGGGGCCGCTTGGGCTGTGGAGGCACAGTTTTTTAGCTAAAAAAAAAAAAAACAGAATCATGACTACATTTAAATGCACATCATTTTCCTATTTAGGTCTATATTTTGGCTATATTAAGGTCTACAATAATTCTGATGTTTACATGGTTTACATGATCCACAGCTTCTTGAATATCCCTGCGTACATATAATCAGCATGGCATCATGACAATGTAGGTCAAGATGTTTCTTTTAAAGGAATAATCCACCCAAAAATAAAAAATTGCTCATTTACTCACCCTCAGGCCATCCAAGATGAAGAGTTCATCAGAACAGATTTGGAGAAATTTAGTGCAGTGAATGGGAGTCCAAACAGCTGATAAAAACATCACAATAATCCACAAATGTGACCCTGGACCACAAAACCAGTCTTAAGTCGCTGGGGTATATTTGTAGCAATAGCCAAAAATACATTGTATGGGTCAAAATTATTGATTTTTCTTTTATGCCAAAAATCATTAGGATATTAAGTAATGATAATGTTCCATGAAGACATTTTGTAAATCTCCTACCATAAATATATCAAAAATGTATTATGATTAGTAATATGCATTGCTAAGGACTTCATTTGGACAACTTTAAAGGCGATTTTACTCAATATTTAGATTTTTTTTTACACCCTCAGATTCCAGATATTCAAATAGTTGTATCTCGGCCAAATATCGTCCTAACAAACCATACATCAATGGAAAGCTTATTTATTCAGCTTTCGGATAATGTATAAATATCAAATTCAAAAAATGTACCCTTATTACTGGTTTTGTGGTCCACGGTCACAAATAATTCACACGACTCCAGTCCATCAGTTAATGTCTTGTGAAGTGAAAATCTGCAAGTTTGTAAGAAACAAATCCATCATCAAGACGTTTTTTTTATTTCAAACGAGTCCTCTATCCATAATATTTCTTTCTCCAGTAAAAAAAAAAAAGTTGTGTCGTCTGAATCAGAAGAGAAATATACACAGATCAAGCACCATTTATAAGCGAAAGCAGTCCAAAATATCTCTAAACAAATATGTCAGTGGATTTTGATGTGAGAGTACAACAAGGAATGGACTTTTTCCACTGGAGGAAGCGCTATTATGGATTATGGACTCAAGTCATATTTTAGCCAGAAGCAACAGTTTAATGAATGAATGAATGAATGAATTATGCATTTATTTTGTACACCCAAAGTGCTTTACAATCATGTGGGGGGGGTCTCTCCTCAACCACCACCAGTGTGCAGCATCCACTTGGATGATGCGACGGCAGCCACAGGACAACGGCGCCAGTGCGCTCACCACACACCAGCTACATGTGGAGAGGAGAGAGAGTCATAGAGCCAATCAAGTGGATGGTTTAAAGTTAAACTATTTGATTTGTTTCTTACAAACACACAGCAGCTTTTCACTTCACAAGACATTAACTGATGGTCTGGAGTTGTGTGGAATACTTGTGGATTATTCTGATGTTTTATCAGCTGTTTAGACTCTCATTATGACGGCACCCATTCACTGCAGAGGATCCATTGGTGAGCAAGTGCTAAATTTCTCCTCTGTTGAAGAAACTCATCTAGATTTTGGATGGCCCGAGGGTGAGTCAATTTTCCACAAATTTTCATTTTTGGGCGAACTATTCCTTTAAACAGGCAATGCTGGCATTGTCTAATAAAGACTGGTACTAAAATAGCATAAACTGACAGGTGTTTTGATTGCTGCCTGGATCCTGCCTCCTCTTGGCATATGCTCGAGGTTCCCAAGGCTTGTGTTTGCAGGTAGGGTCCAGGGAGCGTAGTTTCTTCAGGTAACGTTTGTATTCGGTCTCCAGTTCCTCAATATGCTGACGGAACTCATCTATCTTCCTCTCTGGGTAGTGAGATAACTGCGACTGCTGCAAAATACAGATGCTCAGATATAACTATTTGCAACTATTATCAGATATCAACAAATCGACGGATAAAAGTCTTCTCTTACCCAAATGTGTGAGACTCATGATCAAACAGAACATACATTCCACTTTTTGGTTTATGCATGACATGCAATGGATGCACAAGATCAGTATCAAAAACTGAGCTTGTTTTGGCCATGTATACTCACAAGTTTCATCTAATATAACTGGCATGATACAAACATATAGCAAGACATAGTTTAAGTACACTGGCATGACCCAGCTGATGGGTCATTCTGCTAGTTTAACTGTAAGGCTTCAAGCTTATTACCATGTCAGGAGTTAACCTCTTATCTGGTCATCATATCATAGGCCTGAATCTGATGAAAATAAGCACAGTTTTAGCTTGGTCTCTCAGCCTGACCAGTTGAAAAGGGCCCCAAACCCTTCAAAACCAGCCAACACACCCACCTAACCAGGACGGGAGACCAGCAAACTAGCAGAGCTGGGTAGATTACTTACAAATTGTAATCCATTACTGATTCCAAATTACATGACATAAATTGTAGTTAGAAACGTAAACCATTACATTACACATTTCAGGTAATATAATCAGACTACTTTTTGATTACTTTTGACCTAACTTGTTTATCACATTGATTTAAATAGGATAATCTTGTACCATATTGATATAAAAATACAAAGAGTAAGAAGATAATTCGTTGTAATTAACAACAAAGTGCATTAAACGTTATATTACGCCAAGGTTTCCCAAACTGGGGTTTGTAAAGGTACTGCAGAGAATTTGCGAGTTTAATGAAAATGTAATCATTAATTAAATCATAAAAATGTCAAATTAAAATAAATCATTGTAAAATAACATAAATCGAAAAATAAAACAATGAATTGTTTTATTTGTTTACCTGCATGTCATGTGACCATTAACCAAAGTCAGAGAACTGTGGACATGCAAATGTGATACTTAATTATTAAATTTATTTTAAAGTTTCAGGGGTACTTCATATTAGGTTAAAGAGGTTCAGATGACAAAAAAGTTTGGGAATGCCTGCATTACATGTAAATAAGAAATAATGTGAATTTGTGCATTTTATTGCTTGAAAGACAAAAGCCTTCCAGAGACATTGTAATAGATGGTGAAATAACCAACTGAGTGATCATTCAAATGAACATTAATGTGTTCATCAGTAGTTGATGCAATGTTGAAACACCTAATATGATTTTTGTAAATCCAGTGGTCAAATGTCACATGCTGTGTAGCCACCTGACTAGTGAACTTTGTGTGAATGTCCACAAAACTGGAAAACTTTCTGAGTGTATATAAGCAGTAGGTTATTTTAAAAAGGAACATTTAAAAGATGAAAAAGAGGAATTGGGGATGATCAATAAATTATGAATAATTTATTGCTATTGTGTAATCATGTAATCAATAAAAAAGTAACTGTAGTCAAATGTAATTTATTAATGTATTTCTCATTTTTAAAATATCTGTTCTGTTAAAATCTCAAGGGACTGCTGAGGCCGGTAAATACTACAAGAACAGCATTTACCCCCCAAACATTTATTCCAAATTCTAAAATAATTATTAATAATATTGTTAAGGAACCAGACTTGTTTAGAGGAATTGGAACCATATATATTTTTTTTAATATTCATGATTCTCATAGTTATTTTATATTTAAAAATAATTATGAATTTAATCCGTAAATATGCATATATTAATTGGAAATTAATTGTTGTTATTTAAAGTAAAGCACATTCTGTACGTTACAATGTTCAATGATTGAAAGTTGCAATGCTACCTCTGCAAAAAAAGCTTCATTTAATTTAAATGAAATTAAATTATTTAGACGTTTCGTGTATGTATTATAGATTTTTTTTTCCTTTCTTTTGTGCCTTGTGAAGTGTGGTTTCGTCCGATAAAGTGTATTCGCCGACAGATGGTAGCCTTCTATTTTCCTACTTTTTCCGTGTATGATCAGTACCTGCAGACAGTACTCTATCTCCTTCTTGATGCTCGGCATCCACTTCTTCACTGCTGCCACTGAGTTTAACGTTGCCTGCGTGTCAAAGGGTCCATTATTAAACAAGACAATGTTGTCATTTATGGCAAGCGGCCTCGTTGAAATGATAAAATACATGGCAACGAAAGAGATTTCTTACAAGCTTTGGCCTTGACACGTGGACATCTTTAATGCGACCCTCTGGAAACAGAACACAGATGCATTATGCCGCAAACTGACCGAGTGCAACAGAATGGGAGAACACGTTGGCTTTACGCAGGCATTTATAGCGACTGCATTATCCGTCGTTTCACATTAGGGTCAATTCACTTGGCGTAAACAAACCATAAATGCGTCTCATACCCTCTCTCTCTTTCTGGAGCCACAGTCTGTTGAGTCTGCCACACTGCTTCTCTTCGTTTCTCGCCATTCCTGAATCATTTCCATCAACACGGGGTCACGTGACACGGTATTTCTTCTTCTTCTTGTTGTTGTTGCTTTACGGCGGATCGCAGACGTATAAGTGCATTACCGCCACCTATCGCTCAAATGGACCATTGACACTATCTACAATCTCCTGATTAACCTACCAACCCACATACAAACACCCTTGATTCTTGTACCCGCTTAGAGTCTTCATAGAGCTTCATCCGGCGCTGCGTGTTCAGCTCCTCCGTCCACCCTCTTAAACGGCATTTGGAAAGAGAGAGAAAAAAAAAACACTTATACTTGTTTGTTCAAACCAGTTCTTCCCAAATACTGTAACAATGATTTAATGTTTCTTCCTGGATTTAATACATTCTTCATTATAAACTGCTCACCCTTATTCTCTAGTTCATCCTTCAACTCATTTCTTTCAACAGTATATTTCCTACAGTACATTATGTTCAACTGTTTCATTAACGTCACATACCTCACATAGTCCTGTTGGATGTTTACTTATTAAATGCATTGTAATGTTCAACCTTGTATGCCCCAATGGCAACCTTGTAATCATGTTCTCCTCAGTTCTGCTCCAACCTGATACTCTTCCCTTATCCACTGTTGATTGTATATGATACAAATGCCTACCTTTGGTATCTATGTCCCAATACTGCTGCCATCATTTCCAAATATCCATTTTGATAATTGATTTAATTTCTGACCTACTAAGAGGAATTTTAATATCAACTATTTCTCGTTCTATGGCCTTTTTTGCTAAATTATCTGCCTCTTCATTACCTCTCAACCCAATGTGAGCCGGTACCCACAGAAACTGAACTTTTATACTGTTTTGCTTAAGTGAATATAATTCTTGAAAAATCTCTATTATCATATCTTGCCTTGTTTCTGACTTCTGCTCATTCAAACTTATTAGGGCTGAACTTAAATCTGAACATATTACTGCCTTGGGTATTTTAACTTCACTAATCCACCTTATTGCCATAATTATTGCAAATATCTCTCCAGTGAACACTGATAAACCATCTGATATTCTACTGCTCTTATTTACTTTTAACTTCGGTATTACAAATGCAGAGCCCACATGACCTGTTTTTGTATCCTTTGAGGCATCTGTGAAAATGTGCATATATTCTCCATACCTTGACCCCATATATTCCCTTACATCACATACCTCTGTTTCGTAAGCCCTTTCCTTTTGCCTTCTTTCTAATAAACTAAGATCAGCTTTTGGTTGGGGCATAATCCACATTGGCACTGGATATCCTACCTCTTCCAGTCTCATATCTCTTACTAATTTCCCCACTCTCCAACCAAAACTATTACACTCTTTCTTCTTGTGTTCCCAACTAGGTCTTAACACTTTCTTTGTAGGGTGATTTCCACTCTGACCTCTTAAATTTGCCCAATAGGATTGTGGAGCGTTTCTTACTTCTCCAGTTTCGGCTCTTCGAGGAGAGATGGGAGAAATGCCATTACAGATAAGAAGACAACACTTAATAGTAACTGTTGTCTTCTTATCTGTAATGGCATTTCTCCCATCTCTACTTGAAGAGCTGAAACTGGAGAAGTTAGAAACGCTCCACAACAAATTCTTAGGGCTTGAGACTGAATTCTATCCAATTTAATGAAATTAGATTTATTTGCAGAGCCATATACTAAACAACCATAATCCATTAATAATAATAATAATAATAATAATAATTTTTAGTTGTCACAAGTACGGTTTGAGTAAGTATAATTATAAATGTTAAGTCAAACGTCCGATTATAGGCTATGCAAACGTGTGTTTTCTCTAAAAGTGGCGTTTTATATCAAACGTTTCAACAAAACCATCTTAAAGTAGACGTTTTGTGAATTCTGTCCCCAAAACTGACATTTCAAGGCATGAATGGATTAATGCTCAGTAGTTTTTTTTTTTTGTAGGCAAGACTTTAAGTTATGCCTTTACAGAAATTGTCTTCTAAAAAGAAATATAGCCTGAGAAATATGTATTAGAGTAAAACGTGTGACTAGCTAGCGCCGTTTTCCCATATTTACATCAGCTCTTCTGCTCTTTTGTGCATCTAACCTCAGAAATTGCATGTATTATATCATATATTTTAGATACTGTTAAAATGCGAAGTTCCTAAATACTGTGTTTGAGGGACACCTATTGACGAAACTACGAATTGCTTTATTAGATCAACGATAAGTATACAGTAGCCTACATTACTACCATTAAGTGTTAGGTAATACTAGTGTACGTTATGCTAATTATGACAGTTTCTGTTGTACTTTAAATGCAATGTTTGTAAAAATTAGTCTAATGATGCAGAAAAGTGAAAGCTGCTAGCTACTTATGACCTTCTGATAAACATATTTATGCTACAGTTTTGTATGTTTAGTTTTATTTTACAAGGAACATCTTCCTCTTTAGCAGGGTACTTATGTTCTGGTGAGCCTGTGTTTCCTCTGCCTCTGCCACCTGCAGGGCTGTTTTATTCACATTATTAGTTGCCTGTAGGTTCGCTCGTTCTCCATTTGTCCAGTTTATTAGTCTCTGTACTGTTCCAACATGCCCGTCACGGCAAGCGCAGTGCAGCGGTGTGTCTTTCTTGTTATCCATTGAGTTGATCTTCGCTCCGTTCTCCAGTAAAAGGCCCACCAGCAGCTCATGGCCATGCTCTGCAGCTAAATGCAGAGGAGTCCTCCTCCACACGTTCTTATCATCCACATTCTTGCTCTTACCAGATGCAAGAAGAACACCAGCTGCTCTTTCCTTCCCGTTTCGAGCAGTGTGATGCAGAGGAGAGCAGCCATCCATGTCCTTAGCTCCAACTTTAGCTTTACCAGCCAGCAGCACTGAAACTGCCTTAGTGTGTCCCTCCATTGCAGCCAGGTGCAGTGGGGTCTTCTTCTCTTTTTCAGTGGCATTGGCGTCACTCCCAGCAGCGAGCAGCAACTGTATGACGCTCACTTCACCTTGTGCTGCCGCACAGTGTAGTGCTGTTCTTCCCTGTTTGTCTTTGACATGGATGTCGGCCTTGCCCTCCAGCAGTTGGGCGACCGCTTCAGTGTGGCCGCTCTGGCTGGCGAGGTGCAGGGGAGTAAGCCCATCCTGGGTGACAGAGTTAATCTGAGCCCCCACACGCAACAACAGTGCCATCAACGCTGGCTGGTTATGTACTGCACTTAGATGGAGAGGGGTCTGATCTTTAGGGCCAGTGATATTGGGGTCTATGCCCTTATCCAACAATATCTGGGGCAGAACAGAAGATATCACATTTTGTATTAAAATAAATATCACTTAACATGTAGTTTAGTGTCCCAAAGGGCAATTTATTAGTCTAATTCTCTGTTTCAGGGCTTTTAAAAACTTTTTGATGCCCAGGATGATGCCCCCAAATATGATGACATCAGCTTTCATCACCCATAAAAATTGCATTTATTTTCTCCATATGCTTTAGATAATTCTTTAATGCACCCCTGCAAAGGACCCAAAATATAAAGGCAGCTGTATAATTTCATAAATAAAACACCTTCAAATTCTGTGAGAACCGTATTTATATATGTGATGTTATAAACATAACATGTTTTCTTTCTAAATTACAAACACATTATTTTGTGTTTGTTTGTTTGCCATTATAAAAAAAATATTAAAATATTATTCGGAAAATGTTAATCTTGTAAGTTGCAGCATTTCCCCCTACTAAGTAATAATAGATGTATACACCTTTAAAATAGTAAATACATAAAAATATCAATATGAAATCAAATAAATTATTTATTAACATATTTATTTTATTATATATACTAAATGTGTATTTAATTATGGTTTACTGACTTTATTAATAATTTTTTTTTTATTAATTAAAGACTAGGGCTGTCAATAGAATAAAATGATCATAATCAGTCTCTTGATTTCTGACCAGAAAGCAGAATAAAACAGTAAATATCAAATATCAAATCAGTATCAATATCAACTTCATTAAACAAAATAAATGAATTAATGAATAAATAAATAAATATTGCATTCAATTATTGAATTAATTAAAAGTTAACTCTGGGAGCCCTAAAAATAAATTTTTAAAATCTTATTGTCTATTTTTCCTCTAAAATCCTTCATGAACCCCAACACATTCCTCATGTGGACCCCACAACTCCATTTTGAATATCCATGCTCTACTCTAAATCTAATTTAGACTTGACTACTAGTTGTGAACAAACAATAGATGATAAATAATTATTTTAAATATGATAAAGCATTTATTTATTTATTTTATTTCTTTAATAACATGACATTTTTAAAAAGTAATTTACCTGTGCTATTTGCATACTGCCGCTTTGGATAGCCAAGTGAAGACCAGAGATCTGGTTTGGTAGTCTCTCATCCAGTCTGGCCTTTTTTGAGACCAGTACTTTGAAGGCCTCAGCATTTCCCAGCTCTGTGGCTAGAAGCATAGGTGTGTATCCAAGCTCATTACAACTATTAACATCCGCACCATGATCAATAAGCGCAGCCACGACCCCGTCCAAGTTCCTCCGTACCGCTTTAAAAAGAGCTGAGGTGATCTCATTCTGAGACATGGACTTCTGGACATACTTCAAAAACAGAGAGAGTAGAGACTTCCTGTTCAGCTCAAAAGCAGCATCCACAATCACAGGGTCCACCTGGGCTCCGGCCTTCAACAGCACGGCGGCGGTTTTCTCATTTCCATGGCGGACAGCGTGATAGAGAGCCGTCTTCCTTCGGCCATCTCTGGTATCTACTAAAGCGCCGTTTCGCAGAAGAACCTGTGCCAGTGTTGCGTCATCCTCAATGGCTGCCATGTGCAGAACTGTTGTCTGGTTCTTGAGGCTTTTCTTCTCCTCATGCACTAGAGCTTTGACCGTACTCTCGTGTCCATTTTGAGCAGCCAGATGCAAAGGAGTCTTTGACATTTGGTCAGTTGCATGGATGTCTGCACCAGCCTTCGCAAGGGCCAGAGCAACAGCAGTATGGCCTCGTTCTGACGCTCTGTGCAGGGCAGTACGACCCTCCCTGTCCTTAAGGTTCAGTTTCAACCCTTGTCTGAGCAGAAAGTACACAATTGCCTCCTTACCATGTTCAGCAGCGAGATGCAGCAGAGTATCAGTGGACGAGAGAGCAGTATTGACATCCAAACCTTTGAGCAGCTCCTGGAGGAGATATACATCACCTGAGGATATGGCTTTGAGGATGGCATCATGCTCACTTTCAGCTTTGGGGATTTGATTTATTTGTTCTGTTGAAGATGTAGCCTTATTTGTTATTGAATTCGGTTGGATTCTTTCAGGAGTAAGCTCCTTGTTGGATTTTGAGTATTTGACAAGACCTTGTTTGTCCTTCTCCAGCAGATATCCTATCAGCTGTCTCCGTGCATCTTTAATGCCCTCATTAACCCCTCCTACATAAGTTCTCATATGCTGGTAAAGGTCAGGCTCCACTCGTTTCAGACAAGGGTAGAAGAAGATACGGCAGGCGCGCTCTCCTCTCGAGATCAAGATGTTTAGCATCCTGGAGTTCTTTTCCTCTCGCACAGTGATGCTGGACATCAGTGCTCGGCTGTCGGGTTGAAGAACGCCATTTGAAATGAGGAGATCCAGCAAATCCTCTGTATTCAAAATGCCACTGACCAGCTCGTTTTTCTTCATCCGAATTACTTCGATCGCATAGGGATTGGTAAAGCTAGTTGAACCCATGTCAGCCTCTAAAGGAAAGCAGTGAGCTTCTGAAAACTGAAATGTGTGGACCTGACAAAGCAGAGCTGCTCCTAAAAGAACTTCATTCTCTTCATCACTAAGAACAAACTGTCTCTTAGCAACAAGATATAAAGTAAACAAAAGTAAAAATCAGAATTGCTATTTGTAACGTCCTGATATAAATTATTAATATTTAAAACCGTGAAGCAATAAAAAGCACATTGGTGATCTATTTTGGTAATTACATTTGAACATTTTTGATAAAATGAACCTGCTGCAGATGAATAGTCAATTTCTCTGTTTAGATTTCCTGCCTTATCTAATATTACAAGAAACTATACAACATGGATACTGTAACCATGACATGAATTGTCTTTTGTATTTGAGTTTATAGTGTTAGAACAACAGTGCCCCAGCAGTTTTTTCAGATATTACCACCCTTGTGAAAATGAAGTGAGCTTCATTGTATTTAATATGCACTTGTAATACACTCTAAAAAATGCTGGGTTGTTTCAACCCAATGTTGGGTCAAATATGGACTAACCCAACTGTTGGGTTAAAAAGTTAATTTAAAAATGTAACCAAAATTTAACCCAAAAGTTGGGTTAGTCCATATTTGACCCAACATTGGGTTGAAACAACCCAGCATTTTTTAGAGTGTATACTTCAAATTAATGAAATAAAAGGCCACCTAAGTGTACTTAAAGTACACTTTTAAATTATTATTTTTTTCATAATCCTTTGTGACTTTAAAGAAATGCACTTATTTTGATGTGTTGTCTAAGATACATTGGGTTAAATTTTGGTTACATTTTTAAATTAACTTTTAAACCCAACAGTTGGGTTAGTCCATATTTGACCCAACATTGGGTTGAAACAACCCAGCATTTTTTAGAGTGTATACTTCAAATTAATGAAATAAAAGGCCACCTAAGTGTACTTAAAGTACACTTTTAAATTATTATTTTTTTCATAATCCTTTGTGACTTTAAAGAAATGCACTTATTTTGATGTGTTGTCTAAGATACAAAAGCACTTGAAATATTAATATATTTTAAATGTACTAAATTGCAACTTCATCATTTATAAATATGTAACCACAAATATATTTACTTAGTCCTCCTACTTAAGTAGGTCAAAAAACACCTTCAGTTAATTGTATTTAATAGAAATGACTATAATTCATTTTCATTTATTGCAATTATATATAATATATAAATTATATATATTAAAATAATTATATATAATTATCTTATAATATTAGATTCAGTTCCCCCAAGGTATATTCTTGTAAAGTATTTTATTTCTGTAAAAAGTTATTTTTAAAAGTATGCTAAAATGTTTTTTTTTGTTTGTTTGTTTGTTTTTTTACAAGGGCAGAAGTTTATCTTTTTAAATTCTGCTACTTATGAGCAAATTGCAATACTTCTAAATGTTATTATTGCTATAAATGATACTTCTACTACACTAACAGGCTAATCTGACTGACACTTTTTCAAATATTGTACAAGGACCAAAAAAAAAGATCCTTTTCATGTTAAACTTATTGTCAAATTAAAACAAGTTCATTATGATTTTGTCATCTTAAAAGACAACATTTACTACGCATGACCACATGACATTGTGTAATATTTGTTCTGTAAATAGCATAAAGCAGGTCGCTTTCAGTGAAACATTTTTTTTTGTCAATAGAATATATGTAGTGCATTCTAGTAAAGTCCTTGCTTCACTTTGAGTTATTGCATTTTGATAATGCGCTGGATCATTGATCAACCCCCTCGTTCCCAAACTAAAAGTGCACTAAAGGTCTGTGTGTCAGTTTTATGGAGATTAGTCCGAGCCGAGGAGTTCCTCTTCCTGTAAGACACGCCCACTAGTTCAGATGACGTGGGTCTTCCGACCGCGCGCTTGCCTAATATGGACAGGTAGGTGCCGGTTTTCCGGTATGATGTCATCGTTTGCCTAGTTTTGGCAGTGAAATAAGAGGATCTAAAAGATGCTAAATATTAATCAGTGTTGGTGACCTGAATATGAAAATAGCGTTTTACTTGCCTCTTTTGTGTGTGGGGACACACGTAAAAAAGAAAGAAAAAGAAAATACAGGCTTGCTATCATAAGTGCGAATTAAAAACATTTCATAGGTATTTGACTAACGGAGAGATCGATTATGATCACTTTATGCATGTATATCATAGTCATTAATTTAAAATACGTTTTTTTTTTTAAAGATATTTTCGTTAAAAGTGATCATATAAATGCTGATACATTCACCCCCTGTAATGTGTTTTGTTGAAGGAAGACTGGTTTCTTTGGGCGTTTAGTCAAGCAGAAGTTACCAGTCTCTGAAAATCCCCATAACTGCTCTGAGCAGAATCCAAGAAACTGAAATCACAAACTTGTCATCTATCCAAGTGGCTGCTTCAGATTTACCGGATGCAAGCCGACGGCGCCCTCTACTGGTGCACAGAGGATTGCAGCTGAAAATTGCGTTTACTGAACACCTTTGTCGGCATACATGCACGAACCACAGAGAACTTTCTTTTTTTTATTTGACACAATGATTAGCCCATGATTAAAGCAATGCAATTTGTTTTAACAATGTACTACTACATTGAATAATTGTTTGTTTATTGCGGTGTTGCGATTGCATTTGAAAGTTAATCATTTCCCTGTTTTAATATATTTTATATAATTTGGATTTGACATTTCAACCAGTTCAGGTTCAGAATACGTATTGCCATATTTATTAGGCTACTATTGAATAACTATTATGGGTTTTTGACTATTATTGTTGTTTTTGACTTTTTTTTTTTTTACATCCTTTGCTTGTATTCAAACCTGTATGTGGACTGCCAAACAAGCGGTCTCTCCCAAAACATGTTTCTACAAGTTTGTCTTGGTGAACACACACACACACACACACACACACGCGCGCGCGCGCGTAAATGGGGACATTACATAGACGTCTAGTTTTTATATACAGATAGTTATACACTTTTTAACGTAAACCCACCCCTACCCCTACCCCTCACAGAAAGCTTTCTGCATTTTTACAATCTCAAAGATGGTGGTTCGGGGAGCCGACGTGACGTTGGGCATGTGCTGGTGATGCAGCTCGGCCAGTGCCCTCACGAAGCCATCCGCGAAGCCCTCCTGCTCGTCCGTCACGTTCCTGGGACACAGAAACTGGGTCGGAGTCGGCGTTGTAGTGATCAGGCCGTTGCTGGACTGGATGATGAGCCGCTCCAGCTCCGGCGAAGCCAGTTTGAGCAGCCCCACGTCGGGGGAGGTGAGGATGTCGTTGGCTTTGGCCCTCAGGTGGGGCTTCAGGTTGCCGGCGGGGTCGGTCAGATTCAGCGTCATGTTGTGTTTCAGAACCTTGTGGTTGTATCCAAAAGCAGCGCTGTCATGCTGAGAGAAAGCGCCGTTTAGAGAGTCATCGTAGAAAGTAGTTTCCATCTTGGTAGACATAGAAGAGAAAACGAAACGTTTTAGTTCGAAAGTAGTCTTTCACAAACTCAAGCACTAAAGCAAGTGTCCGCTTTCAGAAACAAGCGCCGCGCTCTCAGAGACAAAAGCGAGCAGAAGCGCAAAGTTCGTAAACTCCCCGTCCCGCGAGAAACTTACTGCGTAGAAGTGATCGCGCAGCGTCCCGAACGCTTCTTCTCGCGGACAGAACAATGATGTCATGCGCGCCGTCTCTTATTGGCTGGAGGCGATTTACTGGGCGTTCCACAATCTCAGATAAGGCGCGTTGCCTAGACGACCACCCAGAAGATTCTTCTTCTCGCGGTGGCTGATGGGATGAGGTAATGCTGTAAGTCGGAGAAGCGGTGCATTGTGGGATTACGTATTGTTTTTGAATATCTGGTTACCCGCTTAGCTGTTTTAGACCGTGGCAGTGGCGGGATACAAAGAAGCCGAGTTCTGTACAACGTGCTACTTTTATAACTCAAACTTCCACTTTAATAGTCGTCACGAGGTTTAGTTTGAGAAGAGGCAGCAAGTGCATGAAGAGTTGAGCAGTTTCACAAGACTCCTAATAACATGTAAACTGTCAGCATTCTCGGACAAGTTTTGATATAAATGGGAGTTGTTTAAATAGGTTAAAATACATTTTGTGGCGCCAAGGAACAGGGCAATAGTCTGGTGTTTTATGGCAAAGTGCATTTGCCCCGTCAGCGTCAGCCAATGGTTTTGAAAAGGGGCGTGTCTTATTGTGGAGCGACAGCGTGCCACGAGGTCCATCGGACGTCTCAGTGACAGTCTCTAGAGATCCTCTCAAAAGGACATACACCCACGTTAAACGTCACTGTTTAAACCACAACCACAAACTGATCGAAATCAACGTGACAATCACTAAGTGACCTTATATAATGATGCACTTTACTTTGGGATATTTTCTCTTGGTTTCTATGAGTTTTAAACCTATGCAAATATGTAATTATACGTTTATTTGCATTTAATGTTGCGATGGATATGTGTGGGTACGTTTGTATCTATAATTGTTGCCGTAAACTATTACATAAAAGTATCTCTGATTCTACAATTTTATGTAGGAAAATCATGAATAAATAAAGCAATCTGAGCAATACTACATCTGTAAAACAGGGATAAGATCGTTTTAATTGACAACCAGGACTTGTCGATGGTCTCTGGCACATTTCGCTTTGTTGCGACAGATCAAGTGCTCGAGCACGTAAACATGACATTAAGCGTCACTTTAGTAAACATATCCACTGTGCATTTAAAACTGCATTTACTACTACTACTACAATAAAGAGGAAAAAAAATTAACAAATGATTTTAGCTGCAATATGCAATATAACAAAGAGTGAAAAATTTAAGGGGGTCTGAATACTTTCCGTACCCACTGTATATATATTACAACATTTAATAGTCTTTGTCAATGTTAGTTAATAATAATACATTTGTTCATTGTTAGTTCATGTTAAGTAGTTAACTAATGTTAACAAATGGAACCTTATTGTAAAAAGTTACCAAGATTTGTGTACTGCTAATTATATAATTTAATGTTACATGGTGTATTGGAATACTCGATTGTAAATGGTCAGTCACGCCATTCTGCACTCTGACATTTCCTAACTGTCGTCCATGTATATCCAACCTAAACAAATCATACGAATGAGATTCTACAAATTCATACAAATTAGCCACGAATTTGCTGAAAATGAAAAATAGTTATGAATTGCCATAGGATTGTGTTGGTATATCAGACTGTTCATAACATATTTTGAAGACACAGGTGCTACTTTTATGTGTCTTGAATCACATAACGGACTTGCTCTGTCAGCTCTGACTAACTTTAGGCCTACATGTAATGTTGCAGTGTTCGTACATTATAATGGCCTGTTTTTTTTCTTAGCAGTTGCTTCAAGAGAATATTCAGGCAAGATTATATAATAGTTATTATTATCTTTATTTTATTATCTTTAGCATCAGAGCCGCTGTGCGTTTGGGTTTGTGAATCATGTTCTATCTGCCCGGTCATGTCCTCTGCCCTGTTGAGCCCTGCTTTGTTTTAATGGCAGTCTGTCCGATCCCTCATAAAAGCCCATTGTGGTCCCAGGCTTGTCACTGTGTGTCTGTAATTAGTCTTCTGTAGTTCATTGCCCTCGAGCCCATGGTCAGAAATCACCAGGGTCCTAATGGAGGGCTGGGCAAAGGTCACAGAGTAATCCTGTCATATCCAAGCCCATTGTCAGGAGTCCACAGCCATCTTAACAGCCATCTCCTGCCTCACAGTCAGAGTAAATCAAGGTACTGGCGCTAGCTGGACAGACTCAAAGAGCACACTGGACAGGTAAGCCTGTGGGGGTCGTAGGGCT
>NW_015549591.1:105360-122799 GCF_001515605.1 Sinocyclocheilus anshuiensis | reverse complement strand
GGGGGTCGTAGGGTTTTTTTTTTTTTTGTGGAAGAGAATAGGCTCTTTTATGGATCATGGCTCAGCAATAACCTAATTTTTAGTGATTCTTGCCTTATTATTGCTCATGATTAGGGTCAGAGGTTTGTTCTAAATGGCTTGTGCTACAGACATGAATGATGCCTAAAAGTTTCCAGCTTGTTGAGTAGAAATGTGTTATACTTTTAAGACTTAGGATTTTCACCCCACGATAAAATGGTGTGGACCTAATTTTTCCAACCTCAACCCAGGGTTATTATTGTCGACTAAAGCAAAACCATAAAAAAAACTTAAATAAAATCTTAAAACAATTTAAACTTATTTTATTCCAGCTAGCTGCCAAAGCAATATTTTTTATTTCTGTTTAGCTTAAATTGAAGTACTAAAATTAAAACTAAATTACAAATTAAACTAAATAAACTAAAATGTAATAATAACTATATAGACATTTTTAAAAAGTAATACAATGACAAAAACACAACACAATTACTAAAACTTTAATTAAAATTAAAAAAAAAAAAAAATCAGAAATAAATAGAAAAATAAAACTTAAAATAACAGAAATATATAAAACTAAAATCTAATTCAAAATATTACCAAAAACTATAAAATTATATCAGTGATACTAAAATAGCCTTGCAACACCTAAGCAACCGCTCGAAACACTTTTTTTCCCCAGAAAATGTAAAAATCTTGACTTGATAACTGGCTTTTTCTCTATTACAATTATTGCACATATAATGGCCTACAAAGGCAAAATACAGTTAGTACACCAACTCTGGAACTGAGAAAATGGCTTAAAATAATTTTGTTATTTTTGTTAGTTTAGTTTTGTCTTTGTAGGGCGCTATATATTTCCAAGTTAGTAGCTAATAAGAGACTGATCATCTAAACTAGTTTTGGAAAGACATTTTTCACCTCTCCTTGCTTTGTTGAACCTCTCCTTGCTAGTTTTGTCTTTATCTTCCCTCACTCTCATTCAGTTTTTTTCGTTTCATAACACATTCCATCGGGACAAAGACAGAGATGTCTCGAGATGCATGTTTGTTCATGACTGTGACTTTAAACCAACTGAAATATTGATACATCTTCTCATTCATCTATTCATAAACTCCTCTCATTTTGAATTACAGTGAATGAAAGATTGATAAAGCAAGCTGATTGTGAAGGCATGTGGCTTTTCATTCATAACCATTTCCTTTGGTAAAAATGCAACAAACTGGAGCAGGTGGAGAGGGAGATAAAGCCAAACACTGCCTCCATGTTCAGTGTTTTTACTTAATGCATAAAATCGCAGACAATAAAGCCTTGCACGAAAAGACGGACCACTCAGTGGCAAAATAGAAAATACAAATGTAATTTATCTATAACATGTCCATAAGCTTTATGTTTCAGTATAAAGATTTTAAGTTGAATTCAACATGTTTAAATTTTAATTATTAATTTGTTTTTATTATTTTAGCTGCTGTGAATATGAAACAAATCTAATTTATTGTTCTGCATGCGGACACAGTGGTTGGAAATCTTGGGATTGATTGTACTTCTTCACCAGGGGCTGACAAAATACTCACGCAGGCCCACAGCTCAACTCTAGCAGTCGTTGTGCCCACCACATAGTTGGCAGCAGTATGAGACACTAGCTGAGCTAATGTGGTGTATGATAACATCTCCTTGCCATGTGCGGAAGGAGGGGAATCGGGTTTGGTTGTTATTTTGTGATGTCCAGGTTTTTGTGGTTTCGCTGGAGTCCTAAACGCTGTATTTACACTGTGCCTATAGTCCAACTTTCATTGCAAAAAATCAATAACAAAACAAAAAATCAGTTCGTTCACATATTTATGGTAATGTACGCAATAGCATGGGTCAATGACTAGATGTCCATTTTTTTCTATTAATCATTCAAAAATAAATTAAAATGCTATTCATACATAGTGACTTTTTTAATTCCTGAATCATACTGTCTCATACTGTCCTGATATCATGTCTTGATATATTCTGTACAAGGAAGACCTAACTAAACTAAACAAAGAAAACATAACAATTAAATAACACAAATTATATACCAGATATCTGATCTAATTTGATAATAAGAAAGATTTTTCTTTTCTTTTCTTTTTTTTTGACAAAGCAAGTTTAATTCAGGTTATATAATGTCATGTGGTGCAAACCCTCCAAAAATGTAATACTTATAAATTAATAATTCTCAATATTTATATAAAATATTTGATTGCTTAAAAATATATATTTGTACTCGTTTCATTTT
This sequence comes from Sinocyclocheilus anshuiensis, assembly GCF_001515605.1. NCBI lineage: Eukaryota > Metazoa > Chordata > Actinopteri > Cypriniformes > Cyprinidae > Sinocyclocheilus > Sinocyclocheilus anshuiensis. The sequence goes on along the minus strand of NW_015549591.1, from coordinate 120,518 downwards.
AAGGTGTAAGGAAAATATGTTATTACTTTTTACTTAATGGTTTGCCACATAACATTTTTAGAGTCATTAAACTGATTTTTTTTTTTCTTGAATTTTGAATCTTTCTTCAATTTGTTTTTCCTAAACCTTTTGAAACCAACCTGAATACAAAGAATACATTTATAGCCACTTGGAATATGTATTTTATACTCTATTTTTCCTTTTCTTTATCATGGGGACTCTTATTTGTCATTGACCTTCATAATGTAGAAACACATTCTGTGCTGTTATTCTTGTTTTTCTCTTCTTGTTCATATTCTTCTGTGCAGACCAGCTGAATTAAGCCGACACAAGTGGGGGTGTGACCTGTGCCATTGTGTTTGTGCAGAATATGGACTCTCTTCCTCTCTCTCCTCTTCTTTTTGCCACCTACGCCATCCTGTGTTCTTGTTCCTATCAACAGAGACTGCTTATGCTCAGGCTAACTCTGATAAGACAGAATGTTGTGTTGGTCTTTTTAGTTGTTTGGCACTAGCCGTGTATCAATTTCATTATCTGTTTGCGCACACACTCACGCTCATATGCAATCTCTGTATGGCTGTCCTTACTAAAACTACAAGCAGGAAATCCGTTGCCTTGAAAACAGTTTTAGTGGAACTCAATTGTGTTGGTTTGTTATTTCCAGAAAAACTCTGTGCCCACGTGAGAGGAGTGAACTTCCTGAGCGTTTTCTGTCACACAGCGTGCACTCTTAAAAATAAAGGTGCTTCACGATGCCATAGAAGAACCTTTTTGTCTAAATGGTTCCATAAAGAACCTTTAACATCTGAAGAACCTTACTGTTTCACAAAAGGTTCTTTGGCGCGAAAAAAGGTTCTTCAGATTATAAAAAGGTAAGAAAGAGATGGTTCTTTAAACAACCTTTGACTGAATAGTTCTTTGTGGAACCAAAAATGGTTCTTCTATGGCATCGCTTGAAGAACCTTTTGAAGCACCTTTATTTTTAAGAGTGTGGACACGCCACCAACCCCCAACTCTTTTTTTTTTTGCTCAATAACACACAAACTTTTCGATAACTCATTGTTTGGAAACTCTAGTTCTCCAGGACCCTCACATCTGAACACTGTGGTTGTGATCACTTAAGCTATGGAAGCCTGTTTCCGACCTGGGATACAAAATAAATTGTGACTTTTTATCTCACAATTCTTTTTTTTTTTTTTTATCTCACAAGTTTTTTTTTTTCTTGCTGAGAATTCTGAGAAAAAAAAAAGTTAAAGTTGCAAGAAAAAAACTCGCAATTTTGGGAAAAAAGTCAGAATTGTGAGATATAAACTCAGAATAGCAACATGTAAACATCGGTCTGAGGAAAAAAGTCACAATCCCTTTTATTGGTGGAAGCAAAAAACAGAATTGCAAGATGTAAACTCAGAATTCAGAGAAAAAAGAATTGTGAGATATAAACTCGGAATTGCGATGGAAAAGTCAGAAATCTGAGGTTTGATTTGCATTTCTGACTCTTTTCTCTGAATTTGGAGATTACATTTGGATTTTCTTTAAAGGGGTCATATGATGCGATTTCAATTTTTCCTTTCTCTGTTTTTGTCTCGTCGCTCCGGCCGGGATACGGCATCACAATATGGTAAGGGGCGTAACATTTCCATCACACACTTGAGGTATTCGGCCAATCACAACACACTGGATAGCTGGCCAATCAGAGCACACCTCGCTTTTCAGACCGATGAGCTTTGTAAAAATCGACGCGTTTCAGAAAGGCGGGGCATACAGGAGAAACAATAATGTACAGTATGTGGAAAATAATGTGTTTTTTTAACTTTAAACCGCATAAACACATTTCATTACACCAAATACACCAAATAATGTTCTTTTTAGCAACATCATATGACCCCTTTAATTAACTTTCAATTGCGAGTAAAAAAGTAGATAAAAGTCACAAGTCACGAGAGATAAAAAGTCACAATTACTTTTATTCCATGGCAGAAACAAGCTTCCATACTTAAGGCAAGACACTATAGAAAAAAACATTATTTTCTCTTGCACTGTTTACAAAATGCATTGTTCGGTTCAGTTCAGTTCAGTTGAACTCTATTGGTAATGACGGAACTTGTGACCATATTGCTTTTGGGAAACGCACCCATGGTCAGTTTTGAGATTTTGGGCTAGTTGGATTTTAATAACATGTTTTTTTCAGGCTTAATGGAAAAAAAGCATCCAAAATACACTAAGTATTTATTTTGTATCTGTGAATTTCAATTACAATGCATATCTTTAAAGGCGACTTTCTCAAAAAAAGAGCCAGAAATCTCCACTTCAGAAGCACTTACATACACCACAATTTACAGTTTTATTCCTAATTATATCTGAAAGTTTCTACAGAGAAGCTTGTTCATATGGCATTTAGCTGATTTTATACAAAATTGTATTCTTAAACACATGGTGGGATTTTTTATTTATTTTTTTATTTACTTATTTCTTTAGCAGTATTTTCTGATTTATGGAGTGACAAAAAGAAATATCCAATGGAAAATGTTGAACCTGAATTTTTCTGCTCTGGAGACATAATTAATGCATATAGATAATGCATCAGTTGCATATTTAAACATAACAATTCAGAGAACTTGAAATAGAAATAATTTTTTTTTCCAATTCTTAATATAATCAATAAGCTGCGGAAGTGTGGTTATAACTATTAGGCACATTTGCTACCTTGCATTTCTTGCTTTAAGAAGTGTCTGGGTTTATAAAGAAACATCATCTATGACTGCACAATGACTCTTTTTAGTCAAAGCAAGTGAATTCTCTCAAGTCTTTGTGGGCTCATGGTCTTCTGCTGAGGGAGAGGGCCGCTGGTGTGTAGGTTGAGAGGTTGGGACTATATGATGCATGGTTCAGTTTCTTTTGCTTGGCTGGGTGTCAAAATGATTACCAATAACACAAAGGCTTTCCCTCCAAGAACTGCTGTTGTTTCAGCTGTTGACGGAGGAAAAAAAAGCAGGTTCCTTTATGGGTTGTTTTCTCAACCAGCTGCGTCCTTGTGGACGATATGTTTTTTTCATAGCTTTTATCAACAACTCAAAAATAATAACAGGAAAGCAGTTGTGAAAACATTGTATACCAGGTTTCAATCTTAATATTCATTCACCGTTCCAGCTTGTTCCTTTGAATTATAAAATTGTCGGTTGGTGTTCTTGGGGAAAGAGACTACACTGTGCTCTGTTGAGGTCTTGGCGAGTTTCTTCTTTTCTCTATAGGTCAGACATAATTAAAAGCGGTGTTATGAAGGAGACGGGACAGCTGTTTCTCAGCCTGTCTTACAGCGCTGCTTTGAATGTGAGAGGACGTGCCAATCCGGCTCTCTGCTTTCCTCAGCACGTCTCTGTCAACAAGTGACAGGACATCACTACGTTTAAGTTTACATTTCTTTCATGCTCAAACTGTGGTCAAGTTCAACAGCCCTGCCAATATGTGAGCTTGCATTTGCCTACATACTCAATTATTTCACTGAATATTCTGAATGTTTCCTGTGTAAATGCTAGGTCCGAAACATAAAAGCTTTTAGTTACGTAAGTGCAATTCAAGCTCTTGTCACATTTCACACCATATATATTTGTTGAAATGAGGGTTGGTAGAATGTTTGAAGCAAATGATCTGCACAAGATGCAACCCGACTATCAAAAATACATATAGATACACTTTTCCTTCCTCCGAAGTTGCATTTAAAATGTACTTGGTTTAACATCCGAGGGGGAAAATGTAATCTCGGAATTGGCATGAATTTTCTGGACGCTGTAGCAGGCATGAACGAAAACCTTACGGTCTGTATTCTCTTGAAAGTTAACCACTGTCATGACAGAGAGACACTTGTGAAAAATATGTGCACTTAATTGTATTGAATGTGTGCTTAAATCTTAAAAACTGCATTTGTATATAATATACCATTACTTAATAGGCCACTTTAATGTGTTTAAAAAGAGTAGACTTTCATGACTGTTTCTTCATAATTAAGTGGACTTAAAAATTTAGCTGTGTAATAATGTCAAAATAAAAGTTTTACTTTAAGTTTTTTTTTTACATATATTTTAAGATATTTTAAATCATTATGTTTTATTCATCTTTTGTCATGCTTTAAATACATACCAACATACTAAAGAACATGTAAAGTTCTTGATTTTAGTTTTGTTAATGAAGTAATTTGAATTGTATTACTGTATTTTTATTTGATATTATAATTAAAGTTTAGATGTCTTAAATATAATAAACTGCTACTTCATCAATACAAGTGTATAATTAAAAATATATTTAAATACATGACATAGAAGTTTCAACAGAAATGACACTGAAGTGTATTTTAGTTTACTATAAATGCTTGTCATTACATTCAGCAGTACACTTGAACCATATTTCAAAAACAATAAAAGTAATTATGAAATGACATAAAGATGTACTTAAAGTTCTACTTAAGTGGATCAAAAAGCAGTTCAAAGTTCAGCTAACTGCATTTAATATAAATATAAATTATAATACATTTTAATTTAATTGGAATTAACATGAAACTAAGTGTTACTAACCATAACATGCACTACTTTGCACTTAAGTATATTCTTTCGTAAAAACTACTCTTTTTTTTAACGGTATGCTAATGTGTACTTTTTAACAAGGGGGACAGTTTGAAGAAAAATTTGTTAATCTGTCTAGACTCTACATGTTTATTTATAGTCTCTTAGTAACACTTTTGATTTAAAAGCACAGGCATTTGAAGTTAAGTCTATCACCTTCTTTATTTTTGCCACAGTGACACAAGATGTTTCTAGTACAATGAAATGATCACTGTGGGTCCATAATCTGACTCTTAGAAGATTTGTTTTCTCAGCAGCAGTAGATATTCTAATTTACCATTTCGTCCCTTCATTGGCATTTTGACAGTGGAAAATTAGTTCCCTCAGTTGTTTCTTCTACTTTACAAAAAGCACAAATTCTTAGAGTGCCACTGCTTTAGTCAGAGCTGTGTCACCAACCTCAAATAACACACAAACCTAGACAGCTCTGCGTGTTAATTGAGTAGCAGAGAATGACAAACTGATTGACTCATTTGAGCAAAGGGGGCTAAAATAAACAGAACTGAATTAAGCATACCCTGCGGCTGAAATTATCACCTCAATTCACCCTCATTCAATTTGTCAAAGCACTTCCATTGTTTATGCTACATGCGACAAATGTTCGCCATCGCGCAAAGTGACATGTGCCACCTCCACCCAGTTGAAACAAGCTTTTGTGCTGACCCTGAACTGATTATAATGACCTGCGATGCTGGAAAAACCTCAGTTATGCCAAACCTGTCTCATTAGCCTAAACAACATATAAAGACTAGTATAATAATGTCCCCATTTGAACCAATAGGACTCTAACTTGGCCACTGATTGCACTCAAATTGTCAACCATTCTGCTAAAGTACCAAATTAGCAATAAATGACTTTTTAATTCCATCAATGTGTTGTTTGTTTTACTTCAGTGTTTGATGATACCCTTGAAGCATAACTTACAAGCGGTCGTGCTCCGAGTCGCCCGACCCTTTTAAAACAGACCAATTATAGCGCGTTAATGGTGGTGCCATTTTAGAAAGATCTGGAACAGAATTGCCATATCTAAAGGTCAGCATTACCTCACTGGATTGCGCCTTATTGCTCTGTGAGTTATTTTACTGTGACTTTTTTTCTGAAGCACTAAAATGAAAATCAAGTGAGCTGAGAGTACATTTCTTTTCATGGTTTATAGACCCCGCAGACTTCTCTTCACTACTGGTTAAAATATGATCTGACATATGAAGTGTTTTAAACACGGACATGTGTTCCCGATCATATTTTAGATCTTGAAATGGATTCTTGGGACTTCTACATATAATTTTTCAATGTCAGTAAGATATTGTAAAAAGCAGATTTAAACGTCAGCTCAGCCTTTTATCTCTGATTCATTGTGCGACATAAAACGTTGAAATATTATGTCAGATCATTTGCTCATTGGTGTGTGTGTGATTCGGCAGGATGGATGCGCTACAGCTTGTCACCTTCATGTCTCTTTATAGCCACAGACAGTGGTGTTACATTATCAATATTGTCTGACAGCAGGAATTTTCATCCATCAGCATGTGTCCTTCTCCACCAGGTCGAGAAAACGGCAGAGCGAAACATCTGTGAGCTGCCGTTCATCTCTGTTTGATGACATGTTGAGAGTTACCTCAGCAGGCTTTTTTAATTAATACAGCTATAAAACAGACTGTGATTCCCCAAAGTCTCCCCGGAGGCGTGGAGGAGGTAAGCGGGAGTGAGTTTATTAGTGCTGTCAATTAATTGTCGTTAAAACATCTTGATTAATCGAGGCTCAGTTTTACTCTGTGGAATTCTGTTTCTCGTTGATTGTTTGGGTTCAGTGACGCCTTGACTTCATGGAGCTGTAACTTATGCTGGGAAAGATTTTATGACATTAGGATCTCAAGGAAATGTGGAGAGGCAATTAGACTTGAGGGTAATAGACCAGTCACTGTCATGCCTGTCGAACACTGCGTTTTATTAAAGGGGTCATATGATGCGATTTCAAGTTTTCCTTTCTCTTTGTCAGGAAGTGACAGTTTTGTTCTCTCTGACTCGTTGAATGAAAATGGTGCTTATTCGCAAATGTTTTATGCAATATTCCAATTTTGCACACAAGTTAAATTCGCAACTTTGGATGGAAACAGTCAGTAATGTTTTTTTTTTTTTTTTTTTTTTTTTTTTGAGCACCAAATCAGCATGGTAGAATGATTTCTGAAGGATCATATGAAAATGAAGACTAGAGTAATGGCTGCTTTGCCATCATCATCTTTGGAATAAATATAAACTTAAACATATATTAAAATATAAAAGTGTTATTTTAAATTGTAATAATATTTCACAATATTAATGTTTTTAAGGTATTTTTAATCAAATAAATGTAGTCTTGGTGAATAGTTCTTGGTGAGAGACTTTTAAAAAAATGTTTTTGAAAGAAAAAAGAAAAAAATTTAAAAATCCTACTGGCCCCAAACCTTTGAACGTATAAATTTATGTTTTAAATATATCTTGATATTTTTCTAGAAAAAAATATTTAGATACATTCTATTTGGCCTGTAAACCTGTCAGTTACTGCCAGAATAGTGGAAATCTCTGTTTTCATTAGAGGTCTAATCTTTGGATTTCATCTTTTTTTTTTTTTTTTTGCCATATAGTTTTACTCCAGAGTGGGTAATGTCGGAGTATACATGTCTGTATGTTGGTCTGTTATGTGTCTCGCTAATTTCGTTCATGAAACCAAATGTGTCCACTAGTATTTACGTGAAATCCACCACACCCTTATGTTTACAGCATGTTAAACTTCAACAGGTCTATTTAAAATGTGCACGCACACACAACAGGTTATTTTGGCCACAATGTGGAGCTTTGTGAGGCTGCCAAATGCTCAAATCTGAATATGACGACCTCTGCGACTGGCCCCCGTCCAGTTCATCTGCTTACAGGTGAATGTTCTCTCAACCTGACCTCCTCCCCCAGTCCCATTACCTCCCTCTCTTTGCACTGGAAAAGTCCAGCAGAGATCCATGTGCTGTTTGCACAGGTGCCCAACAATGTGTCGCTCTGCGCCAAAACTATTCCACACCATTTAACCCCGTATGGTGGTAGGCACCTTCGACAAACCCCCACCTCACAGCAAAAATCTCTCTCATGCGCTTGTGTGTCTCTGTGAGCATGTTTCTCAGTTTCAGTGGTTTTTGCTCGAACATTTACAGGCTTTAAGACGTAAGGGGTAAATGCATGACCAAAGGAGAGAGTTTCGGTTATGTATCTCTTTGTGGTTCGAGAGCGAAAAGGATGTGCATGTCCTCGGTCCAGTGAGCAACTGAGATGAAGAAACAGAGAGACATTTGAAGAGACTTTCAAGACCGCTTGAAATAATCTAGTGAAAAATTTAGCAGAAACCAGTGGCCTAAAAATAGGGTCATTGTTTATTAGGGCGTTTTCACACTCGAGTCCTTTTTGAAAGACCCAACTTTCAGGTTGTTTTAACAGTTTGTTCAATCTCTAAGTTTAATTCTACATGCTTCCTCTTCCTGTCCCTTCCTGGTTTCTTTTCACATTGTATTTGTTTGGCTCCGAATCATGCTGCATTTGAGTTTCACCATGAGCATTTCCGACCTACCACTGTTTACCACTGTTGCTAAGTAATGACTCAAGAGGGAAAAGCGCCAGAAATGGGAAGCGTTGTGCACTTCACTCATGTGTTTGTCCCTTTGGTTTTGCTACCAAAACTTAACATGCACAGAACAGCATTTGTGAAAATATGCAAGTAATGTGAACTGGAAGAATTCAGCTTGATTGTTTTCACATGAGTTGGGAACCAAACTGGAGTTCATTTAACTGCTTTCGTATCAATTGTAAACTGTCCAGATAACCGCTTTCCTATCATTATCAATCTCATTTTCTTGCCGACCAAGGATCCGCAACCGTCAACAAGCTTTCACATCAAACAAACCGAACTGGGAAGTCAAACTGACTTCTGCATCAAATGATAATGTGAAAACACCATCAACACACCAAAAAGTGAGCGATGAAGCAAATTGTCTTTGCTTTTACACTTGACCTTGGAAATGGATTCGGATCTCTTTTTTGTTTGGGAATATGTAAATAAAGTGAAGATCACAAGTGAAAGACCCCACTGACAGTAAAGCCAATCAAGGTCATTTTAAGTGTTTGAATTGGATTGGTCTCATTTGTAAGCAAATTATTCAGTCACGTGTTTTGTGATCTGGAACATCAATTAATCCATTGAAGGGATTTGAAATGCTCATACTGTCTTGCAAATTCTTGCAAACTTATGAACATACATAGGTTACTTCAATTTTTTTTTTTTGTAATCTAGTAATTGTAATTTGGGTGGTAGTTTCATCCAAAATTACAAAGTAACTTAAAACAGGGACAGTCCCCCTGACGAAGTGTCTTACTCAAGGACACAGTGGCATTAGCTCGTGGATGGTCCCTTATGGGACATACCACTTTTCAGTCATCAGAATCCAAATGGCAAAAACTATAGTGATACTCATTCTTAGTTTGCAGTTTTCCCTCAGACTAGCAAGGGAAATTTGTTTAGTTTCATTTAGTTTTGGTGTCTAGTTTTCCTCAGTAAGAAATGATCACAGTTGGTCTTATTTTCCAGAAACAATGTTTTCAAATTTTTTTTAAATTGTCACTTTTATAGCCATTTTGCCAGTATTATTCTCCTACATACTCTTTCTTTTCACAAATGATTATTTGAGTGATCAGATAACACAACCATCCACCATATCCATAACACACACACACACACACACCTACACACTTTTGGCCATTTAATGAATCCTGTGACTCACTTATTGCTGTGTGTCCACTTATGTAATTGATTTTGGCTTAGAGGGCTGGTACAGAAGACCACCATCATATCTTACTGTGACACTAAGCATTCAATGATTACAGCTAATCATGCCTCTCTACTGTCTAATGTGTACAGCTCTGCTTTGCCTTCGATCTGGTCAAGTACTGATGAATAATTAATGACGTAATTAGCCCAAATGGCTTTGTGCGCAATGTTTGGTCTGTCATCTGCTATAGATGATGGGTGAATTGACGTGAGCCACGTTGCATATGCTAGCTTTAACTTGCCCTTTTCACCTTTAATTATCTCTCTCTCTCTCTCTCTCTCTCTCTCTCTCATTTACTTTTATTTGTGATTCCTTTTTAAAATGTCAGAAGTATACCTCCATACCATTTTGGCAATCATCCAAAGCATAAACCATGCTTTTAAGAACTTGGATGAGCATTTGTGGGCACCTCCTGCAATGTACCATGCCAAGTGCATTAAGACACCCTCACTCCACCCCACAAGCCACTATCTGATGTTCTCTGGTCTCTGTGGAGCAGAGCTGAGTATTGATCTGTGATCAGATTTCACGCCTGTTTCACTGTATCTGTTTCTAACATGCATAAACACATACAAGCATAGCAACAGAAGAACCTCCCAGATCTACATTTCTCCTTTTTTTTTGTTCTCTCAGCCTCTCCATTTCTATTTTTCATTCTCTTTATTTTCCCATCTTTCTCTTTCTGTGAAATTATGCGTATGCCGGATAAGCTTATACTACTTATGTGTGGCAATTTTATTTAAAAGAATATTTCACCCAAAAGCTCTGTCATCATTTATTTATCCTCATGGCTCATATGTTTTTGCAGTTCAGTTTTAGCATTATTGCAAAGTCATAACAATATTGTTACTGTTGCCCCGTTTGCCCCTTATAAATGATTAGTTTGAAATGTATATGGTTCAATGGCTCTAGACTCCCAGGGACAGACTCTCAAACACAGCTTGTTAGGTGTTTTTGGGTGTGTGTGTGTGCATGTGCAGCCAGAGACAGCGCGAAAGAGATTAATAATTGAGTGACGGATGTTTGTTCTGTTCTTTTTACCATTTCTGGTCACTGGTTTCACCTGAGAGACGCTGTCAATCAGCATTTGTCATTGGAGCATGCCATCAGTGAAATCTGAGTGATCCAGAGAACAAGAGAAAAAGAAACAGTGCGAGAGGAGTCTTGAAACCTCCCACAATCAAGCCTTTCACATCGTGTGTATGCCTGTAAGAATCTGAGGCAGCAGTTTCAATGCTAAGTCTCATTATCAAACTGCTGGCCTGTGTACTGGTTGCCATGCTGACTGAAACAACAAATATTTGGAGCTATGTAGCACCTTCTAACAAAATTCCAAACTCAAATTATTTGGAAAGTTCCTCTGTCTTTCTCTTCAGTCCCTCTTTCCTCCGCTGCCCCTTCCTTTATTCTCTTCAGCAGAATAGTGTCTTTGTCTCCCTGAAGTGAACTTGAAAACAGTGTTGAGGTGATGAGGAGCACACTTTTATTCACCATACAGACACACATACTGACGTCCCTATAAACACTGAAAGAGTTCTCAGTCTTGTATCCTTAGCATTGTCCTTCTGTATGTAGGCAACATAAACAACGAGATAGGCCTATACATTTTTGTATCTTGTTTACCATGGTATCCACAGAAATAAATAAATAAATACAAATATTTAAAAAGACATTTATAAAGACTTAGTAACTTTTATAACTTTTTATAAAAAGTTTTATAAAAAGTATAAAAAATCTATTTCAAATAAATGTTGTTTTTAACTTTCTATTCATCACATAATCCTGAAAAAAAGTATTACAGTTTCCACAAAAATATTAAGCAACTCAACTTTTTTCAGCATATCAGAATGATTTCTAAAGGATCATGTGACACTGGAAATTCAGCTTTGTCATCACAGGAATAAATTACATTTTAAAGTATATTCAAATAGAAAGCAGTTATTTTAAAGTTATAATAGTATTTCAGAATATTGCTGTTTTGACTGTATTTTTGATCAAACAAATGCAGCCTTGGTGAGCATAAGAGACTTTCAAAAATGTAGTTATTTATTTTTAATGTATTTATTTATTTTTTTTTATTTTTTTTCACCTGGCAATTGATATAATGGGAGAAAAAAAATAATTTGACTAAGGCTGGTAAATAATGACCCAGAAGACTTTAGCAACACCCTTAGAAACTGCATAGCAACATTTTAAAAATAACTGAAAACACCTAGCGACAGCATGGAATTACCCTCGCAACCAGCAGCTATCAACATTTTCTATAGAAAAGATTAAAATCTAGTCATTTTAACATGATGTAAACAACTATATGGCTACCATTGTATATGAGGCTTGTTCATTCAACACAGAAACATAGAAACATACAAACAACTCCACCTTGCAGAATGAGACATTCTTACTGACATAAAAACCTTGTTTTTCAAAGAACGGTGCCTTTCACTGCTACTGAAGCACTATTGTGATGTGAATATTATGAACATTTTTAGTGGCTAACTTTCTAGCTGTATCATTTAACACATACTCATTTCTTATAGAATTCGACTTCATCAGTGTTGCTATGTGCTGTTAATTGTGTCTTGGAAACCCACTGAAACCCAGCGGCGACCTGATCTGGATGCATTCCATCTATTGTGTGTTGCACAGGAGTGATGTTGGATGGCTTATTGGACATTATGTAACTATTGTCAGTTAGTTCATGCTCAGACATACACAGCAATACATATACACACCCTTGCCATATGATATGTGTACTATTTAGACATATTTACACATTCAGCACAAGCTTCCTCTCTAGACCATTTATGGAAACTGACTGCAGAAACAGACCACTTCAGATATTGCCATAATTATGATGTCAAAAGCATGAGCATGTTAGCATATGACTGCCTACTTTTATATATTGACATGTATTCTGTATTCAGCAAAATGATGAATTTACTCACCTTCAGGTCATTCAAGATCTAGAAGAGTTTGTTTCTTTATCAAACAGATTTAGAGAAATTTAGCATTACATCACTTGCTCACCAATGGATCCTCTGCAGTGAATGGGTGCCGTCAGAAAGAGAGTCCAAACAGCTGATAAAAACATCCACACGAGTCCATCAATTAATATCGTGTGTAGGGAAATGCTGCATGTTTGTAACAAACAAATCCATCATTCAGGATTGTTGTCTTCTCAGATCAAATTCCTCCGACAGATAGTCCATGTCTGTTTTGGTCTGTTTTCATTTGTAAACAATGTTTGATCTGTGCGTATTTCTCTATGAGACTATTTTTTTTTTCACTGGAGAAAGCAATATTATAGATAGAGGACACGAATTTATCCGGAAGCGATGGCTTTAAGTTACAAAAAAATATCTTGATGAATTTGTTTATTACAAACACACAGCTTCTCACTTCACAAGACGTTAACTGATTGACTGGAGCTGTGTGGATGACTTGTATATTACTGTGATGTTTTAATCAGCTGATTGGATTCTCATTCTGACGGCACCCATTCACTGCAGAGGATCCATTGGTGAGCAAGTGATGTAATGCTCATCTACATCCTGGCCTGAGGGTGGGTAAATATTCAGCAAATTTACATTTTTGGGTGAACTAAAGGTACAGTTCATCCCAAAATGAGCATTATTTCATGATATGTTCCAAACCATTCTTTCTTTGTTCAGCAGAACATTTTTCGTCCATACAATAAAAGTCAGTGGGGTCCAATCCAGTGTTGTCTTGGACCTCACCGAATTTGATTGTATGGAAAGAAAAGTTGAAAAAGTCTTCTTGGAAGTCTTAAAAGCACAATAAGAACAACGTATAATTTTAAGTGTCAGAAAATGGTTGTGAAAAACTAAATCTGTGTTTTGGTCAAAAGTAAAACAAATAGTGGTGCACAGTGTATATGTGCGCGTACAGTATGTGCCGACTGTCCATCTGTTGTCTGTCTGGATTAATCTGAACACAATAGATAAGGGGCCGAGAGGGACAGGTGTGGCTCTGCAGTGGCCCCTGGCATCACCCTTGGGCATTAAAGGCTTGAGTGTCCATTCATCTGGAAGACAGGCTGTATGTTTGGTGCTGTGCTTGGCATGTGGATACATATGTGTTATTCTAAGACTGTATTAAGAGGTGCATTAGCGATGTGATCTCATCCGTCTCTCTGCTCTGATGCCGCTATGGGCCCCATGCAGCAGGGCTCAGCATTAACCAGCCTGTCTGCAGTGTGGCACAGCAGCTGGAAATAGAAATTGCCTTGTTGTTGTTGTTGTGTGTGCCTTTAATGTTCACATACTGTAGAGCTAATTAAAGACATTACAGCTTGGACTCTTTCTGGAAGGGAATATGATATTGAATACAGTGTTCAAACTCATGAGGAGGCTCACATGCATTGATTGCAAATTTTGAAAATCTTCTATACATCCTACACTCCTTGTGTGTTCATTTGTTAAATATTTTAGAATCTTACTTTATAATCAGAGCTCCGTTTTACACATTTTACAACAAAATGTATATCTTTTCAGCTGAATTTAGTTTAAAATTTGAGTGTGGAAAATGCATAAAGAGTCTGTCTGGGCCTGATCTTAGTTACATTTACTTTATTATTAAAACATTACATTTAATTAACACGTAGATATAGTCTTTAAAAGTTAGTTAATTAATTCCATACTTTTTAAAAGTATGCTAAAGTGCACTTATTTTTCACAAGGGCCGTAACAGGTTTATCTTCTACAATCAAACCATCTCTCAGTGAAGAGTGACTGGATTTTTCCATCTCTGTGCTGTTGTTGTGCAGTTTTGCATTGTGTGACTGGAGTGCCGCTCTTAGTTTGCATAACTCTCGGCTCATAAATCTGTGTTTGATGGGGGCCGCAGGGTTAGAAATGACAGGTGATAGGCTGGAAAGGTTTCTGTGCTTAAGTGTGTAAGTTGTGTGTAGCTGCACTCACTGCAAACAAAGAACACACTGATTATTGTGTTTAGGTGTTTTAGACCCTGAGTCGAAATAGCGAACATATTTCAAATCTCTATGTTTTTATTGCTGTCCAAAGGTACATCATGACTGCAGTACAAGTGCAGTACAATTTTTTTTTATCTTGTATCTCTTGTTCATTTTTTCTTGTCTCATCTCGTCTTGGATCTTTTCATCTTGTCATAGACATTATAAGGGAGAGGAGATGAACCACTTGTATGAGAGAAACTGTAGTGAATATGGCAGCTGAAGGAACACTTTTTTTGTGTGTTTGCTTACTTTAAAATGTGCATACACAACTGATTCCACATGAAAAATTATTTTTGAGCTATAGAAGCTACATTTTTGATAGCATTGCTGTACTTACACTACCAAACAAAAGCTGCTTCATTTATTTTCAGAAATTTTTCTTTTATGTTTTTGAAAGAAGTCTCATATTCAACAAGGCTGCTTTTATTTGATCAAAAATACAGTAAAAACAGTATTATTGTGAAATACGTTATAATTAAAAATAACTGTTTTGTATTTATATATATTGAAAAATGTAATTTATTCTTGTGATGCAAAGCTGAATTTTCAGCATCATTAACAGGGCCAAAATATAGCTCGTTCTCACACCCTCAGGCAGACTGCATATCTCCACATACATCTGTATGTGCATGTATGTATGTTGTCTTTGTTTGCAACAGTTTATCTCAGTCGATTGTAGCTGCAGCTCTGGTGAAGAATGAATGAATG
>NW_015549591.1:102282-105226 GCF_001515605.1 Sinocyclocheilus anshuiensis | reverse complement strand
AAGAACGATGGATGGATGGATGGATGGATGGATGGATGGATGGATGGATGGATGGATGGATGGATGAATGAATGAATGAATGAATGAATGAATGAATGAATGAATGAATGAAGGATGGATGGATGGATGGATGGATGGATGGAGCAGTTTGTCTGTGTTTGTGTGCTCTGGGTGCTCATCTAGTGATGCATGTCAGGAATGTGTGCCTTGAGTTTATCATTCATCTCTGTTTACACAATGTTACACAAAGTGAATCAGTGTATATATATATATATATATATATATATATATATGTGTGTGTTGTGCTCTTGCTGGGATGGTTTGCATCTCGCTTGTGTATTTTAAGGTGAGTTTCGGTTCAGTTTTTTCACCTCTTTTTGTCTTTTCTGCTAAATCAGTCAGACTACAGTGTGTCTCTTTAATTTCACATATTTATTGTCTCGTGGGATAATAAAAATGTCCAATTGGATGTTTCCAGTGTTATTTTAACATAATTTGTATACTATTATAGTATTCATGAATATTTTTAATTAAGTTATATATTTTTAATTTAAGTTTTAGTAATTTTCTTATGTTCTTTTTTCAAGTTGTTTTTTATATTTCTGTTTAGTGTTCATTTATATTTCAGTTTTAGTCTTTAACTTATTTTAAGTAATTTTCAAGTTATCTAATATTCATATATATATTTTTTTCAATTAACTAAAATTATATGTAATAGTTTAAGTTAACAATAACAACACTGGATGCATCTGGGTTTGTATGTATGTATTTATTTTTGCCCAAATAACGCATTTTTGGACATACTACACATGTGATGCACATTACTGATTTTCATATACTACATATTGTCCGGATGCAGGGTGAGATTATATTTTTAAGTCAAAAAGTAAGTTCTCTTTATTATAAATTATAAAAGTTAGTGAATTTGGACACACCCATTAATTTGCTACCTGTGATAGCAGATGGCATAAGGGGGAGATGACATATCCATTTTAGACAGCGTTTTATTAAACAAAAATCGTATATTTCATACAATGCCTCCTGTCATTTTTATTTGTTCTCTAGTTCTTCATCAATCTAGTCAGCTTTGAGTCTACATTTAATATCTCAGTAATCACAATGGTCTGTTTGTCCGTACCAACATATTTTGACAGACAGGTTATGATAATTCAACAACAAAATACCTTCAAAGTAACTTGACACCTCACTTCTTCTCAAAGCTTTTGTTTCCTACCCTCAGACCTCATTCCTGAGGTTCAGCTTGCACTGTTTTAATAAGTACAGCTCACACCCTTAATAGTTTCCATTTTATAATTTGCTCTTCATGAATATATGCATGCCATCATTCATGAACTGCATTTGACTTTAACTGAAACTACATTTAGAGAAAAGTGCTGCATGTGAATTTCCCACCTGTGTCTGAAACAGCCGTGTGTGTGTGTGTGTGTTTTCACACCTATGTGTAGGTAAGAGTGGACTGTGAAGTGATCTTTCTGTGTGTGAGAATCATTCTTACATCCAGCCCTCTGGGTCTGCAGTGAGTTGTAGTGTGGAAAGTCCCTGTGTTGTAGTAAACTATGCCCTTGTACACAGAAAAACATCAAACCGCACTAAGTAGCCAAAGACAGAGAGCTGTTTTCTGTCAAAGCCCAGTAAGCAGAATGGTCTTATAGTAAGCAGAGGACATTATCAAAGTAATACATGACCCAGTTGAGGTGAGAGCCGAGAGACTGTGAGAAAAGGCCTGCATTATAGGTCAATGCGTCACTGTGTACTTCAGTTTAACGGCAGACACTCCTGTTTATTGTCAGGATGGTGATTTCAACCCAGGTGAAAAAGACGTAGTGTTAAATGTATTAAAAATATACTTACTTGTATTTCAAGTGCATTTTTAATACATTTAATAGTATGTTTTGTTTTGTTTTTCACCAAAGTATATATGCTGCTGTCTTTTTAGGGTACTTTATGAATATTTGTAATGTACACAACAATATATAATACATTAAAGTTTTCTAGATATCAAAGTGTGTACGTGTGTGTATATACTGAAAAAAGCAGCTTTATAATATACTAGTAGTGTAATGCTAATGCATTTCCAATGAGCTGAAATACAATTGAAATGTACTTGAAGTACATTAAAACGATGCTTCAAATATACTCTAACTGTAGTTCAGTAAGTATTAAAAGGACATTTTAAATGTATTTTAAGACATACACTTAAATTGCACTAAATATACTTAAAGTGGTTCCAATTTAACACAATTTCAATATATTAAATATATTACAAATAGATTAAAATCAAACTTAAGCATATCTTGAAATACACTTAATATACTTAAAGTTGTTTCAAAATAATACATTTAATATGCACTTAGTATAGTATAATTTAAATATAGTATGTCTGAAAAAGCACAATTTAAATATATTTCTTTTTCACCTGGGAATCTCAGTGTGGGCTGAAGACCATCACATCTGCACACTGACAGAGATGATGATGATAATAAAAACTTTATTTGTATAGCACCTTTCAAGCAGTATGCCTTGTGAAAAAGAAGTGTGCTTAAATGTACTGATTGTGCACTTGTAGTGTATTTAAAATCTTAAAAGTATAATTAAAAAAATACTTGCAGGTAATATAAGATTAATG
Source organism: Sinocyclocheilus anshuiensis (assembly GCF_001515605.1). Lineage (NCBI taxonomy): Eukaryota > Metazoa > Chordata > Actinopteri > Cypriniformes > Cyprinidae > Sinocyclocheilus > Sinocyclocheilus anshuiensis. Next base: position 102,579 of record NW_015549591.1, on the reverse strand, counting down.
AAATAAAACCCCACTTGAGTGTATAGTTTCATGACTGCATTTCTTTAAATAATTTATTTTCTTTCTTTTTTTTTTTGGTGTTTTTTTTTGTGATAGGACAGTATAGACTGATAGGAAGAGAAGTGGTAGAGAGGTACGTCATAGCACTGCACACGAGGCTATCAGTTCCAACTTAATATCAATAGTATCTACTGTATATTAAGTGTCTGAAAACATTGCATTCATTACATTCAAGCTTAGAGGGTTACTCAACCCCAAAATGAAAATTTTGTCATTAATCACTTACTCCCATGTCGT
>NW_015549591.1:94673-101557 GCF_001515605.1 Sinocyclocheilus anshuiensis | reverse complement strand
TTATTTACTTGGCAGTCAATGGGACAGTCACAAGCCTCCCGGTTTTCATCCAAAATATCTTAAATTGTATCTTAAATATCTTAAAAATCTTAAAACCTTTTACGGGTTTGGAACGACATGGAACGACTATACCATTAAGCGATTAATGACAAAATTTTCATTTTGGGGTGGAGTAACCCTTTAAGAATATTCTTTTAAAATATTATTTTCATAATAAGTGCTATTTTTTAAATCTGTGTGTATATATATATATATATATATATATATATATATATATATATATACATAAATCTTCATCTACCCAGAGAATTATATATATTATATATTGCCTTATAGGTAACATATATGACAATATCACTCTTGATATACGGCAATATATAATATATATTACATTTCTGTATGGGTTAGACAAGCCAAACCTCATTGAATTACATTATTTCATCATCTCAAATGTTGGTCTGAAAGTACCACTAGAGGTACAGTTTTTACTAGAATGAAACTGTGGTAACTTGTGATAGCCACCACTGTCATAAAACAGACAAAGAAACAAACTAATACTTTGCAGGATCTGATATAATTTTTTTTTTAATAATTTTACAGTAACAAAAATGACAGTAGTAACTTGGTGGTTCTTTTATACATTTTGTAAGGAGCTTTACTACTGCTGTTAGCAAAAAACATGTGGCTACATGCTACGCTAACTGAGCTTCAGTGTGAGCTGATTGACCGGCTGATTCACTTGTTGATGAGCTGGTGGTCTTGTGAATGAATTACTTTTTGTTTTCATAGTCTTGTGAATGTTAAACTTCGCCAATTGAAACGACAGTCACGGCCTGCTGTTAGCGTTGTGATTAGCCATTTATTCCATTGAGGAAATCATTATTGTTTAATTAACCTGAAAGACAGGTGGTTTTTTGCTTAATAGCTCCCGGCCGCTCATTTATTCATCAAGTGTGTTTATGTGAGTACTGACACAAATGACATGATGATAACACAGCTGTGCTTAAACTCTGAGGCATGGTAATAATCATGATAATGCTACTTAATCTCTCTCACTCACTCGTTCTCTCTCTCTCTTTCCCCTCTCTTTGCATAGTAGTGCATACTGCATGTGTTACAGATTGGAATAAGGGAACATAGTAGGAGGACAGATGTCACATTCAATCAGGTGTAGGAGCCAGGAGATACGCAGACGCCCACTGACTCTCTCTGTGTTATCGTTTTCTGCTGTCTGCTGTCTGCTTCTATAGGCGTGTGTGGAGGTTTCAGCTGAGCGCCTGTGATGTCACAGTGTGGTGGTGGTGAGGTTTGGCCCTTTTGAAGCGCGTGTAAAAGAGAAGAGAAACTAGTGTGGTTTCAGCTCGCGTCACGGCACTATTTCAGCCCCCAGACAAACACAAACACACACATTCAGATTCAAAACATTCACATGAATTGCCCTCTTTGCCACTATTTCTCTTTCTCCTCTCATTTGAATAAATCCCTAGGACTAAGTATTTAACTTGCAAGTAAACAAGCACCTTGCAACCACCCAGAACATGCCAGCAATGCCCTGCCAACCGCATAGCAATGCACTGAAAACACTCGAACCACCTTAACTGCTGCATGGCAACACCCTAGCATTGTGGCGGCAAGTTGTACAGAGATGAACGCCAAACTTTTCTTAAGAAAATCTATTTGCAAAGCACAGGCCAGAACACAGAAAATGTAAACTCTAAAAATGTTACCTTTAAATAACAAAAAAAAAAAAACAACAACCTTTAAATAAACTTACAATAGAAAAAGTATTATCTTAAACCTTGAATACATATGGAATCCTCAAGGAGACATAGTGATGGAAAGAAAGATAAGATGCGAGGAAAAAAATATTTCAATGATTTATTATTCGCTAACAAATCTTTATATTATTGCATTCTCCAAAGAAACTTAGCATTCTTCTGCAAAACTATTGCATTTACCCAAGAAAATTTGCGTTAACTTGCAAAACTTTTGCATTCTCTCACTAAACTATTGCGTCCCCTTAAGAAACTTTGTTTACTCGCAAAACATTTGCGTTCTCTCGCTTAACTATTGCATTCCCCTAAGAAACTTAGCGTTTAAATGCAAAACATTTGCGTTCTCTCGCTTAACTATTGCATTCCCCTAAGAAACTTAGCGTTTAAATGCAAAACTTTTGCATTCTCTCGCTTAACTATTGCATTCCCTTAACAAACTTTGCATTCAGTTGCAAAACTTTTGCATTCTCTCGCTATACTATTGCGTTCCCCAGAGAAACATAGCGTTCTTTTGCAAAACGATTGCATTTCCCCAAGAAAACTTGTTAACGTGCAAAACTTTTGCATTCTCTCGCTAAACTATTACGTTCCCCTAAGAAACTTTGTTTACTCGCAAAACATTTGCGTTTTCTCGCTAAACAATTGCATTCCCCTAAGAAACTTTGCGTTTAAATGCGAAACTTTTGCATTCTCTCGCTTAACTATTGCGTTCCCCTAAGAAAATTTGCGTCCTCTCATGAAACATTTCTGTTCTCTAGCTACACTATTGCATTCCCCTAAGAAACTTAGCATTTAAATGCAAAACATTTGCGTTCTCTCGCTTAACTATTGCATTCCCCTAAGAAATTTAGCGTTTAAATGCAAAACTTTTGCATTCTCTCGCTTAACTATTGCATTTCTTAAGGGAGAATGCAAAAGTTTTGCAACTGAATGCAAAGCTTTTGCATTCTCTCGCTATACTATTGCGTTCCCCAGAGAAACATAGCGTTCTTTTGCAAAACTATTGCATTTCCCCAAGAAAATTTGTTAACGTGCAAAACTTTTGCATTCTCTCGCTAAACTATTACATTCCCCTAACAAACTGTTTACTTGCAAAACATTTGCGTTTTCTCGCTAAACAATTGCATAACTTGTGTTCCCCTAAGAAACTTTGCACTAACTCACAAAAACATTTGCGATTTTTATTTTTAAATACATGTCTTTAAATATGTTTTTTTCAAAGTAAAAAGTAGGATTGTCTGATATTTTAAGAAGCTTACTTACCTTGAAATGTAGCCATGAGAGGTCCTCTCTGTGATATCGTTTAGTGTTTTTTGTCCTTTATACGTTAGTTGGACCACACAACTTTAATTTGATGGACAAAAGTATATAAATATTAATAAACACTGAAGAAATTTCATTGAACTCTTCATTAGGATATCAAGACAGTGGTGCCCCCTAAAATATCAAAATGAATTTTGATTCAGAAAATAAAAACATGCTCATCATAGAAGAGGTGAATTAGAGTATTTTGGAATCAATTAATAGTTCCAAACAAATAAATCATTGTCGCGTCACTGACCTAAAAGTCAGTCTTCTAACTCCGTGTTTCAAGTCTATATCCACATTCCTCTCACAATGCCAGTGATCTTCAGTGCTTGGTGGCATCTCATCTACTGTGTGAATGTGTCAGTGCTGATACATTACGTTTTTCTTTCTGACAGTAGGTATTTTTAGGGCACTGAAGCAGACGGGCATTAAAAATGGAAACGGACACTGGCAGCCTTGATGTCCTGCTCTGTCTCTCTCTCTCTCTCTCTCTGAAAGTGCATGTGGGTATAAACTATAAGCGATTAAAGGGATAATTTGCCAAGAAATTAAAATTTTGACATCATTTACTCACCTTCAGGTTGTTCCAAACCTGTATGACCTTCTTTCATGTTATTTACTGGATCATCTTCTAAGAAATTAGTCATTACAGTACGTGTATGTATATTTTGCATGGGTGCCTGTGCGTTGTTTCCCATCACAGGTGGCAGCAGGTGTGTCAGGTGGGCATTGTGGGCACTGATTCTTATCAGCTGGTAATGAATCAAAGCATCACCCAATGAACAGTGACATTAGCTGCTCCATTTTATTTCTGTTCCAGGAAGCGCAATCTTTTTTTACTTTGAAGTTTATTTAGAAATACCCAGTGTGAGAGAGAGAGAGAGAGAGAGAGAGAGAGCATGTTATCAATGTCTTCTAAAAAGCAACCTTGATTGTGTGTGCGCACTTGGAAGCACAGAACAAACTGCAATAATGGAAAATAGCCTGCGGTGTTCATTGAGTGGATATAAACCCATGTGCTCAAGTTCTTGTTTCTTCAAAGATGAGCTTGTGAAAGCATGGCAATAAAAACGTGCGGTCTAATAGCAGGTAATTTTGCAATACTTGTTGCAATAGTGTAGAATGTGGCTATGTAGAAACAGCACGTTTTATTATTGTCCCCTGCCTATGTCATTCAAATCTTTTTCTTTCTTTCTTTCTTTCTTTCTCTTTCTTTCTTTCTTTCTCTTTCTTTCTTTCTTTCTTTCTTTCAAGCATACTACCACAGTCTGCCATACTTTTCTCTCCAGCACCATTACACCATTGTGATCTTCCCTGAATGGACTCTGTTTAATTGGGATTCCATTTAATTGTTCCAGGCATTTAGTGCTATATAGTTTGTGACTGAGGTGTGGTCTAAAATGAACTTAATTTGCATAGAAATGAGGTGGGTCATCAATTCATATATACACTACCATTATAAAGTTGGGGGTTGGGTAAACAACAAAGATATTGTGAAATCTTCAGCGTCACATGATCCTTCAGAAATCATTCAGCTGATTGGTGCTCAATATTTTTGTATTATTATTATTATCAACGGTGAAAACTGTTGCGCTGCTTAATATTTCTGTGGAAATCAGGATACATTTTCCCCTAAGATTATTTAATGAATAGAAAATTTAAAAGAACAGCATTTGTTTGAAATATAAATCTTTTGTAACATTATGTCTTCACTGTCACTTTTGATCAATGTAATGCATTCTTGCTGAATAAAAGTATTTATTTCTCTCTCCTAAACTTTTAAACATCATGTGGAATGACTTGAATACACCACCTCTATATTGAGAATGATTTTAATTTCTGTATTAAAATTCATCTTGTTCTTTGGGCATAACTGGAAATGAAATAATAAAGAGTTGTTAATTAAACCATGCCACATTTTTCAGAAGAAATGTTCAATGATACATTTTCTGTACAAAACGTGACTGCTCATCTTCCCAGAACAGGTGGGAAACATTACTTAACTCTATTTTGAGTGCAGTGGAAAACACTTATCATTAACACACACACACAGACACACACACGCACACACACACACACAAATTAGGTATAACTGATGACATCTCCTGGCTTTGTTAATGAGTTCAGTGGTTCATCGCCTCGCCTGAAGTTACATCTGCTAATTACTCTTCCTGTATAATCCAGTGTTTCAGACGTGCCTGTTGAGCACTATGGATGTTTTTTTCCTGACTTTCCTGACTTTTCTGGAATCCTGTCCTGGCTCTGACCCAGGGATGTTTGACTGTACATTGTTTGCCCATTTTTGAATATGTTTGAAATGGTCCCTGTCATGTGGCTTGAGGAGGCCTGACCTCTATAATGTGTGTGTGTGTGTGTGTGTGTGTGTGTTGAGGGGTGTGGCATTCATTTTGCTCTTGGAAAGGAAATGGGGATCCCAAATACATCCACTATGTTTGCAGGAGAACATCTGCTCCTCGTTTGTTCCATCCCTTCTTGTTTTTATTCCTTCTTCTGGCCCACACTCACAATCTGTCCTATTTAGACAATAGACTAGACTAAAGAGACTATTTCTCTCTTTTCCATCTATACATTAAGTTAGGATAGATCAACATTTAATCAACATTTTAGGGGCTTTAATCTGTAAATGTTACAGTTTGAAAATCATTTTCGTCATCAGTATTTTTGTCTTGCTTTCCAGTAAAAATATCTAAACATTATTAATCGTTTGCAGTTTTGCTTCGTTTGCTTTTTTGTTTAGGTTTTTTACCCCACTCATAAATATAACTATATTTAATGAGGACTGTGCTTAAAACGAGAAACAACTATTTGCCAGTGGGGTATTAAAAATAAACTTCAGTAAAGGGTAATGCACGGTCATTATCTCAAAATAGATCCTCATATGAATCAGAAGGGGTCTTGTATCATCCTGAAGGATTTTTTTTTTTTTTTACGACAATGGCTAGCTGCACATTATCCTGCTTAGTAAATGGCTACTTAAGAATATATGAATAAATGACCATATTGAATTGAGTTTAAATTATCATGTGAGAAGAAACAGATTACAGAGAGATCTGAAACTAGCGCAACAGGCAAATATACAGTTTTGTGATCATTATATCACTATGTTTTATATACTGGTTTTACTGGAAAACAGACAAAAAATACTGATTAAGACTCGTTTTTTTTTCTTTTTGTAGTATATTGTAGGTTTTGAAGGTTTTGAACATCAGTGTCAGGATCTGCTGCGGTTTTCTGATATATTATTAGTGAATGTCAGTGACATTTACTTTGAGAGCTGAAAAGATTTGGATTCAATTAAAACAATTCCCTTTTCATTTATTTCATTCCCTTCTCTCTGTAGCTGGTGAGAAATGCTTGCTTTCTCTCTCTCTCACACACACACACACAGTCACAAAAAGTGTTCAGTCAGTAAACATTTAGACAGAGTGAGTATTTGAGATGGGTGTATGGTTTGTTTCTGGGCTCTGTGTGTGTGCTGTTGTCTCTCTGAAGACGGATGTGCTGACGGAGACACAAACTGACTGTCCAAATGGAGTCTAAAGAATTCAGGAGGACTGAAGCATTGAAACCTATAGGTGTGTAAAATAAAGCATGATGAAAGAAGACAGAAACTTAAAAATAAAAAAAATAAAATCTGGATACACTTACAGTTGTTGGCTGCCAAAATGTTACAAACAAATTGATTTTAAATAACTGCTGATCTTTTGGACTCTCTATTCATCAAAGAATCCTGAAAAAAAAAGGTGCCCACATTAAGCAGCACAACTGTTTTAAACATTA
>NW_015549591.1:74802-94495 GCF_001515605.1 Sinocyclocheilus anshuiensis | reverse complement strand
ATTCTAAAACATATTAAAATAGAAAACAGTTATTTTAAATTGTAATAATATTTCACAATATTACTGTTTCATTCCAAACTTTTGAACAGTAATATATATGGTACAGTAGCTTAACCAAGTATTTGAGATGGGTGTATGGTTTGTTTCTGGGCTCTGTGTGTGTGCTGTTGTCTCTCTGAAGACGGATGTGCTGACGGAGACACAAACTGACTGTCCAAATGGAGTCTAAAGAATTCAGGAGGACTGAAGCATTGAAACCTATAGGTGTGTAAAATAAAGCATGATGAAAGAAGACAGAAACTTAAAAATAAAAAAAATAAAATCTGGATACACTTACAGTTGTTGGCTGCCAAAAATTCACTGTATACAAATGAATTACATTTCAGGCATAACAGGAGGCATTTTGGTGACTGCATATGTGTATGCTGATATATCAGCCTTCTTAATGAACATTTTTGTACCTTAGAATATACTGAGAACAACTATAGTAAGACCAAATGATAACATTAAATTTAAACAAAATTGGCCTTTCCATGAACCATAGCTTATACAGAATACAGTATTATTCACACAAACACACAAGGGAAACAAACATGGCACTAAAGTAAATCAATAAAATCAATAAACATTGCTTAAATCAAAATGTAACTTAAACCCCATAATACATATAACTAATAACAATCAATCAATCAATCAATCAATATGTCTGTATAAAGTTATTACTTTTTACAGCAAAATTACTTATTGTCCTGTTAAATCAAATATAATTTCTTTATATCCCCCCCTAAAAGATTAATACTCCAATTCAGAAAGGACACATTAAATAAATCAAAAGTGACAAAGTCTTTTACATTGTTACATTGTTACATTTTTTATTATTATTTATTTAATTATTTTTACAAAAAGAGCATAAGTATGAATATCATAAATGATTGATCCTTGTTTTAAATATTTCAAAATATTATCAGTATATATAAAATAAAATAAAAATTAAATGAAATATGTACTACCATTCAAAAAGGCAACCAATTAGCAGATTTTTACAATTTTATTTTATTTTTTTATTTAATTAAATTTTATTTTATTATATTTTTTTGTAGCATAGGCACACAGGAAGTGCAAAGGATGAATGGAAGTGTTGAGTGTAGTAACGAGTTTTGCAGCGAATGTCCTGCTTTGGCTCCACACCCTCTGCAGGGCCAGACTGTGCAGTAGGTAGGGCGTGAGGCTTGGTGCCAGTGTGCCAGCTCTATGGCGGGCATCGTGCCAGAGCCATGAATCACTCACTGTCATCCTGCTGGCCTGATGGACAGAGCGAAGGAAAGGAGAGGCATTTTCTCTCTCTCTCTCTCTCTGTCGTTTGCCTTCTTTCTCTTTCTTTCTTTTTCTTTCTTTGTATGTATGTGTGAACAAGAAAAGATGCTTTATGCCCCGGTGTGGAACAGTAGTGAGGGACACAGACTGTGGGCATCACCAAAGGGGCATTCAGAGATGGCACGCATCTCCCACTGTAGCAAGAAACGTGCCAGGACACACATATTCACACACACTGACGCACATTCACTGCCTACAGCATTAAAAAAAGCAAAAATGCACACACACAAACACTAACATTGAATTATAAGACTAAACTGGATGTATTCACTGGAGAATCATGCACCTTATAAATCTGTTTTTTGTATGTATATGGTCATCTAGGGCAGGGGTCTGAAATGACTTGGGGGGCATTAGCTAGTTGGTGTTCTTCACCATTCCCTATATAGTACACCTATATGGCATTCACTACATAGGAAATAGTGAATGAGTGTACAAGTGAGCAGTTTGGGAGTCACTGATGGTATCTGCGCACATGCGTAACAAATTTATTTGACTGTTGGGAGTATGCAAGCTTGTTTGTTGTCGTTGCCTAGGTTGCAGTTACATGTTTATGTTCGTGCTTTGGGCCTGTTAAAAGCATATGGAACAAATACATTAAGCTGTAAGAATCCTTTTAGAGAGAGAACTGTGGGATACTATTGAGTGCCAAACAATAATGCAGAAAGTAAAAATGGATTTGTAAGTTGGATTTAAGAATATAGTATTAACTTAATGTGTCTTTTCTAGGGTTAGGTAAAATTGTTGATTTTCATATTAATTGCCATTTTTATTTGAAAAATCTCAATACTCTTAATATTCATATACTTAAAATTCAGTTTCAATCTAGTTTCAATCTATTACGCAGTGCCAGTGTTTTCTACATTGCTTTTCAGCAGTTACAGTCTCATGGGAACAGAAGTCATATATTATCCAAGTTTGCGGTCAAATTTCAATTTTAAGATAAAAAGTGTGTGTGCTATTGAGTCGTCCAGTGTTATTTTAGTATTATTTATACACTATTATATATAGTGTTTATTAATGTTTTGAATTAGCTTTAATTTTTATATTTGCTGTTTTCATTTTAATTTTAGTTGAAGATTCAGCTTATCTAATTTTCTAGTATTTATATTTTAACATAACATAACATAACATAACATAACATAACATAACATAACATAACATAACATAACATAACATAACATAACATAACATAACATAACATAACATAACATCATAAAACATAACATAACATAACATAACATAACATAACATAACATAATTAATATAATATAATATACTTTTTTTTTAATTCATAAATGTGTAATATACCAAGCTGGAAAGTGCGCACATAATTTATATCATCAGCTGAGAGACTATTAAAACCACACATTTTAATTGAACTATGCCTAAATGAATTCAAAATAAAGAGCTTATTTTATAGATATCTCATTGGAAAATCTGTTTCGAAACCCAACCCTACCTTTAGGCCAAAACATTGTCTTGATCCAAACTTTATTAGCTTTGTGCAAACCCTCAAAACTGTTTACATGAATCTACAAATGGTGTGAGCTTTATATGTCAGTCATTTCTGTCTGACTTTTGTTGGCTCTGTTTTGTCAGGCCGACTTTGAGGCTGTGTGTCTCTTGGCATGGTTCAGGCTATTTGGAGCTTGGAGACCATATCTGAACTACTAATGAATACTGAACGCATGGGCTCGTGTTGAATCGTGTTGCTTCGTTTCAGAAGCTCACCAATTTTATTATGCTCTCACAAGTGTTGACAGGCGATGAAGGTGAACCGGGGTGTGCAGTGAAGGAGTCAGCGGTGTTATGGTCAAACATCTGTTACAGTACAGACCCCTCACAGAGAGGCAGGTTAGCATGCGTACTGGCAGCATTACAGGAAAACACGAGATTTCATTGGAGGTGACTTTGGTGCTACACAAGACCTGATACCATTCCACACATATAATTAAAACATCAGTACAACATTAAATGCATTATATGAAGCTTTTCATAGTTAAACTGGTATGTATGGTTTGGTTGCAGTAGAAACATATACTGTACATCTGTTCTAGTGACCCTCCAGAGAGTCCATGCGTTCTCCCATACTGGCTTTTGATGATGTTTTGAGACGAGAACAAGGTCTGTCGGCCAACGAGCCCATAATTAATTGCAGCGGTCTGGCCAACTGCAGAGCATGTGGTTCAAACTCCAGGCTCAGATTCAATAGAGCGGGTTCAGGCCTCATACTGTTACAAAAGGAGCCAAAACTGAAGTACATTTGCACATTTCTGTCCTTTGAAAGTCCATAACTGATTTTTTTTTTTCCCTTTGTTGGCTGAATGAAGTGGGCCATTCATAATGCGATCACCTAGAGCAGAGATATGAAATACATTACGGCCTAAGGCTGTTTTTAAACTTTCAAAATTTTAAATTGTTTGGTCTTAAACAGGGTTTATTTCCTCTCCCCTCCCCCCACGGGTCTCTTCGTACATTGTTGGGTCCGAACTGTTTCATCCCTTTGGATTTACCATTAAAAAATAGTTAGTTTTTAACTGTAACGGAGTTAGCATAAACATTTTTACATGTGCGGTCAAACTAAAAAAAAAACATTCACACTAACAAAACAAACAAAACTTTGAAATCAATTAGTCTCAATTCTGCAAAGAACTATTTTTTTAATTGTTGTTAAAAGAAGCTGTCTCTTATGTTCACCACGGCTGAATTTATTTGATTCAAAATACAGTAAAAACTGTTTTATGGTGAAATATTATTACAATTTAAAATAGCTTATTTCTATTTTAATGTATTTTAAAATGTGATTAATTTCTGTGATGGTAAAGCTGAATTTTTAACATCATTACTTCAGTCTTCAGTGTCACATAATCATTCTAATATTATGATTTGCTGCTCAAGAAACATTTCTTACTATTATCAGTGTTGAAAACAGTTGTACTCTTTGTTGTACTCAAAGATTTTTGTGGAAACCATGAAACATTTTTATTTTAGGGTTCTATGATTAATAGAGTGTTCAAAAGAACAACATTTATTTGAAATAAACATTTTTGTATAACATTATTGTCAATTGTGATTAATGCATCCTTGCTGAAACATTTTTTTTTATTTATTTTAAAAGTAAATCTTACTGACCCCCAACTTTTGTAGTGTAACATTTTTATTTTATATATAATTATAAAATGTAGAAATGGCGAGGGGCAAGAATGTAATTCACAATAATGCATTCACACATGCTCTGCATAGACTGAGGAATCATAGGATAAATCAGTATATGTGCACACCTCATGTCCTTCACTCACACTGGAATGCAGATCTGCTTCGTTCTGAAAAGCAAAGCTGAAGTTCCTGACTCACAAGCTGCTCAGAATTGCAATCAGCCTGACTTCCCAGCAGATAGCACTTGAGCAGAAATGCTGGTTTTCCAGGAAGGCCAACAGTGGTTAACCCTGTTACATTTTCAAGCACAAAATGAAGCTCATGGTGCATAAATAGTTCCTTTTCCCAATGTCTGGCCTTGACAGAGAAGAAAAAAGAGAGTCAAGTGATAAAATGGAGATGTTATGCTAATTGTCTCCATGCCTTGTAAAAGCACACGTCCAGCTTATTGATTGAGAGTGAGCAGGCCAGTTTTTTCCTTTGATACCCCTAAGGGCCATGGGAAGCTCCGGTTGGCCTTGTGGACCTGTCAAAACAAAATTTTAATGGTTTTATATATATATATAAACTAAAAATTTAAAGAAATAGTTCTCCCAGAAATTACAATTTGTTTACCCTCAGGTCATCTAAGATATAGGGTGCTTTCACACCTGTAGATCGATTGCTTTGTTCCAAAACAGGGATTAAAATTATTACAATGTTGCTTTTTATTCTTGGTGCGTTTCGCTTTCACACGGCAATGTTTCTAAACGGACCAAATTTGTTAATACAAGTCACGCACGAGAAAACTGTTCTCTCATTGGTCAAAGTTTCACGGTTTATTTTCCAGGATTCCACTTAGCTGTCACGGCTGTCATCTGTCAGGATGGAACGTTGTTTTGGGCTTATTGTTGTTTTGGTTTTTTTGCACATACTAGGAAGAAGAGCAATAAGACGGCATTATAAAATGAAAAAGTGCGCTTTGATTTTGAATGGCGAAGACGTGCTCACCCACAGACATTCACATGATTCATTTTGAAGTATTAGCAAAACAACAAAGCTAATGCTTTTCACGGAACTTATGTAATTACCCATTATACATTGTGATATAGCCTGGTTCGTTGGTCCGTTAGATCGGATTGCTTTCTCACTACAACCGAACCGCTCCAGAGTTCGTTTTCAATCGAGCCGAGACCACCTCGTTCAGGCGATCTCGGACCGATTGTTTTGACGCGGATCCGAGCATGATTGCCATGTTCACATATGCCCAAATGAACCGAGCTAAAGGGGGGAAACGCGCCAGGTTCCGAAACAACGGGCCAGGTGTGAAAGCACCCTTAGATGAGTTTATTTCATTGGAACAGATTTTCAGAAGAGAAGTATAGCATCACATCACTTGTGATGTATTTATCAGCTGTTTGGACTTTCATTCTCATGGCACCCATTCACTGCAGAGGATCCATTGATGAGCAAGTGATGTAATGCTAAATTTCTCCAAACCTCTTCCCATGAAGAAACAAACTCATCTACGTCTTGGATGGCCTGAAGGTGAATACATTTTCAGCAAATTTTCATTTTGGGGTTAACTATTACTATTACTATTACTATTACTATATTAGATATTTTATGATGCATAAAATTTCCACCCACTTGGATTACACAGTTACACAATTTAAGAATAATAAACTTAATGTGATGCATATTTGTCTGTCATGCACACATGAAACTTGTAAGACTATGCTAGCCTGAAGCTAACAGTACATCATCAGGTTAGCTTAGCTTTCACCACATGCTTTTTCTTTCATAGTCTCTTTCTTACCCCCTCACCTCTCGTCTGTCCTTGCTACAATGTAACAGGGGTCAAAGGTTATGAGCAAGAGAGTGGAAAGGTATTTTTGTGTTAACCGTAAACCACATGGTGAAGCTGTACCTAAACATCATCTGTCTGTGACATTAGAAGACCACAGGGTAAGAATGTAAGCGATATGTGTATTTGTCAGTCTGTGTGTGGCGATTAACTGTATGCATATATGAATGAATAGTATGTGAGTGTGTGTGTGTGTGTGTTCATGGGCAGATTGAAAGGTGAAGGGAGGACAAAAGGAAAACAATTTTTATGCCACCCACCAATTTTAGTCCTGTTCCCGTTCTAGACACACACACACATATGTTTCAGCTTATCTCTCCTGTAGGTCTCAGGTCTTGATCCTAAAGGGTGGATTTAGAATAAAGGCCACAGACAGACATGTTGCTTTTATTCCAGATCATATTATTCTCTCAGGCTCCAAAACACACACATAAACTAAAATGGAAACATTCTGTTGTTCATCTGTCTGTGAGAGTTTAGTTTTGTCTTTCAATTCATTTAGAAAGAACGCTATACCTGAAAAGTCGATTTTATGCCTCATTACGGTATAAATTTCTGATTTAGAAAAGGGATTTCAAGTCTATTAATTTCTATGTGAATCATTGTCATTTTTACTTGTATTTTTGCATTACTACAAATCCAGTCAAGGTTTTTATTTTATTTTATTTTTACAGGCCTGGTTCCACAGTGGTGATCTGGCAACCTGATGCATCTGCATTGTTTTCATCATTTTGTGTGGAATATTGTTTTAGCTTCCAATGTTGTGAATATTTTCTGGTAAATATTTCCCACCCAATGTGTCCTCATTTGACTTTAAAAATCCATGTCACCTTAACAAAATCCTCATCTTTGGTGTCACTGAGGAGCCTCAGAACAGCAACAGCAAATTCCGGTCTGCAACCGTTTACTCACTGACTCAGGATAAAACAACATAAACCTTGAGAAACCAGCAGAAGCGTGCCACGACTCTCTGCCATGTTAAAATGGAAAATGCAGTTGGGGAGGTGCCACTGTTTACAGTGCTAAGCCCAGAGAATGCAGACACCACTGCAGGATGAGGCTGAACTCACGTGTGTGTGCGCTCCGCTCTTTCCAAAACCAGCCGGAGACTGAGGATAAGGCTCATGAAGGAAGGAATATTTTCTGTAAGAGTGGAAGGAGTTCTGGAGTCCTGGTTTGATGTTTATTTGTACAGAGCTCTTCACAGTAGGGCTTTTCTTTCAAAGGATTATTTGCACTCTTGTCAAGCTTTCTTTTCTTTTGTTTTGAGCAGATACTTAACATAATACAGTATTAGCACAGTAGCTAGTTTGTGTACAGAAGTCATGTCACTAAGTCAAACATCAACATGCACATTCACATTTCATTGTTTCTCACACTTTGAGAGATTTGGCAGTGTGCCGCTTTCCCTTTTCCTCATTCTGTCAGTCTTTATCAGGTCTTTTAGAGCTTCAAAAGGTCCCTCAGCTTTCGTTCAGTGTCACCACAGTTGACTAGGCCTGTATCCTATGCTGTGTACATTTGCTTACAGGCCCATTTCTGTGCCTGCAAATAATATGCAAAGATGGACAGACGTTTTTTATGCAAAGATGGACAGACGATGGACAGCTGTAGTTTCTGTAAATAGAATATATTGTATAAAATCCACGTGAGGACTAGCTTGTCTTTATTTGATTAGCCAGCTACTGTGCAATCCGAAACAGTATTGATAGACCAACCAGCTACAAACTAGCTGCCATGTTCCAAAATGAGCTGGATTAAGTCAATCATAAAACTTAATCAATCATAAATACATAATGTAATGTATTGTACTTTAATGTGTTGGATCATTATTTTTTATTCTTAACTTAGCTTAGTTTCATTATCTAAATTCTTTCTGATGAAGCTGGTCGACCAAGAACTTCAACTTCAACTTCATTTATTTACATAGCACATTTAAATGCAACTTTGTTGCCCAAAGTGCTTCACAAGTTAAGGATAAAATAAAACACACACACATAACTTACACACAAGTAAGCAAACATTTATAAAAGGTTCCCAAGTCAAACTTTCTCTACTTCAAAGGCCAGACTAAAAAATGTGTCTTCAATTGGGACCTAAAAACCTCTATAGACGGAGCCTGCCGAATATACAGGGGAAGACCGTTCCATAATTGTGGACCTACTACTGAAAAGGCGCGGTCACCTTTTGACTTCTTTTTGGACCGAGGGACAGTCAGCAACGACTGATTTACTGATTTGTGTAAAATTTGTGTAAAGTTGTGTAAAGCTTTAAAAACCAATAATAAAATCTTAAAATCAATCCTATACCTGATTGGTAGCCAGTGGAGAGACGATAGCACTGGAGTGATGTGTTCCCTTTTTTTTTGTGCCGGTCAGAAGCCTAGCTGCGGCATTCTGCACGAGCTGCAATCGAGATAGTTGCCGTTGACAGATCCCTACATAAAGTGAGTTACAGTAATCTGGTCGTGAAGTGATAAAAGCATGAATAACAATCTCCAAAAACTCAGAAAAGGTTTTAGCTTAGAAATAATTCTATGCTGATAAAAACTGCTTCTTACAACCGAATTAATCTGTTTATCAAAACTGAGAGATGAATCAATTATGACACCAAGGTTTCTGACACTGTCTTTTACTGTCATTTCTAAGGGGGCAAAAGAGTTGGCTATCTTCTCTTTAGCCTTAGAAGGACCAAATATTATGATCTCAGACTTTTTTTTCATTAAGCTGAAGAAAATTATTTGAGAGCCAACCTTTAACCTCATCTAGACATTGCAACAGGGACTGTAAAGACTGCTCATTTCCAACCTTAAGCGGAAGATAAATCTCTGTGTCATCTGCATACATGTGATAAGAAATGTTGTGGCGACAGCAAATAGACCCCAGTGGGCACATATATAAAGAAAACAACATAGGGCTCAAAATAGAGCCCTGAGGAGGTATATAAGAAGCTATAAGAAGGTATATATATATATATATATATATATATATATAGGCCCCGGGCCCCTGGTTGAGATACACTGTTTTAGAAACTATATTGCTAATTAAAATTGTGTTTATTTTTCCTCCATAAATAAAAATAGTTCCAAATGCTACCAAAGTAAAATTAACCATATGTCAGGTAACAACATACAGAACATACAATTGGTGAAAAGTCCCAGTGCTGTTACAAGAAATATCAGCACTTCTGGAGCGCTGCCTGTCCAATCAGTTGCTCTTGGTACACAGCAAGACAGCAAGAAGATGAGAACAAGATAAGATAAAGGGGAAAAAGGAGGAAAAAGAAAAAGCATTGGAACTGAAAAGCTGGTAACAGAGACTAAATAAATCACACCAATAGAGCAGCACTGGAGTACAGATGGGGAGCAGGTCTGGAAAACCCACTGACCTCAGGAGAAAGAGAGTTTGAGAAGTGAACAGATAGCTTTATTGTCCTCCAATAGTTTCATCATTAAATAATCAGCTTACTCAAGGATACATCTCCATGCTGACTGCACTGGGATGTCAAAATGAGTACCACTATTGTTTTCATAATCCACTGGACTCGCCCGAGCTGAACCCAGCGAGGGGTTCTGAAATGAGCCACGGCAGTGTGTGAATGTGGAGAGAAAGAGAGCACGGGCTTCGTTCTCAAACTTTTGCAAGCGCTGTGAACCCTGGAGGAATGGAACCAGGCAAATAAACCAGAACCACTGCAAGCTTTTTACACTGCAACCATAAACTCTTTATATCGTGCTCCACTGTCATTCTCTTTTTTTCAGTCACATTTTTCCTGCACGTGCAGCCAAATGTGCTATCATGTTTTTTTTCCTTTCCATTCCTCTAAGAATTTTCATGTACTGCCTTTACATGAATGTGGAGCACATGTGTCGGACAGCAAGAGAGAGAGAGAGAGAGAGAGAGAGAGAGAGAGAGAGAGAGAGACTGAGACCTAGAGAAAGTGCCTGCGGGTCGCCCAGCCCAGGGGCGGTGGGGATCTGTAAGCAAAAACAGCGCTGTTGCTAAGATACGCTCAAAATATAAACAAAAGCACAACCCTGCGAGCCGAACAAGGGCTGTTTCAGTTGGAGTCTCACTCAAGTTTGGAAAACATCATTGTGAGAGGTGATGAGAGTGGAGTGAGGGATGGAGAGGGCTGTTCTCTGTGTTTTCTGCAGGAGGATGTTGTCAGCCTGTGTCCACTCGCAGGTGTTTGCTGAGGAAGTGCCTCAACAGCTGCATGGCCTTTGTTTTCCAAGATCCTAAACGCTGGAGTTTATGAGAAACCCAGCTGTCAATCAAGTCTCCCAGCCAACATACCCTTACAAAATTACACAAAAGGACCATGTTATTACCATCAAAATATCCCATGGAAAACATTTAGTGATGGACACTTTCATTTGGAAACTTAATACATGGTTATTCTGTAAAGTACCTTACAGTACCATGATGTACAAATAGGATAATCAAACAGTTTCATGGTATCCGTTACAAAAAGTACTATGATATTGCCATGTTTTTACCATGTCAAGCTTGATGGTAATACCAAAGTATTCTTTGAAGTAGGCTTCGTTAAAATGCCATGATGGATGATATGATAATCAAACAATATCATGGTATCCATTTTAAAATATGATCTAAGATATGGCATTAGTGTGCTTTTTTTTAAGTGTATTTATATGGTTATGAGAAAAGTGCTATGATATTATCATGTTTTTACCATATTTAACAGAATGGTAGTACCATGATATTATTTGATGTCTTGAACTTATTAAACCATATCTAAACTTATTAGTCCATATGGTAATACCATAGTATTATTTTAGGTACCTTGCAATACCATGGTGTATGAATATGGTAATCAGACCATTCATGGAATCTATTAAAAAATGTACCATATCGATATCGCGTTTGGTCTCATTCTGTATCGCGTATTTTGTCAGTGTCTGCGCTTGCTTGGCCATTTGTTGTAGAAAAAATAAGGAAAGTGTGTTCAAGCACCAGCAGAAAACAGTGTAAAGAAATACTCTTTGAGAGAAGCAGTCTTTATCAGCGGAAGTTAAAAGCAGCTTGTAAGTGTATTTACTTGTCTCAGTGTTTAGTGCAGTTGTGGTTGCAAGGAAACGCTTGTTTTGTTTACTGTGTGGAGACGTGCTGATATCGCGTTTGGTCTCGTTCTGTATCGTGTATCTTGTCAGTGTCTGCACTTGCTTGGCCATTTGTTGTGGAAAAAATAAGGAAAGTGTGTCCAGCTGAATTAATTTATTATTTTGTTAGACGGGTATAAAAAAGCTTAGTTTACCGCGGCAGCGGTCGCGGCAGCCGTCACGTGACGTCCTCCTCGTGTGAAGACCGAAGAGTGTAAAGACCATCGACTCTACCGTGCAACTCCACCGGGCAGAGACACCGGCAAAGGATAAGTATCGCTTTTTATTTCTCCTCTTTCCTACTGCTTGTTTCACTTCTGTTTCAGTTTTTATAACCATCTCTTACTATGTGTAACGTAGACTAACCATGTTCCGTACACAACGATGTTCCGTACAGATGACGTAGAGCCGATCGCTGAATAAATACTTCCAGGTCGTGCATAAACTATATATCTGTGTCATCCTTATTTCTCCCTCTTTCACCCCCGACCAAGACAGAGACCCACCCGCCGTTGGATGCCCTGGGGGTAAGCAGATAAACATCAAATTTTCATTTTTGGGTGAAGTATCCCTTTAATGGATTCACTCTGTTAATGGAAAATTTGACCGAGAAACTCCATTTGCCTGAAGCAGGTTTAACAAACACGAGAAAGACGTCGTGCTTGTGCTGAATAAAATTCGACTCTACCGTGCAACTCCACCGGGCAGAGACACCGGCAAAGGATAAGTATCGCTTTTTATTTCTCCTCTTTCCTACTGCTTGTTTCACTTCTGTTTCAGTTTTTATAACCATCTCTTACTATGTGTAACGTAGACTAACCATGTTCCGTACACAACGATGTTCCGTACAGATGATGTTTTAGCGCCGATCGCTGAATAAATACTTCCAGGTCGTGCATAAACTATATATCTGTGTCATCCTTATTTCTCCCTCTTTCACCCCCGACCAAGACAGAGACCCACCCGCCATTTGTTTCAGTGTGATTTCAGTAAGTTTGCTAGGTGCGCCCACTGCGCTTGAAAACGGACGGTGGGCAAGCTACACTTCAAGACTGCAGCTTGGGTGGGGAGACTACTAGAGCAGCGAAAATGTACATTTCTATTTAATGTAGGTTTCTCACAGTACTACAGCCTTTATGAAATGAATATTATTTTATCACAAATTGTTAATATACACAAAATTATAAACGCAACACTTTTGTTTTTGCCCCCATTTTTCATGAGCTGAACTCAAAGATCTAAGACTTTTTCTATGTACACAAAAGGCCTATTTCTCTCAAATATTGTTCACAAATCTGTCTAAATCTATGTAAGTGAGCACTTCTCCTTTGCCGAGATAATCCATCCACCTCACAGGTGTGGCATATCAAGATGCTGATTAGACAGCATGATTATTGCACAGGTGTGCCTTAGGCTGGCCACAATAAAAGGCCACTCTAAAATGTGCAGTTTTACTGTATTGGGGTGTCATGTAATAGTATTGTGTATGTACCATGGTATTAGCATGTTTTTCAAAATGGTATTCTTCGAAGTACCAAACAGTAACATGGTGTGCCTTACTAAAAGGTACAAGTATTACTGTATTTATACCATATCTAACAGGACGGTAATACCATAGTATTATGTTAAGTACCTTACAGTACTGTGGTGTACAATGTGATAATCAAACAGTTCAATGGACATGTTGGTAATACCATGGTATATTCTTTGCAGTACCTTAAAATACCATGGTGTTTAAATATGGTAATTGAACAATACCATTGTATCCATTTAAAAATTGACTCTAACAAAAAGTTAGAAATCAAAATTTGAATGCCCACGTTTGTACCATATTTAACAGTATACCATGGTAATCTTTGAAGTACCTTAAATACCATTGTGTATCGTAGCCGCACAATGGTTCTAAAAGGTACCACAGTATTACCATATGTATCCCATATCTGAAAGGATGGTAATACTATAAAATGATTTTAGGCACCTTACAGTACCACAATTTATGAATATGGTAATAAAGCAGTATCATTGCATTCCTTACAAAAAAAGCGTCATGGTATTACCATGTTTTTAGACACTAATGTGAAGGTAATATCATGCATATTTGTTTTACTATGAATATGATAATCAAACATTACTATCTTATATTTCAGAGTAAATATGACCATCTGATACCAGCACATTAGACCATGGTACTGTACATTATCTTCCATATATTGATACTGAGCACGTAGACACACACTCATAAAGACAAACATACAGTACATTCCCCTGTGTTTGATTAGTTAGAGATAGATCATTCATGTGTGAGAATGACATTATACAGATGATAAGGGAGCTCCTCTCTCTACCTCATTCCCAGATCTTGTGTGTGGGGGGGGGGGGGTGTTTTTGGGTTCAGGCAAGAAATGAAATCTGGAGATGTGGGAATATCCACTTTGATTTGTGCATGTTTTTGTATCTGCCAGACTTCTGCTCTCGTGGTTTGACTTTACGCAACACGTCAGAGTGATCCAAAAGGTGGAGAGGAGTGAAAGAGAGAGAGGACAGGAGAGGAGGAAGCAGCATCACACCATCTACTCTTGATTCAAGATGTCTTTGAGCGCGTGTGATGGTTACTGGAGATTAATTGAAATTAAAGCTTGATTAATATCGTAATTAGGTCCCCCCCCCCCCCCCCCCTCTCTCTCTCTCTATACACATCGTTGATTTGCAGAAGTACAGGAGTTTGGTTTTATTCGTGTGAACTATGGGGTTTTCCCTTTTATTGCTTTTCACAGGCCTAATGATAAAGTCACACACACTGTGGCTGATGTCCTTATCATTTTCATAAACATAACCTCTTTCACCCCCAAAACATGCACTTATATATAAACTGTGCTAAGTCTTTTATGTTCACCAAGGCTGCATTTATTGGATCAAAAACATACAGTAAAAACAGTAATATTGTGAAATATTAACCTGTTTTCTATTTTAACATATTTTAAAATGTAATTTATTCCTGTGATGCAAACTAAATTTTCTGCATCATTGCTCCAGTCTTCAGTGTCACATGATCCTTCAGAAATCATTCTAATATGCTGATTTGCTGCTCAGTAATAACTTTGTACTGCTCATTTTGTATTATTATCAATGTTAATAATTAAAAAAAAAGGTAAAACATTTTTATAGATCTGTTGTTGTTGTTGTTGTTGAATAGAAAGTTCAAAATAATTTATTTGAAATAGAAATGGTTCATAATGTAAAAGTCTTTATTATCATTTTTTATTCATTTAATGTGTCTTGCTGAATAATAGTAATTTCTTTTTAAAAACTGTATTTACAGTATGGATCTGTTTTTCAATTTCCAATTTATCCCCAAACTATATCTACACATTACATTTAAACATTTAGTACTTGGACACTTATTTACAGCAACTTACTGTGCATTAAAGATGTTCATTTGACCAGTATGTGTAATTAAACACACCCACACACAAGCTCATTTGCACATTCCTAGAATCTAACCAGACTAGAAACAGTGTGTTGAAATATTTTCCTTATCTGTTCCTCCTTTTACTTGTATTTAGCTTCAAAGAAATATTCTCAAAGCTTTTGGAAACACCTGCGTGAGAGAGAGATAACAGACAGTTCCTCTAAGCGAATGTCCTCAGAAAGTGTGTGTGTGTGTGTGTGTGTGTGTGTGTGTGTGTTTCCAGGCTGTCTCTGAGTTTCAGGAAAACTGAAGTTCCTGTTCTCTCTTGCTCTCTTTTTCTCTCTCTCTTTGTCTTTTTCTCTGGGGGTTTCTGTGAGGGTCTGTTTAATTGTTAGTGCAGCCAGCCGTTCTGTGTGTGTCTAGATTGCGGAGAAGACGTGGAGGTTTACTTAAGATAGCAGATCCAGAATCCAGCGATAAGAGCCGAATATATGACTAGAGTTGTGTTTGCTCAGCCTGGTTATATGTGCGTGTCAGGCAGAGTGAGATTCATTCGTCTGACTGTGATTTTCACTGAGAAAAAGCCAGATGCCTTTAAACAAAGCTGACCCTGTGTGTGTGTTTATTGGTTTTATAGTTGAAGTGTAACTCTTAGTGGTTCTGTAAATACCAGTCTCAGTTTAAGATGTATGATTATGGACCCTGTATTCCTTTACTGTCCATCATAAATATTAAAGCTTTAAATTATAACTAAGACTTCTGATTAAAATATGTGGTGCTTGTGCAAAATTCACCACCATGATTCTTGGTTTATTGTAAGTCTATGCAATGTTTTGTCCATTTATCATTTGACATGCAAAAATCGCATTTTTATGCTTGTTTCTGCTTCCATACAAGTCTGATTGGTTAGAATCTTAATGATAACAACATACATGCCAGCATAGATGCAACAGATAAAATGAATTTCTAAATGAATTTTCATTTCATGCCGTCTTTAAGCAACATTTAATTAACTTTACAAAATAATCATTTAAAAATGTATTTAATGTTTTTAAAAAATATTAATTGTTAAATTTTCATTTCTGACCTTTTTGTTACAAAGTCGAATCCATTTCAGAACTCCTCCAGTCAACATACAGATAAGTCTGTCTTCTAGATGGACCAAATTGATTGAAAGCACACTGTCCTGTAAACAAGTCAAATACTTTTTCTAATAAAAATAGCACTCACTATACATCAGGGCATGTGTGCGGGATTCAAAATGATATAGACTCTTGTCCAATGAACATCAATCTTTGCTCCATTAAAATGGTACAGGTATCTGCCATAAACTCCTAGTGACGCTCAGCACTGGGCCATGTGTCCAGTGAATTCTACACATATATTCACACAAAGAATATTATCAGCATAACAATCTGATTCAAAAGTGGAATTAAAGTGAATTTGAAATCCCAAACTTTGAATTCCACTGTATTTAGATTATTTGTACATAGATAAACATCATTTCTGATGACATTTTAGGGGAAATCGTGCTTCTTTTAAAGCAGTCACCACTGCCTGGAACTAAAAAATGACCTTCCCCTGCCGTCCACTGAAACTAAGCAGGTTTGTTTCGAGTGTGGCTCTGGGTCACAACTTTGAACTAGATCACACATACACACACACAGTCAAGTCATTAGTCTTCCATGAAGTTGCTTTCTAAAATTCCAGGGTAGCTAATAAATAACCCATCTAGACTATTTCACAAGAACTTCAGCAGGGAATTTCCCTGAGGCTGAGGCTGACCCTTACCTTAACAATCTGCCTCTCTCTCGCTCTCTCTCTCTTTCACACACACATGCTATATAACACCACACAACAACCCTCAAGCTTGTTCACAGTGAGAATATCAATGAATGTTACAGTTGAAGGAAGAATTCTGTAGTCAGCACATAAACTGACATGCTGCTTTAACTGCCTCGACTTTTAAAACACATAAATGCCTGAGGTGGCTTCATATCCACAGGCTTTCTAATTCCACAGCACATGATAAGATTGCGATGTCTTCTGCATCCACACACCCTGTCACAAATGATATGCAAAAAAACTGGGGTGCGTCTCCAGTCAGGCGGTGTGAAGATTTACACAAGTCAATTCATCGTTACAGTGCAACTTCCAGCAGGTGTGGCCGCCCACGCTCTGTACTTCATACCCTGCAGTCAGCAATTAAACACACTTTTCACACACAGTGTTTATCTCAGTAAACAGTGCACAGCAAACGGCACTCAAGTGCAGCACATGGGAAGCTCGACTACAACAGAGTTTGACATTAGCATTTTGCCACACTATTCATTTTTATGGTAATTATTTTATATTAATGATGTTTCTAAGGATGGTAGGCTATAGTTGTGGATGGGTTAAAAATAATATGTGTCTTATGATAATCTAATTCCACTTCCTTACTTCACTAAAAATTAAATGGCAAAAGTGCCTTTACCAAAAGAGGAGGACAAAAGGAAAAAGGAACTTAGAAAACAGGAACTAGTGAGAAAAGAAGAGAAAGGGCAGATTAAGATGGTGAGAAGGGGCAGAATTAGGGAAGGAGAGATGGGGCTTAGAGGCAACCATAAGTAAAGTGAGACACTTAAAATTGCTGTAATAACAACTGAGGTCTTGTGCTGATTAAAGCCTGAAGCACATAATTAGCTAAAGGATCTTCTCACAAACAAGGAGACATGATCTTACCATGGGTCAGTTCTTAGGGGCCAGGCCTGCAGGCCAGAGCATACTCACATATGCTGTATACACATTGCAATGATATTGAAAGGTGCACATAAACCAAAAGTCCAAAACTCCATCCACTGTACACAAACACACATATTTTACCAGGTTCTTGGTGTACTCTTCAACCTGTTGAATCTTGTCATTACTATCAGGTATGAAAATAGCTGCATCTCCGGAAAGCAGGAGTGTTCCTCACTTCAGTGTTACTCACACAATCACACAAACACACACACACACACACACTCACACATACACACACACACGTACGTAGTGTGTCATTCTGATGCTGGATGTCCTGAGGCACTGGAAATTTGAACAGTCTCTCCGCCTCTGGTCTCTCCTCTGATTGTGTATGTTGTTTTCCCAGTTCATCAGGGAGGAATGTTTTCCTCAGCTATTAGTGAGGTGTATGTTTATGTCTGCTGGAGTGTGTGATGTGATGTGTTGGGCCAGATTGTGTTTTTTGGCATTGATTTTAAAAATGGTTGTATATGGCTATATAACACTGTCCTGTGTACATTTTTCCTTAAAACCCTAAGAAATGGTACTATGGAGACAACATCCTATCATGTGAACGACAACAAATAATACAATAGTGTATCTCTACACATTAGAGCTGATGAAATGCCTATGATTCTGTATCTAAAAAAAAAAAAAAAAAGATTGAATATTGTTTATAACATTTTTGTTGCTTTACATGTGTGGAAGAAGCTCAAAAATTACAACTCTACAATTCTGTTGTCATTTACTCACCCTCATGTTTAAACCTTACATTTTGATTTAATGTTAATCAAACCATACCATATTTGATCAATACATTTCCTTGAGACAAAAGCCAAATTGTTCATATAACTTACTTAAATAACTTAGAAAATTTCAATAAAATGCACAATAAATTCTGCAGTCAGTAAAGCTAGACAGTATGTATTCTGCACACCAACACTCTACTATTTAATACTATTTAAAGAAAACTGTTTCTTAAAATTTTTCTATGGGGAGTGTCATTTGCTTTCTTAGACTGAACAAAACAAGTTTATACCGGACGTCATAATTTTCAATTAGACCAATATAAAAATGCATTTTAAATAAATGACATGGTCAGTGCAGCTGCCTTTTTCATACAATGAAAGTGAATGTTGACCATGGCAGTTAAGCAAGATTTTTAGTGAATAACGATTTAATTTTCAGTCTGTCACACAAAATTTCTGTATGCTTTCAGAAGACTAGAATATAGCGCATTCATAGTATAGACTACTTTTATAATGCAGTTTATGATGCTTTTTCTTTACAGCCACTGACCACAGAGAAGAGAGCTGCGTGAACATTCCTCAAAATTTCTCCTTTTGTGTTTCCCAGATGAAAGAAGGTCACACAGACTTGCAATGGCATGAGGGTGCGTAAAATTATGACAGGTCTTTCATTTTTGGATGCAGGACTCCTTTAAGTGTAAATTTATCAAAGAATACTTTGAGTGTACAAATCAAATAGAGAGCTGTATGGATGGATGAAAAGCGAGTTTGAATGATAGCCCTGAAAAGGAGACCAAAGCCTGGCTAGTGTCTGTCAGAAATGTCAAAGCGGATTCTGTCTGTATGTCAAAAAATGCATAATTTCCAGACTCTTCAACCCCCAGCACCAAAGTCCGTCTGAGACTGAGGTGAAGGGGAGGGGCAGGTATAGTCCTGACCCGCACACCACCCCCCACCCCCAAATATTCTCCCCTCCCGTCAAAAGCTTCGTATATGTTGCTAACTTGTCAATGGCCTCTTACAAGAGAAAAGTTCCACTTGCTCATCTAAAACGTTATTTTTTATTTATTTATTTTTTTCAGGTGAGACATGAAGAAAAACAGGTTAATGCACTAAATATGTAAATTAGTGTTTTTATATGAGTCTCAATGTACTAAACTCATAAACAGTTTTTGGTACTAAAATAAGACAGAGCCAACTCAACATATTTTGACAGTTTTTCTTGTGTATTTGGTGTAATGAAATGTGTTTATGCAGTTTAAAGTTAA
>NW_015549591.1:56718-74695 GCF_001515605.1 Sinocyclocheilus anshuiensis | reverse complement strand
CTCTTTGGATTTGAGACTTTAGTCTTTGCAACTTTACAGATCTTCTTTATGCACCAAGAGCTTGTATCACTCGAAAGAGAAAGGAAAAATTGAAATCACATCATATGACCCCTTTAACTAGGCTATTGCTTTATTGCAGTTAGGTTGTCAACCAACTTTGCATGTGTGGATGATAGCACAAAAGACCATTTTACAAAAATAAACATATAAGCAAACAAGCAAATAAATAAACCTTATGAGGGAGCATGATCTTCCACATCTTCTGAAAATTAGATTTTATATTCTATATAAAACTTTATATGATGAACAGATTTAATTTAGGTTTTATTAGGGTTTTATATAAACATTCATCAGTGCATAAATGTGTGTGTGTGTGTGTGTGTGTGTCTGTGTGTGTGTGTGTGTGTGTGTACAGTATATATAGAAAGAGAGGATTACAGTACAATGACATGTCTCTTTTGAAAATTTCTTTTGATTTCTTTATAACCTCTTTGAAGCATCAGAGTTTGGGTGGAATGAACTTTCAGTAGAGGGACAGAATATCTCTCATGTTTCAACACAATATCATGGCAATTTGTTACTATTTTACATTTTGGCCCATTTTTTTTTTGCCAATTCTTATGAATTCGTACTTTTTAATAGGATCACCTTACACCCTGATGCTTAATCTTTTCTAAAAATCATGCATTTTCATATCAGTCACATCATAAAATAGTTACATTTTCTCATACAATTGGGTTGCTAGTCTCATTAAAAATATCTTTATGTTTCAAAGATAAGTGAAAGTCTTATGGGTTTGGCATAACATGAGAATGAGTAAACAATGACAGAATTTTCATTTTGGGTTTTTATGAAGTAGTTTATGAAAGGCTTCTCTATCAACTCTCAAAAATAAACAGTCAAAAAAAAAATTGCATTCTAATCAAGCAACAGGAAGTTATTCAACAACAGAATGCATCAAGAAAACACAATCACTGTTACTATTTAGCACTTTATTTGAGATTTACATATCATAAAATGCTTTTTAAAACAGTGTTTTAAATATCTTTAAGATAGCTGACAGACAGTCAGCGACACCTGTGCATGAGGTTGTGAAGCTGTCGCTATGCAAAGGAGCTGTATGCTTAGCGTGAACTTGTTGCATACATAAACATACCTGCTACTCAGCCAGATCATAATTCACACTCATCTCTTATCCTCTGTCAGTGTTTCTCTCACACACACTCAATCACTCACTGTCAATAACATGAAGTGGCTGCATAATGTTAAACAGTCAGTGAGAGGCAGTGTGATGAAGACAGAAACCTTTCGTCATGTTGCAGCCAGGCAGTGTGCCAACTGAAAGTGGCTTAAAGACTTCACTCTCTTGTGGTTTTTGCATAAATGACTGCATTTCTTTGCTTCCTTAATGCAACACTTGCACTTGTTTGTGTGCTTATGGTATTTGATTCATAATTTGGCTAACAAATTGATTATTGTTCTGCTTTACTTTCTCAAACTAAATATTACTAGTTTAGTGTTTTATACAGAGTCAAAAAAACTATATCAAAAAGTGAATGTGAAAAGTTAAAGGGGAAGTTCACATTGGAATGACACTGCTGTGAGTAAATAATGACACAATTTGATGGACTGTTGCTTTAAGGTCCAGACTAGGCTGTAGAAGAAGTTAGAAACACATTTTGGAATCTATGTGAATCTTTTCGGCTCCTGCAGATGAAGTTTGTGAGGATTGTGGGAAAGGTGAAAGGTGACGGAGCAGATAGTAAGGAAGGGAAGCGAGGGGATGTGTCCTGACCCTCAGAGATTCTGCCAGGGGACCAGAAACTAAATAAAACGATTGTATGTGTGAGCGATTATGACTGATAGGCTGCCAACAGGAACACATTGTAAAGGAGTCTTGTTCAGCAAGACGTAGAAAAGGTGGGGGAGGGTGTTCAACTGTATTGAATGTGCACTTGTAGTGCACTTCAAATCTTAGAAGTATACTTTAAAAAAACTGTATTTGTAAAGTACTTGATTATAATTTGAGCTGTCCTGTGTTATTTGGTATTACTTTTAAAATTAATATATTTTAAATATACTAAATTGCTACTTCATTATTACAGATGTTTAATTAAAAATAGATTTAAATACATGTGTTAAATACAAGTTTCAATGACATTATTAATATTTAGAAATGACATTAAAGTATAATTTAGTTTACCTTGCATACTTGTCAGTACATTTGGCAGTAAACCTTAACCATACAATAAAAGTAATTATGACATTGCATATAAAAAAGTACTTAAATGGGTCAAAAAAGCACTTCTAATGTGAATCTATTTAGCATAAATATATTCTATAGTACATTTTAATTTAATTGCAAATAACATGCAGTTAAGTTTCTGAAAACATTACATCCAGATCGTCCATAATTTCTAATCAGGCACCAAACAGAGTGTCCATAAAAGTTTTCTCAGCCAACAAAATGGCTTTGTTGAGCATTAAGCTAATTTACCTCAAAAGATCAAGCAAAATTTAATTCCTCATGAAATGAGCCCTTTAAGATATGGAATAAACAAAGGCATCTGTTCAGGATGAAGAAACATGTGTGATTGTGTGTTGTTGAGTGCCTGTGTGACTTGTTTTATCTGAGTGCTAAATGAATAGCTTAGCTGTCATAGCTAGGCATGGTTTAATTAGGCTTACAATCAGCAAGCTCAGCAATCTGCTCACAGTCCCTCTTTCTTTACCCTTCTGAAAGGCAGCAGCGGTAATGCTGCTTTTAATTCCTGGCAGATGGGTGACTCACAGCAGGTTGATCACGCCACTTTAAAGCAGATCTAGGATCAGTTCGATCAGACGCTGCAGGCTGATGACTTCAGCAGAGCAGCTGCATTAGTGTGGCTCTGATGAGTCACAGCGTGATGATGTCACCTGATCACAACCCTGCAGTTCTTACATCAGATTAGACATACAACCATATGCCATAAGCATCCTTGCATCCATGCTCATGTACTGTAGATTTACACTAAAAGTGCACATAGAAATGACCCTTCTGGAGCTGAAGAAAATACTTAAAATATGTTGGATTATTGATACAGTTCAGTTACAAATAATCTGAAATTATCACAAAAATGGTTGTGAAAGGGGCCAAGCATTTATTGAACCAAGATGCCACTTGGTTTGGTATTTTGTTATTTAATACAATATTATTCATACAGTGATATGACCAAAAAATTGAATCCATTCATTTATTAGAAACACATTTAAAAAAAGAAATCCACTTTATACATAAAATGGCTTTAATATACCTCTTCCAAAATGAGTAGAAAAGTTTTTAGTATTTGAATTAAAATGTATTTATTATTTGTTTGTTTTTTTATTAATTAATTTATTCATTCATTTTTATTTTATTGATTGATTGATTGTCTTTTAACTTTTATTATTTCTAAGAAAAAAAAAAACATTGTAATAAAATTTAAGGCTTGTTAATATTTTAAAAAGCTTTGTCTGCCAAATCAAAGTCATGTGACGCAACCAACATGCAGGAAATGAGAAAAAAAATAGCCCTACTGGCCTTCATATTTGTGTATCAAGGTCAAGTCTCTTAAAATATTATATAATTTTATCTTGTTATGACAAGACATTGTCAATTCAGGTTGTAAAATGCTATACAGTATATTGTGGCTGACAGAAATCACAGAACAGTATTGACAATACATTTCCGCGCTGAATGATTCGGTGTGCGCTCGATGTGCGCGTGATGTACGAGCTACTGTCTGTAGCCTATGTGTGTGCAGCAGCGCATTAGATTAGAACGGCGATTAACTTACCTACCTGTACAATAAGTGGTTTAAAACGTGCATTCTCCTGTTCAATTTCGAGCATCCAGTAATATAATCACACATGTCTTGTGGAGCGCTTTCAGAGTATGCATTTATTTGTCATTTTAACTGTTTGGAAACGGAGCGTAAATGTGGAAGTCCTTCAAAGATTTCTTATCCTGTTGCGCCCTCTATAGCAGGGGTTTTCAACCTTTTAGGACATGCGCCCCCCACCCCAAGTTTGTCTAATTTCACTCGCGCCCCCCCCAGTGGATGGCTAAAGATTTGTTAACTAATTTTCATAAATTCTCAAGGGAACGTCTCTGAATTAACTGATGCTGGCGCCCCCCTTGACAGATGCTGGCGCCCCACAGGTTGAAAACCCCTGCTCTATAGGACCAGCGACTTGTCGACGTCAAGCTTAAAGCGTCATGGTAGAGCACTGAAGTCGACTAGTTGACTAGTCGATTAGTCGGTGCAACTCCTAAAATATATGATTATATTTATTATTATATTAAAATAATAAATATAAAATATATTATTATTTTTTACTTTGGTTACACCAGATGACATTTTAAATTTAAACTTTTCTTAAAAATGGTGCAAAAGTGTTTCGAAACCATATGAAACCAACATAAATACGTTTTGTATCTCTGAAAACTTGGCACATGTTTTAAACTAGACTTTAAAAATATTTTTTTCCTTTTCTTTATTGTGGCCATGTGTTTAGAGTATCCAGTGGCACTAGTTATAGAGTTTGTGCTTTGAGGTTTCAGTCATCTTGAGATTTTCAGAAACTGATGGGATCTGCCCAGTGAGTTTTGTTTTGGTTAATTCCATGTACTTTTCCTGTCTAACTCCAAATCTACAATGATAAAAGAGGCTGTTGATGGATTGTCCCTTTGTTTTTCCACTCCTTTTTCTCCTTTCCATTTCTGTCCTCTCCTCTCCACTCAGTGTCCTATCAAGCTGCCTGTCCCATGATCTGTTTCCTTTGCCCTTGAGCCAGACGCTGAATATTTAGTAGGTTCTTACTCCAAAGTGACCTAAACATGACAACTAATCACAAAGACATCAATAACTCACCCTTATACTCACAGACCACTTTCTCTCTCTGTCTCGCTCTCTCTATGTCTTTCTCGTACGCAGACCTCAATTACGCCCTCATGTACCCACTGACCTCTCCATAGACACACAGACAGAGCTCATTTCATTAGTCTGGGCTCATACTGCAAGCAGAGCCAAATACATGATTCAAATGAAAATGAAATTCTGTGTATGTGTGCCAAGACTGTTGTTTAGTCACGTGCAGGCTAGCGCTGTCTGTTTTGTGTAGTGCCATACATGTAAAATACAAAATAGGCTGCAGGCTAAACTACCTTAAAATAATATTCTGGATTCAGTACAAGTTAGGCTCAGTTGACAGCACTTGTGGCATCATTTTGATTACCGCACAAATTAATTTCCTCTTGTCCCTCAATTTCTTTAAAAATATAAAAAGATTACAGTGAGGCAATTACAATGAAAGTGAATGGAGCCAATTTGTAGATGTTAAAAGATGAAAAGTCACAAGACTTGCATAGTCTCAAGTTATATAAAATTTTACAACTTTGTTGCAATGACTGTGTGATGCTTAAAATCCTACAATTACTGTAAAATGACAAGAAAAACTTTACAGCTCAAATAATAGACGTTTTAAAATGAAAAAATTATGTTTATTGAATTAAGTGCTTTTATAAAATTGCAAGCTTCACGTTTCTGCTTTTAAATTCTCTAAAACTAGGTCCCATTCACTTCCACCGTACTGTTAGTGCTACACCGCAACCCTGATTTTTTTTTTTTTTTTTTAGGTTTTGTTATTGTGTTTTTACATAAGCTTACTAAAAAAAAAAACATCCCTCTACCTACAATTTTGCAAAAATGCAAAAACTTTCCTGTCTATACAATTCACTGCAGTTTTTAGATTAAATGATCACTAGTGGCAGTAAAACTACTTTTATTCCTTTTACACAGATTTTCACAATACTAAGTTATGTGCTCAAAACACTTTATCATAGTGCATGATTTTTAAATAAATACTGTACATTTTGTCATTTGCATCACATAACCAGCTCCATTTGTATGGCCTTTCTGATAGTAAACTTTTAGATTAAATGATCACTAGTGGCAGTAAAACTACTTTTATTCCTTTTACACAGATTTTCACAATACTAAGTTATGTGCTCAAAACACTTTATCATAGTGCATGATTTTTAAATAAATACTGCACATAACCAGTTCCATTTGTATGGCCTTTCTGATAGTAAACTTGCTCAGTAGCGGACCTGGTAAAGCACTTCACTTGCGATGCAAAGCACTTGAGTACGAGTCCCGTGAAACACGGGTCATGATAAAAGAGCTCAAAGGCTCGTAGAACTGTTTGCAAGAAGGAACACAATAGTTGCAGAAATGTTACCACAGGCACATTTTTCCAATGAGCATGCATTGCAATTTCTTTTTTAAGAATACAAGGGATCAAAAATTGAAATGCATCCTTCATTTTCTTGGACCAGGTGGATGCTGGTCATTAGAATTTAGTCAAACAGAATGACAAGAAATCGTTAATAATGAGTGTGGTAACTTTTAGTGCAACTCCCACCCTGATAGATTTACTGAGACCGTATAGATGAATTGAACAGGAACATACTTGATGAAGCCTTTCAGGTCACAGTTAATTTCCAAAGTGGACTCCAATTCATCTAAAATAAAATTAAAAATTTTAAATTAAATTAAATTAAATTAAAAATTAAATTAAATTAAACTTAAAAAAATACATTTTTGCTTTCTGCAAAAAATAAATAAACTTAATATGCATCCTCTAAACCAAGCTTCTTAATTAAATGTATCTTGTTTTATAGAATGTGTTTTTATTTTACTAGAAAACATGACAAAAATACTTCAAAACATTTTTTTTTTCATGAACTGTATGAGCTCATCATCCTCTAACAGAATTATGTTCAAAAATGCATTAAACTGAGGGAGCATTTTACCCGCATAACTTTACAAGATGAATGCAAAGACACTGGCCCACAATCAAAGCGATCTCAAATGTTCCCATTAGATTACAAATTCATGTACTTGAAGAAGAAATGTCAAAGTCTTATATATTGTTGGTCCGGTAATTCAGAGAAGGCTGTTACTGTAAGTCATTCAGCAGCGTGTGTAATTACTGTAGGTTCACAAACTGTTAGCTCATGTCAACTTTCTACCAAAACACGGTGGCGTTGTGACACAGCATTAAAGTCAATAGGGCTTGAACTGCCACAATCCCACAAAAGGAGGAGAAAAAGTTTACAAATTTACCCCAGATTTCAAGGCACTTATAATGTATGCAAAAAAGAAAGGGTGTGAAAAGTACATAGAAATTACCCTTAAGTGTCTATCATGAAACTTGTTAACGTGCTGCTAACTATACTGTCGGTTCCGATTCATTTATAGAGGAGTTAACATATGTGTTCATGCTTGAGACAAATTAATCCATATTTGTTATAATTAAAAATTACTGATAAATAACAGTTGTGCCCATTTACATTTGCACATGGGAATGGATTTGTTATTCAGTCATGATAATGATCTAAATGAAATTGAAGGGAGTAAAGCTGTTGTTTTTTTCTGTAGAAATGTACAAGTAATAATTTCCAATAGTACTCAAGTACAATTTGCACAAAATAATACATATAGTAATGATGAACAACATGATGTTCAGAAAAACATCACTCACACAGACATTATAAAACAAATATGCACACACAGAATAAAACAAAATGCAATCTTGAAGAAATGGATTGACGAAGCAACCCTGAATGATTTGCAGATCAAAAAGTACCTATGTGAGCATGCTTCAAGTGTTTACTGTAACTCTGTCAGCGTAACAAGTGATGAGCAGACCTAGAAACTCCAGCCTCCTACAGAATCAGTACATGTCACTTACTATAGGAACCAGTGAGCTGTGAACCCAAACCACAAGTGGGCAAGATCAGAACTCTCCCAGGACGCTAAAGAGCATTATGACATAGTTCATTGTCACTTCACAAATGACATGTCAGAGCTCTGTTACCATAACTATAAGGCTGAAGTTTTGCTCTGAAAGGACACCTGAGGAATGGTGATTCTGTAGTACATAAAGTACGGTTAAGAAACACTTGCTTCTATTCATTCACGAGTAAAAACATGATTAGAAGAAATATTTTTTTTTTTAGATAAAGAAATTTGAAATATAATATTCTGCTCATTGTCATTAGCTTTACAACATATTCATGCTGCCATGTAAAGTAATTTGTGGTGACATGCCTACAACTATCTTTACAAAGACCATGTTTATAGTTTTAAAAATGATAGATGATGAAATGGATAACAGTAAACAAATAAACTACTGGAAAAAAATCGCTAGTCTAGATCGTTTCCCAAACAAAGACCTTATGACATGAAAGTGAAAATTACTTGTTGGAAAATGACTCAAAAATCAAAATGAAAACAGCCTGTGAATAACCTTATGTAAATGGCTTTGTATTTGACTTTTTAGTTTCAAATGCACTTCGTATTTTCATTTTCCATCTGAACGATAACAAATATGCTCATCAACAATCCCGGAATGCACTGCGACAAGCTCAGTGAAAAACAATAGAAATGTTGATTATGCATTTATTTAATATCAATAGGTTTTAATGATCATTGTTTTGTGTGATAAAAATGTATTGAATGAACTTGTCTGTGGTGTGGATTGTTATGTTTGTTGGAGTGTCATCCTGTTAGCTTAGCAGCATGCTAACATTAAATCAAATTCAACAAAAAGTGTTTCACATCACCTACTTATTAAGTTCCATGACAGTTTAAGACTTTGCACGACATTACACATAGTCCGGTTATTAAGCACAATCAGTGTAAGACAAGTAAATTCACTTTTTAATATAAATTAAACTCAGTGTAGGCCTACTTATACGAGAACTGATACTGCACAAGACTCTATACATAAATTATCAGTGATGCTCCCCATTTCCTGCACTTTAATGTGACTATATAGAGAATGAGGAGCTGTATTAAGGTTGTGTTATGGTAATGTACCCTGTGGCTCTACGACGTAAAACCACCAGCACATTTACGCCCACTCCATTGAAACCACCACAGTGTTTTCTCATCCAGACACTACTACTGTATCGTACTATGACGTTAAACCTGAGGTGTAGGAGTAAGTGTGTATCTGTGATGGCGGAGAGTGTGTGATGATCTTTAACAGCATTTTAAATGCGATCATTTACAACATCAGGCTTTTATGATAGAGGGTAATATTTATAAAGCTCATGATTCCTTTATAAAAATCAAGATTTCACAGCAAAATTAAATGTTAATGTCATGACCCGAAGGTGGACATTTAAAAAAAAAATTAATACTAAAAAGGCTTTTATTTGCTTAAAAAGTATAAACTATTTATTTGCTTAAAAGTATAAACTATCAATCAGACGACAGAATGTGTGTAGTAGATTGTGTAGAACATGTTGATAATTTAGAGGCCTTAGAAATTTGTGTATCAAATATGATAGAATAATAGTAGCTAAATAAACTCAGAAAGGTCATAAACAAAAACACATAGTATTAGCCTTCTCTCTCTTTCTCTTTTTCTTTCCTCTTTATCTCAGGTTTCTGGGAAGCAGCTTTGGCTGTGGGAGAAGCTTCCAGCCAATCACATGACTGTGCTGTGGAGGGATCTCCCGATGGTCATGTGACCATAGTGCTGATTCACTGTGCCATCGTTTCGCTCTGATGAGAAGCAAAAACAGGGAAAGATAAAGGAACTGGATAGAGGGCTTTTTGTGAAATTAAATAGCATGCAGCTTTTTCTCTTTCTGTTTCTCTTTTATGTCACACCCCTTCCTTACCTTTTTACCTCTGGGAATTACACTTGGCTGGTCTGCGTGTTAAATAATTGAGTTATCTCTTTTGTGTTTCTCGGTGCCTTATGACCGTGAGGAGTCAAGGTGGGGGGCAGACAGAACACTGTCTGTGTGGGTGTACTAAATGCGAGGGGCTCAGCTCGCTGAACAGGGGGCTTTTCTCTTGTACTTTACACCTTTGCACTGAGAAACAGGGCAGACATTAGAAATTCCCTCTAATGTACGATAAACCAGCTGTGGGCTGTTTCTGGTTAAAAGCTGTTTGTGATATTCGCCAAATATCATGAATTCTCTATTATAAGAGGGTGATTCCTCAGTTAGAGGCACTTGATATCATGAAAAATGAAACTTCTTCTAGATACAGTATGTATCATTAATGTTCAGGAATCATTAATATCACATATCCGGGAATCACTCAATTGCCCTGGCATAAGTTTTCCTGATCTGTTTAATGATAAGCCAAAAAAAAAATTTGAAAGTAGGGAAAAATATTTAATGATAATAATTAAATAATTATAAATTAGGAACATAAAATCATAAATAATTTTTTTACATATATTATAATCTATATTTTAAAATGATAAAGATGTTTACACATAGTACTACATTAAAACCAATTTATTCAATTAAATTAAACCCAATTTATAAAATATAAGCAACAAAAGGAGGAGAGTAGGAAAAATAATTAATGATAATAATTAAATAATTATAAATTAGGAAAATAAAATCATAAATCATTTTTACATATATTATAATCTATATTTTAAAATGATAATGATGTTTACACATCATACTAAATTTAAACCAATTTATTAAATAAAATTAAAACCAATCTATTAAATAAAATATAAGCAAAAAAAGGAGGAGAGTAGGAAAAAATAGGTAATGATAATAATTAAATAATTATAAATTAGGAAGATAAAATATAATTTTTAACATATTTTAATCTATCTTTTAAAACTGTAGGTACACATTATTAGAATTCAACTAAGAAAATTAAACTTATATTACAAACTCTATTTACATATATTATAGTCTATCTTTTATAAATAATTGTTTTCTTAAAAATCATCATAGGGGATTAAAAAACAACCATAATTGAGGAATCACAAAAGCAGTTATTTACTATTGAAAATAAAAGTGTTTCTTCTGCGCTGTGAAGTAAACAGTAAAAATGTCCCTCAAAACTGGATCAACTTTTATCAGCATAATCTTTCAGGATTCTCTTTCACTTTCTGTTTCTAGCACTTTTTCTTTCTCTTTCTGTTGCTTTCTCAATACAGAACCATACAGGCAGAAGCTGTTGTGTGCTTGTTTGCATATACAGTACTGAATGTTTCTTCTTCTCATAACTGAACGTATTGCGCTCACAGTCACACACAGATACAGTCCAGTCAGATTCGGACAAACAATGATATTATCTTCCATTATATAAACAGTATGAAGGCAAATGTAAGCAATAAAAAGTTATCTGTGTTTTCAGCACATCCCTTCCAGATAAGGCTCTGAGTGTGTGTGTGTGTGTGTGTGTGTGTAGGGGGTGTATGTGTCAGAGATAGAGAGGGAAGTCCCTGTCTCTCACTAATATGTAAATGCTGTGTTGGGGGTGCCAGCAAAGTCAAGAGTAAAGTAAAGCACCTTGTGGAGACAGAGGAGCCTGGCACTCAACTGACCCCTGACACTTTCATGCACACCCACATACAAGTACAAGAGAGATCCTCTCTGTGCGCCAACATCAGCTACAACAGCTTGAGAAAATTAGTGAAGGTTGAAAAACCCAAAACAATGGGAGAATGAACGGACTAGTGTATAAGGAGGGAAATACTTACCTTCAGACCGCTGAAATGAAACTCAAGTGTGAATTCACTAAATGCTGTATGTATCTCAGTGCAAAAGCTTTCAGCACCAGATACCACTCATAATCCAGTGAAATCAGTTGATAAAAGTATTAAAATGCTAAGCGCTCGGATGCTAAGACAACACAGACAGTGTGTGCATATAAACAATGAACTCAGCAGTCACAATTCCTTCTAAGTGAACCCGCTCCAGAATGCAGAAATCATACAAAATAAAATGAAAAAATTTAACAGTTGACAGGTGACTTTGTTTGCAAAGGTGAACATTTTAGTTATGATTGGAAGTTGAGAAAGTTTTCAAAATGCCGTGATAGTTGGTATGATAATGTATGTTTTATGAACTTTCATTTTTAACAGGACATTGTTAAGATGCGATCACATTAGCGAAATTTCATTGCCAAATTATCCATTGTCTATTGTTAATAGTGTAGAAATGAGTGAAGCAAACACAATCGCATGGCAATTCATGACTGTTTTACAATTTTACAAATTAGTGGCTAATTTGTATGAATTTGTACGATATCATTTAGACGTTTTCATATGATTTGCTGATGCCCCAGTCATGGTTATGTTTAGGGGTGGACATTCATGCATACTTTTTTCCTAAAAATCATACGTTATTCTGTTGACCAACATGGCAAATCCACTAGACCAACTTGAACCTATTGCGAAATCTGTGAAGGGAAATCTTTCACCCTCATGTGAAATTTCCAACTGCATTGATTGCTATTGAAATTATTTGATCTCGTCAGTCAAAATTAACAGAAAAATGATAAATGTGACCACACTTTTAAGAAGCTTCATTAACTATAATGGGAGCATTCTTATTTTGCCATAATGTATTGTCACTCGCTCTCAGTCAAGAAAAGAAGGTATCCATTAGCATACAGGAACTAGAAGCACAACTCATACTCATCACTTCATTCTCATGTTGACACATGGAATAATACTTACAATCTCATGAGACGGCAGCTGGACATGGATTTCTGAAACAATAAACAAACTCGTAGAGATGTCTAATGTATTTTGAAGAAATAGCAGTTTGCTAGCTGCATTTACATGTAGCCTACTTAAAAACTTCATTTTCAGTCGGACTGAAGTACAAATAATCAGTCTTAAAATGAAATGTTTTAATGCTTCATACCAGCATACGTTTTTGCACCTTGATAATGCAGTTATAGCTCAACTTCATATAGCATATTTACACGTCAGTTGACCCTTCGCATGGAGTTTTATTGACAGGCGATCTGACCAATCATAACGCCAAATCTGCCATTTTTGTCCGACAAACAGACAAGACCAGATAATAGATTAAAGTTGGTGGACTTGAACTTGACAAATGGTGTGTATTGACATCTTTCCACAGTTTAAACAAGATACCTCCTGATGTTCATTCATGGTTATTTCACGCTATAACTAGTAAAGACGAAGTGCTGCTTGAACTGAGGCGCTACAGCGATCTGCTATGACACAAAGAGCCACAAAACGGTATTTATTGTTTGAATTTCTTTAAAAAAAAGACAACATTTGAAAGCTGAGACATGAGCATAATGGCTTGTCGGACATAGCAACAGTAACAAGGGGGGCTGGTATTTGCGAAGGTACAATTGGACTACAAATGGTCCTGCGTTGTATGCAAGCTCCAAAAAACAAAGACGTACATATTTTAATGATCCTCTCTAGCTCAAGTCTTGCACTGCTATTTGACACTGAATTGTGTACATTCCAAGATCACAGTCAAACCGTTGCTCTAGAAAACACATGTGGACTATGACAGTCATAACACGTATAGTATCATCACAGTTATGTATATTTAAAGGGGAATTCTAATAATGTCTAATATTGTCTTCTGGGAGTTTAAAATAAACACAGCTTCAGCCCCCATATCACAGATCGTAAAAGCATTTTGTTATCTGTAAATATATGTAGTTACAGTGTGTGTGTGTGTGTGTGTGTGTGTGTGTGTGTGTGTGATTCGAAGTGTAATGGATGAAGGTAAGACGATAAAAGCCAGAAATAATCTGATACCTGCAGTGCCCTGATCAGCTGAGATCATCAGGCTGTGACTCATTCAGAGTCATCGCTCTGATCAAAGGGGCTCACGACTGATCCTGGACCTGCTGTAAAAGTGGCGCGATCAACCTGCTCTGAGTCATCGAGGGGCTACAGTCAGTATCTGCCAGGAATCGAAGAGTTAAAGTAGAATTACGTCTGCTGCCTCTTCTCTCCTTTACGGTCAGTGTCTACCGCCTTCATTGCCCCATTTTCTTTTCCTCTCTCTCTTTTTCCCCTCCTTCACTTGACTTTCTGCCCCACTCCCCTGCTGGGTCTGAACCGTCCATCTCTGTGTTATTCCCATTAATCCCCGTTTCCACCACTCTCGGCCTTTACAGGAAACGCTAAGCTGCAGAAATGGCCACAGTGGGTATTAATTTACAATCCCTCCCACTGGTCTGTCACATACTTGACACACAATAGCAAGCATGCATTTAAGAGTTTTTTTGTATGGTATTTATTGCCTTTTTGCCTTTATTTGGCAGGATAGTGGAGAACAGGGTTGTGTCATTCAGAATTGAATTGGGAATGCCAGCTGAATTTGAATTAAGGGACCAAATAGGATGCACAATTGCATTTGAATGTAAGAAAGTAAAGTTAAAATCGATTGAAATTCAAAACAATCCATATTCTCTAACTGTAATTTTTATGACTTAGATCACTTTTTTTGGAGGAATTTTTCCCACCTCGTTAAACCTTGAAAACAAGTTGACAAAAAGATTGCATCCAAAATTTGATAACGAAGTATAATGAGAGATTCACAGGTGATTTTTAAAACACCAAATTAGGTAAAGGATTTTCAGCACAGCACAAGGGATATACACCACCAATTAAAAGTTTGTCAGTAAGTATTGTTCTTATTTTTTATTCATTTTACTCAGCAAGTACTGGAATGATTTCTGAAGGATCATGTGACACTGAAGACTGGAGCAATGTTGCTGAAAATTCAGCATTGCTATCAGGAATAAATAACTTTTTATTTTGTTTTTTAAATGAACTACAAAACAGTTATTTTTCAATTGTAATATTATTTTACAATATTACTGTTTTTACTGTACTTCTGATCAAATAAATGTATAAATAAACTCGATTCCTCCGGGGATGACCTACAACACATGACCACGCACTGCATATATTATAATGTTCTAGAAATCTCCCAGGGGACTTCAAACAGCATTCCAATCAAATAGGCCGTCCCAGACTTTGGAGTGGGCACCTGTCCTACTTTTAACTGAGGGGTCTTTGGCTTGCTTGTCTGTCTGGGCTAAGACACAAATCACTGGCTGACTGGCACACGGCCAAACAATTAAATTAATTACAGTGCACAGTGAGTGAGTGAGTGAGAGAGAGAGAGTCTGACCAGGCCACTTGTCTAATTTGTGCATCCTAAGCAGTGGGAAGATGAAGTGCACTTTTGGATATTACACTTCCAGAGGTTTGAGTGGAGTTCAATCAAAAGAA
The DNA here is from genome assembly GCF_001515605.1 of Sinocyclocheilus anshuiensis. Lineage (NCBI taxonomy): Eukaryota > Metazoa > Chordata > Actinopteri > Cypriniformes > Cyprinidae > Sinocyclocheilus > Sinocyclocheilus anshuiensis. The sequence continues at coordinate 59,590 of NW_015549591.1, read as the reverse complement.
CCGGTCCTAAATGAACTGAGAAACAAATTAATATATGAAGTCTTTGTAATTCACCTTAATTTATTGTGGTCATGATACTCTATTCATGAACAGACTGTACACGTATATTAGAGGGTGTAACTGGTAAGACAATACTAATGTACAGTATGTTTCAGTCATTCATTTGTAACAATTAAATTGCCATTCTAGATGGATTAATTCCATTTTTAATTCAATGATTAATCTCTTTTAACAATATATCCAAATATTTACCATTGATAAGTTTCCCAACTCTACACGATACAAAATACATTAATGGCCACTCAGTCATCTTATAATCTTTATAGTCACACCCTCTAAACAGAATGCTTTTTGTTTCCCAGAATTCCTTCCCCACCCTCACGTGCCCAAACAACTGAACCTATACAGAGCATACCTAGAACCAGATCACTGTACTTTCAAGCTTTAAATAATGGGTCGACAAAACAGGTCATTTGTTAATTATGCATTATAATGGACTAGCTTTGGGTGTTACCGTACAATGTTTGCAAAGAAAGCAGTTAACTGAACACAGGTCTTAAAGGAACAGGTCACCCACAAATGAACATTCTAGAATTATTTACTCGCCCTTGTTTTGTTCCAAACCCACATGACTTACTTTCTTCATTGGAAAACAGATTGTCTTGGAACTGTACTATAAAAGTAGTTCATATGCTGTATTTCAAGTCTTCTGAAGCCATATGATAGCTTTGTGTGAGGAACAGATTAATTGTATTCTGTGTGCTTAATATACTTCAAATGAACTTCAAATCTTAAAAGTATATTTAAAAAAAAAACTGTATTTGCAGATAAAACGATATTAATGAAATAAAAAGCCACTTAAGTGTACTTAAAGTATACACTTTCATGACTGTTTCTGCTTCACAGTTACAAATCTGTAATTACATATATATATTTAATTAAATACATGACATATAAGTTTCAATAGAAGTATCATAAATGAAAATTATCATTTAAAAAAGTACCACAAAAAAGTATCATTAAGATGTAAACTATATAATGTTTTTATTCAAATGCACTTTTTTTTTTACTGTGCATTTTTTATTCAATTGCACTCCGAAAACATTGCATTCGGTTCGCACTTATGTATATTCTTTTCAAATCAATAATTTTCATAATAACTACACCTTTTATGTTTCACAATGGTATTCAAATGTAACGTATCGTGAACACACTGAAGAACCAACAGATTCTAGGAACACTGACGTCAAACCTTTCATGACGTGTCATGATGGACCGTATTTAAATTTATGTCAGTGAATAATGACTTAAATACCAGTCTGTTCCTCAAAAAATCTATCATATGGCTTTAGAAGTCTGGGACAGTCTGCTAAACAACTCCTTCACAAAAGAAAGAATATCATAATATGGAACTAGAGTGAGTAAAAGATGACAAAAAAAAGCAGTTCAGTCTGCTGCCTATTTTGCATTCTGTCATTTTATAAGTTGGGTCTAATTATTATACCAAGGTCACTTGAACTTGTTTTTCACCTCTGGCATTGTTAATGAGTTTAAGGGTGCAGTGCCCATCTGCTTCACTAATTTATACTCTTTTATAAAAAGCTGTCTTGAAAATGCTTAGTAACAGAGATACATTCTTCTCCACCTCTTCCTTTTCTTCATCCATTCAGCATGATAATGATGGGTGCATTATCATTATTCAGGTTGTCATGTTGTATTTAGAGATGGCTGCTCATGTGTCAGGGAAGGGAATGATACAGCGTGTCATCGTGTGTGGGCATAAGACTTGTTTTTCTGTCTTCAGCCCATCTTCTGTTTGTATATGAAGTTATTAGAGTTTCAGTTCTGCACAGTGAAAGCCACACTATTGGTTACAGTGTGTGTGTGTGTGTGCGCGCGCATCTGAACCTCCATTGACCTGCATGTGCGGGTGCTGTCAGGGGCATCAGCTCTGTATATCTCCATTTTTAATTCTTTCTTGTTTCACATTTATTTTGGTTTCTAAAACAGGAACTCAAACAATGTGTTACCAAGCTTGTCATTGCTTTATTTGTGATGCTCCATTGCACCTTGACACAAGTTCTGATGAAAGCAGCAAGACAAGACCCACATTTACATTTACATTTACATTTAGTCATTTAGCAGACGCTTTTATCCAAAGCGACTTACAATTGGGTGATACATAAAGCGATTCTTCTTAAGAGGCAAACAGACACAGGAAGTGGTTGTAATACCAAGTTCTTAGACATTGTTCAAATAAGTACAAGCTAGAAAGAGAAGGAATAAATAAAGAGAGAGAGGTTTTTTTTTTATTTTTTTTTATTTTTTTTTTTATGATGAAGTCAAGTAGCTTCGAAAGAGATGGGTTTTCAGCTGTCGCTTGAAAATTGTCAGGGACCCACCCACTTAAAAAAAAAATGAAAGAAATAAAGTTAAAAAGATAAGCAAATGTTTACTTGATTATTGTAGTTTTTTTGGTTTGCAATCAATGTCCTTCGAGGATTTAATGCCCCTCAGTGTATTATTGAGAACAATGATAGTAAAATTGAACAACAAGCCCTGCAGGTTGATTTTTTTTTTAGGAAAAAAAAAAACAATTCCATTTAGTTTAATTAGTATTTAAGTTTAATTACAGGTAGGTTTGTGTATTTATTTATTTTTTGTCTCGTAAGTTTGTTGTACATTTATTCATAGAAAGTACATGATGCACATTGTCACGATTGCCTTCTGGGACAAGACGAAGAACAAGGAAACGAGGATAAACTCAAAACGACAGTCTTTAAAGGGGTCATATGATGCGATTTCAAGTTTTCCTTTCTCTTTGGAGTGTTACAAGCTGATTGTGCATAGATAAGATCCCTGAAGTTGCAAA
>NW_015549591.1:19281-56344 GCF_001515605.1 Sinocyclocheilus anshuiensis | reverse complement strand
TGTGTTTTTTGAACATTAAAGCATGTCAACATATTCTGTTACACCAAATACACAAAATAATGATCTTTAAAAAAGCATCATATGACCCCTTTAATAAACAACACAAGGCAGGGCGAGACTCACATGATGCACAACATTGACGTATAATTCCGGACAAGGGAAACTTAGAAACACAGGGCTTATAAACACATGAAACGCAATCAGGGAGAACAGAAACAGGTGAGGAGTAATCAAGGATAATTAATAGAACACAGCTGAGACAAATAAACAATCAGGACAGGAACTGGAAGGAAACCAAATTAGGGCATACAGAAACAGGAGGCAGGAACAGAGGGAAAACAAAACAAAAACAGACCATAAATGTGACATTACTTCCTCCTCCCGAAAGGCGCGTCCCGCGCCGTAACAATTCCACCGGGGAGGGGGGGTGGGCGCCCTGGAGGCTGGTGCAAGACGGGGACAAGGAAGGCCTCCAGGGTGGATCAGGCAGTTCAGGAGGCCATGGCGGAACAGGGAACTCAGGAGGCCATGGTGGAGCAGGCAGCTCGGGGTGCCATGGCGGAGCTGGCAGTCCAGGAGGCCATGGCCGAACAGGGAACTCAGGAGGCCATGGCAGAGCGGACAGCTCGGGGACCCATGGCTGGGCAGACTGTTCAGGAGGCCATGGCGTTTCAGACAATTCAGGAGGCCATGGCAGAGCCGCCTCCGAGGCCGCAGCCCCAGCCCCTAGCCTCTACGGCTGGAGCCCTACTACCCCCCCAAAAAAATACTTGGAGACCAACGGGCTCCGAGGCCCTCTCGGGGCCGAAAGCGGGGACTGGAGCCCTCTCTGGGCTTAACTGGGGATTAGGAGCCCTCCCTGGGCTAAATAAAGGAACAGGAGCCCGCCGTGGGCTAAATTCGGGAACAGGAGCCCTCCGTGGGCTAGACTCGGGGACAAGAGCCCTCCATGGGCTAGACCCGGGGACAGGAGCCCTCACTGGAGCGAGCTCTGGGGCTGGAGCCGACACTGGAGCAAGCTCTGGGGCTGGAGACAACACTGGAGTGAACTTAGGGGTGGCCGGCAGGCTTGACTTCAGAGCGGCCGGCAAGCTTGACTCAGGAGCGGCCGGCGGGCTTGTGGGACCCGCTTGGCCGGCAAGCTTGACAACGGCGCGGCGAAGCGTGCGGTGGTTTCCATGCCGCGGGGGAAAAACAGGAAAACAAAAGAAAACATTTTCAAAAAACGGAAAACAAAACGGGGAGAAGGAGCGCCGCTTACTACTGTCATGGTCCGGAATTCTGTCACGATTGTCTTCTGGGACAAGACGAAGAACGAAGAAACAAGGATAAACTCAAAATGACAGTCTTTAATAAACAATTCAAAGGGGTAACATAAGGCAGGGCGAGACTCACATGAAGCACAACATCGACATATAATTCCAGACAAGGGAAACTCAGAAACACAGGGCTTATAAACACATGAAACGCAATCAGGGAGAACAGAAACAGGTGAGGAGTAATCAAGGATAATTAATAGAACACAGCTGAGACAAATAAACAATCAGGACAGGAACTGGAAGGAAACCAAATTAGGGCATACAGAAACAGGAGGCAGGAACAGAGGGAAAACAAAACAAAAACAGACCATAAACGTGACACACATGGTATTAAACAATTTAAAACCAATTTACAGTTTAAATGGTTTCTTACTTTTAAGTGAATAAACTTAAATATTAAAAAGCCAGGAAAGCCATTCAAACTGTTCATTTTTAAAGTTCTCCAAGCACCTTATTTTTACAGTGTTTTTGGAAAAAAATTTTAGCTGATCTTGCCTTCTTTTCCTCTTTTTTGCCCTTTCGTCTTATGGTTTTTCCAGTTCTCACTCCTCTTTCCTTTACTCTCTGTGTTTTGAGAAATCCAGGAAACCATTTTACCATCATCAAGGGTCCATTTCATGGGCCGTTTTGCTGAGAAAACCCAGAAGCTGTTGCAGCATTGTTGTTTGGCCTGGTCCAGACTCCACTTCAAAAGATCATGATCCTCCTGCTAAACACAACAGCGGCTCAAGCCTTAATAAAGCGTCAGCTTCTGTAACTGCTTACCCAGTGGGAAAAAGACACTCATTTTCTGTGGGCGTACTTGAAAATATGCACGAACGGTCTTTATTTACCCTCCTCAAAGGCAGGAAAACAGTTTGGCATCAAATGTGCCCGCATTGCAGTAAAATAAGATACTTTATTTGATTTAAATATAGTGCTCTTAGTAACGCTTGGCAATATATCACCCAGTGTTGTGTGCAGTAATATCTGGGCTGGTATAGTGCACACACTTTCTGCATTATTGCCACAAAATTACTGATTAACAATATTTTGAAGCATGTTATAGACCTATTAAAATAAAGCCAGCTTGCTAGTGATCCAAAAATGTAAGAAGATGATCTGTGTAAACCAGTGGATAAAAGTTGTTTATGCACAAGTAAGTTAACATTATCACCAAACATTCAGGATCACATAAATCAAAACTGCCTAACGTTGCCGAGAAAAATGTTGACGGCCTTGACGAGGCCGTCAATTTATGTTTTGATCATCATTCTGAATCTGAACTGGATGAAAAATGCAATTTTCGGCGTTTTTTTTCCTGTGTTTTTTATGGAACTTACCCACATTCAAATGTTCATAATGTATGTGTGTGTGTGTGTGTGTGTGTGTGTATATATATGAATGAAGTCCAGTTAAACTTTTTCTTTTATGCCAAAAATCATTAGGATATTAAGTAAAGATCATGTTCCATTAAGATATTTTGTAAATTTCCTACCATAATTATATCAAAACTTAATTTTTGATTAGTTATATGCATTGCTAAGAACTTCATTTGGACAACTTTAAAGGCGATTTTCTCAATATTTTGATTTTTTTGCACCCTCAGATTCCAGATTTTCAAATAGTTTTATCTCGGCCAAATATTGTTCTATCCTAACAAACCATACATAAATGGAAAGCTTATTTATTCAGCTTTCAGATTATGTACAAATCTCAATAAAAAGAAAATTTACCCTTATGACTGGTTTTGTGGTCCAGGGTCACATATATATGCACAAAATGCTTCAGTTTTTACCAAAATGCTTCAGTTTACAAGTTGAAGCACAATATTAATTAGCAATTTTGCCTTTTTTTTGTTATAGTCATCAACTAAAATTAGATGCCAATTAGATGCCACTTTATTCATAGCAAAAATAACTCAAATTAATTCACATGATCTGATGAAATATTGACTAAATGTAAAAGTTGTTTTTACCAAAAGACAAAAACTATGAATTAAAAAAAAAAAAAACTGTAAAAATGAAGACTGTTGCACATTGCATTTTGCTGGACTGGAGAAAAACTACTTTTTGTAGTGTGTGTGTCCAGGATTATACACTGAAACTCAATAATGAGCATCCACAGAAACCCGGAGTTTAAATGAGTGCGCAGGCATCATGAGACGAGAAGCAGAGGAGTGGAGAGTTCTCAGGCTGGCTAAATGAAACAGCCTCTTGGGCCAGCCAGACTGGCCTTTCCTGTTATAGAAATGTGCACAGGATTGAAGTTCAAAAGAACTTCACACTGCTGCTTGAACACCCCACCCAAATGTATCTGATTGAATAGACCCCTCCCTTTTCTCTCTTTACTCTGGAAACTTATGTTTTATATCCATCAAAAACCAATGCCATTGTACAACAGGGCTGGTTGTAGAACCTTTTGTGGGCTTGGCTCCTTTCACAACATTACACAATAATACACAGGATCCCGAGGTTTTGAATAAAGAATATTTACTGTTCTTTCACACCCGTATTAACTGTGGAAGTTCACAGAGGACTTCTGAGACCCCTTTGCTTTCCACTTGTCAGCACGTGCATTCACTTCTCATAATGTTTATGTCAGATCTGTGAGCACTTTGGTCATCTCATGTTCACAGATACAGGACGAACAGCTGCGTTTAACGTCTGAATGTAGTTAATCCACAATTAAAGTGAATTTCATGGTCGAAGTAGGACCGTGGATCAGCCTATGCTGTGTAATTCATCACTAATGAAGGAAACAGTGGACATGTCTCGAGTGCAGATCTGCTCATATTCGCACATGTTATTTGAATTACATGCAGTACAGCATCCCATGTTAGCATGTCAGGGTGTCCCTACAGGGCCTACATGCTTCTACATGATGTGATCCCAATGCAATTCAGCTTTGACTGCTTTGACCCAAGAAAAACATTGGCTTTTATTAAACCAAACAAATCCTTGCACACGTAGACCTGTGCTTATTGGGTTATTATGGCAGTAGGTTATGGTGTTTAAAAACATTAGCTTGTGCTGAAATCACTCAAAAGGATGTATAAAGGATTAATGGCAAATTGTGAGAATGTAACTAAATTCCCACAACTTCCTTGAATTACGTGGACAAAAGCATCATGATGGATGCTTGCTGCTGCCCACTTAAAATGAAAGTGATTACAGAGTGTAGGAATCCAGTTGGATCTGCATTGGGCCTCATTACTCAATGTTCAACCTCATTAGGATGTATTAGTTAATGGAAAACCAATGGAGGAAGGTAGACACTATGTCATGAGAAAACTGGGTACGATAAAAATGGCAGGAATATGCCAAATATTTGTTTCCTAAAGACTAGTTAACCAAAAATGAAAATTATGTTTTCTTCATTTAAAGGTTATCCATGGGTTAGCGACAATTAATGTATTAAAAATACATTACAATGCAATTAATGCACACACTGAATTCAGACTACCTCTAATATGATTAATATATTTTTAATTTCTGAAATTAAATAAAATGTTTTGGTGGTGAGTGGGGGCATAAATTAAAAAAATGTCACGGTAATACAACTGTCCTAATATCGCAATGAAAAAAAACAACTCTTTAAACATTTTTAAAAAGAAAATGTTAAGTAATTTTGCATAATAATTTAATATAAACATAAATATTATTATTATTCCTTACATTTATATAGCGCTTTTCTGGGCACTTAAAGCGCTTTACATAGAAGGGGGGAATCTCCTCAATCAGTAGTTCTCACTAACACCTCTTCCAGCAGCAACCTAGTTTTCCCAGGAGGTCTCCCCTCCAGGTACTGACCAGGCTCAACCCTGCTTAGCTTCAGTGGGCAAGCAGTCTTGGGGTGCAGGGTGATATGGCTGTCCGAAATATAAATTGAATACAATAAAAAATGGTGGTAAATCAGTTTTCACTCAGAAATTGCTATACAATTTTACAAATAAATGCAAGTAACACATTTAACTGAATGTGAAAATTAAAAATGTTTCTTGTAAAACATCTAGTAAATATAAAATATTAAAAATCTATTAAATATAAAACATGAAAAATAATATAAAAATATAATAAAAATAATATAAAAATAAAATATAAAATACTATAATTGTCACGGTGTTGCCTACTGTGTCGGAGCGAGGAGTATAGGAGCGAAGGAGACTTCACCATGAATAGTCTTTATTTACAATCAGAACACACACACGTAGGAACGGGGATTGACGTTTACATCAACAATTCCAGACAAGGGAGAACAGAACGGGCTAGAACTCAAATAGGGCAGATAACGAGGTGAGGAGGATAACTAATCACATGGAACATATGGAACTAAATGGGGACAGGAACCGGAAGGACCAAATAAGGACAAACAGGAACTAAACGGGAACATACACGTGACACTAACATGATGCAAACAAACTGAAACATAACTAAAATCTAAAGACTGTCATGGAAAGTTTCAGCTTCAGCTCAGTAAAAATCTCAGTAATGATGTTTATCCATACGTGTGTGTGTACATGCCTGAGGCAGCGTGGGATTGGTTTTAATGAGGCCTTGTTTACTGCCGCAACTTCTGTTCTGTCGTGGTGGAGCAAAAAAGACAGTCATGTGTCATGTTAACTCTAGCAGTACTCTATGAAGTGCTATGAAGTGCATTGCTATAAATAGCAGATCTCTAGTCACACTGCAGTAAGTGATGATGTCATATAATGGAAAAGTGTTTGGATACAATAAAAATATATAAATCTATTTGCATTATATAAAACAAATATCAAGACAATAACAGTAATGTATATGGATATTATGAGTCGAGAACTCTGGAGGAAGCGCCATGTCCAAGAGCGCCGAGTCAGCGGCGGCCGGTGGGCCTGAGTCAGCGGCGGCTGGTGGGCTTGACGGCGAGCTGGTTCTGGATCGGGGCCGGACGCTCTCCAGACACCGGAGGATCCCTTCCCTCCAGCTTAGTTCAGTGGTGTCTGGGAGGTCCACGGGTCGATGGTAATTAGCCCCGATCCAGAACAGCGAGTTTAGTGTGGCACTGTCCAAAGCCATCGCTGCGGCGAGACCACAGAATTCCCAAGCGTACTCCACGAAGGGGTGATATCTGCGGGCTAAGGTGGCGAAACAAGCGGCGATTTCCATGATCGCGGGGAAAAAGCAGGGAAAACAAAAAACTTTCAACAAACGAAAACCAAATGGGGAGAAGGGGTGCCGCTTACTATTTTGTTTAGGTCTCGGATTCTGTCACGGGTCGTGGTTGTAGCCAAAAACGCACGGAGAAGGAGTACACGTAGAGATACTTTAATAAACATCAACACACTTGGACCATTCAAAATAACATTAATCCGAGACCAAGAAACTCAGGAGAACACAGGGCTTAAATGGAGTGGAGACAAAAGGGATAATGAAACGAATGAATGACGATTAACTAATAACGAGAACAGGAAACAGGAATCAAACGGGAACATACATGTGACAGTACATGTGACAGGGCGGGCGCCCTGGAGGCTGGTGCAGGGCAGGAACTAGGTGGAGAAAGGGGTGGCCTCCAGGACGGATCAGGGAGCTCCGGGAGCTATGGCGGAGCAGGCAGTTCAGGTTGCCATGGCGAATCAGGGGACTCAGGAGGCCATGGCGGATCCTCCATGACCTTAGCCGGCTTGGCCACGGGCATATGCCGCCCCCAAAAAAAATTTTCTTGGGGAAACTTAGGAATTCTGGGGGGCGCTCTGGAGGAGCGGGCACTGGAGGGCGCTCTGGAGGTGCAGGGCTGGCTAACTCGGGGGAGTCAGGAGACGAAGGAGGTCTGGACGGGACCAGCGGAGACGAAGGAGAACTTTCTGGAGCGGATTCTGGGGTGAGGATAGGAGCCGAGAACTCTGGAGGTAATGCCATGTCCAAGAGTGCTGAGTCAGCAGCGTCCCTTCCCTCCAGCTTAGTGCGGTGGTGTCTGGGAGGTCCACGGGGCGATAGTAATTGGCCCCGATCGAGAACAGAGAGTTGAGCGTTGCGTCGTCTAACACCGTACTTGCCGATCCCGCAGAACTCCCACACATACTCCACAAACAGGAGATCCAGGCAAGCTAGGTCAGCGAACCGAGCGGCAACTTCCATAGCCGCGAGGAGAAACTGGCAAGAAAACAAAAGACTTTCAAAACGGAAATAAAATGGGGAGAAGGGGCGCCGCTTACTCTTTGTTCGGTACTGTCTTCTGTCACGGTGTTGCCTACTGTGTCGGAGCGAGGAGTGTAGGAGCGAAGGAGACGTAGGAGATTTCACCATGAATAGTCTTTAAAAAAAAAAAACAGCAAACAGGAAATAATTATCATTTCAAGGTAAAATCTACTTGTAAAATATGTTTAAAATTTGGGGGACTTTGTACAGATTTCAATAGATTTGTATTCAAGGTTAATATGGCAATAGCGGTAAGCAAACCTCCAATGATTTCTTTCCATTTCAGAAAAAAAAATGGGTTTGTAGGAATTGTATATGGAAAGTTAAAAGTAGGTGTACATTCACATGTGGTGAGCTGCTCTTACATAAGATTTTGCTCTGGCACAGTGAGTCAGTATTATTTACAATCAGGACACACACGTAGGAACGGGGATCGACGTTTACATCAACAATTCCAGACAAGGGAGAACAGAACTCAAATAGGGCAGATAACGAGGGGCAGACAGGTGAGGAGGATAACTAATCACAAGGAACACCTGAAACAAATGGAACTAAATGGCGACAGGAACCAGAAGGACCAAATAAGGACAAACAGGAACTAAACGGGAACATACAATTTTGCTCTGGCACAGTGAGTCAGTACTGCACATGTGTGGAAACTCAGATATTTGTGACAGGATTTCAAACTCCAAGCAAAATTTCCTGGGGCTCAGCAGTGCTGAAGAATAGAACATTACGGTGAGAGTGGATTCTGTTACCCACAACACTCTTGGCAAGAGAAGAAGAAAATCACCCAACCCAAATTTGGCAGCTTATGCTCGACTAGTGTAGCTTTCCATAGAAAGAACTGCCAATTTCCTTTACATCAATCTGTAAACATCATCTGACAAGCATTCAAGATGATGTCTGAACTTCAGGACTTGGATAGTAGCCTCTGGGGTAGTGCTACACTTTTTGTTCAATTGGATAGATTTGAATTAAGTGCTAAAAATATTTCTAAGCTTCTTAGGTTGATCCACAATGAAACTTTTTTTTTTTCTTTTAATCTGGTTAATTATGAAGAAGGAATATAACATTTTGAAAGCAGAAAAGCAAAAGTACAGAGTTAAGAGATAAAGATGGAACCTAGATTTGGACCTAGATTACCCAAATATGCTAGGCCATGGCTCCAATCTTATTTGAAGTTTAACATGTGCTATATCTGTTTAAAGTATTCCCATCAAAATATATTTAGGATGCTGGTAATTCAACGGAATAATTCACCCAATAATGAAAATTTGCTTAAAAATGATTATTTTTATCAGCTGTTTGAACCCTCATGCTGAGGATCCATTGGTGAGCAAACGATCTGATGTTAAATGCTAAAATCTATTCTGATGAAGAAACTCATCTACATCTTCTCATTGGCTGGAGTTTAGTACATTTTCATTTTTGGGTGAGCTATTCCTATAACAAACAACGCTTTTCAACAGAGTAAGTGTTTGGCTTATTTCTAAACCTTTATACAATACAATAAAGTTAACAAAATGTATTGATGTTTATGCTTAAAACAAAACAACATTTATTTTCTAATTAATTACATACAACTCATTTCTATCTATTTAGGTTAAGAAAATATTAATATATTTTACATTATAAAAACTAAAGTATAAACAGCGTTGGGGAAAGTTACTTTTAAAAGTTAATGCATTACAATTGCGTTACTCCATAAAAAAGTAACTAATTCCGTTAGTTACTTTTTATGCAAAGTATATGCGTTACATTACGTTACATTGCATTAGTTTTTCTCACCTGGGCTGGGCTTGCTAACAAATAACAGCAATAATAACAATAACACTCTTATTTGAGCAATAAATCAAGAAAAGAAAAAAAAAAGGTGATATTTAACTAAAGTCATTTTTGCTTATTCGTATGGTTGAATTGGACCATCAAAGGTCAGCAGTGAGATTCAATACATAAAGTATATTTCTGTCATTTAACAGATTTAATTATTGCAGGTTTGCGGAATATTCTGAGTTTGAATTTCACTGTTTTTATTCATTTTGTGGAATACTGAATCTGTTATTTGGATATGCATGTTCACATTTAGAACTACAGTAAGCATTATGTTTACACAGCGAACGCAACGCCTCTGCACTTACTCACGATTTCTCTCAACATGGAAACAAAAGGACAACCCAGTCAGTAAATGGAAAACAAAGTCACGTGCATTACTTATTTGAAAAAGTAACTCAGATATTTTGTTGTCAATTTAAAAGTAATGCATTACTTCACTAGTTACTCGGAAAAAGTAATCTGATTACATAACTTGAGTTTCTTGTAATGTGTTACCCCCAACACTGATTATAAAATAATATAATATACATTTATCTTGTATTAAGAATGTTTAGATAAAATTCTGATAAAGAAATGATTTTTTGGTGTGTGCATTCACCATGTGCGAGTACGTGGTGCAAACTGTAATTTGCTTACGTAGCTGATGTTGGAGTGTATACTGTATGTGCATAAGTGCATACATGTGTTTACATATGTGTCTTTGTTTTGGTTTCTTTTCCTCCTGTGGCTGTGCTCTGCATGTTCTTTCACTCACAGAGGGGATGTCATTGTGTTTTGTGGTTGCCTCGGGCTTGTTATCTTTTCCTGAAGGCTGCTTGGTTTACTGAGGGACTAGATGGTGATAAGAGATTGCAGAGTCTTTCTGATATAGACAAAATTGCAGTTCAGTTGTGAACATCTTGGCAACACATCTGCACTTCAGAAAAGAAAAATCACAAACTGAATATTTTTAATATCTCAATTGTTTCTCCTACACAACAATGATATTTAATGGAGTGCAATATCCACTTGTCTCTTTTTTCTCCTCTGAAAAAGTAATCTCACAGATGTCTCCTCTAGATCTTTGAGAACGACATCTCAACAATGTCTCACACTATACTCAGATTTTTGCCTAAATGACCTTATCTGGAATCAAACAAGTCAGAAATGTCAATACAAACTCAAACATTTTTCATCAAATTCATCCAAAACCTATAGAATCCTGTTTCTACCAATGAATTAAAAAAAAAAAAAAAAAGGTAATTGAGACTTTTCACAATTTGCAGATGTATTTATTTGTATATTTGTCACTGAATAAAAAAAAGATGTAATTTTGACTTTTTTTCCTCGCAATGGCAAGTTTATACCTCACAATTGCACGTTATAATCTCACAATTGCGAGTAACATCACAAAAAGTCAGAATTGTGAGAACAAAATTGTTAGATAAAAGCTTCCATAAAGACCAAAGTATCATTATCAATTAATTTGTATAGTATCGATTAAAAATAATTTCACTTTATAGCTCTCTAAACTAAATTAATAAGCTTTCTGTATATTATAATTCTGTATATATTCTCCATACAAAATTTGTCAAAAAAAAAAAAGTTAATAAATCACAATTTCTCAAAATTGATATTGAACTCTCGCAAACTCTCAGGAAAAATCAAAGAGCAATACCTCAATTCCTCTGGGAATTAAGTCGTGCAGTACATTTCACTGTAGGCTTCTACTGTTTGATTCAACTGATGATGGGAATCATGCTTTTGTGAACATTGTCATTAAAATAAATCCCCCCTGTTAGTGAATGCAGGTCTTTCCTGTGTGTTTACAGTTAGATTGATTGAAAAACTTTGGTTAGTAATTCTGTGACACTCCGTGGAGCCCATAAGCGGCTATCTGAAACAATTAGAGCAAAACGTTGGGGGCTTTGCAGACTTTCTGCATCTATGCAAAAACATTGCATTTGCTTGGGTGTGAAACTGAAGTGTGAACAACCGATATCTTGGGGTGGCATATTTAAATTCATCACGCCTGCTTTATACCTGAAAGATGCTGAGACAGAGGGATAGGATTGTGCAGACTGACATACTTCCCCTCGTCCTGGAGATTTCCCCTCTCAGAGCAATACTCATATCTCATGTTTTTCTGTCTACTCAAGTCTGATGCAAATCCGAATAGTTTCTTTTTCACAGTTGACTGATCATGCATTCTCCGCTGTCTCTCACTGTTCATTTCTCTTTCATACATGTCACTAATTCTGCCTCACAGCTGTCAATTGTTGCTCTTTCTATTTCTGACAAAAGAAGCACAGCAAAATTACTTTCTTCATCAGTACTTTTTGTCTTTGTCCAGCATAAACCTCTCAATATTTTGTTAGATTTGTACCTAAAGCAAGAAAAAATGCACTATATATATATTAGAAAAGAAACCCTCCCCCCTTGTAAACTCAGTCAGGTGTAGATAATCACCTTCTCAATGGCACACAAAGCCATTTGACTTTCAACTGTGATCAGCTGTGATCATTTTGATCAGCTCAGCATGAGCTGAAAAGAGCAGAAAGGAGCTTTCCTGGAGCATTTCAGTCCTCAGAAGTGCACCTGAAGCAAACAATCAGCTATGGGTGGCAAAGCACAGTCAGAAGATTTCCAGGATAAAGCTGTGGACAGGCACAAGTCAGGAGATGGATACAAAAAAAAAAGGTCAAAGGCTTTATTAATGGCTAGAAGCACAGTGAAGTCTATTATTAAGAACTGGGAGGTCTTTGGTTTAACACAGACCCTCCCTGGATCAGGATGACACTCCAAATTGGATTACTGAAGCTGGTCAGAGAGGCGACCAAGAGGCTTACAGCAACTCTGAAGCAGCTGCAGGAATTTATGACAAAGAGTCATGTGACAACAATATGTGACAACAATATTACAAATTCTCCACAAATGTGGCTTGTATGGCAAATTCTTGAGGAAAATCTGCTGCCCTCTGCCAGAAAGTTGTCAATGGGAAGACGGTTTATCTTCCAACATGACAATGACCCAAAACACACAGCAAAACTGAGCACACAGTGGCTGAAGGAGAAAAAGGTGAATGTCTTGCAAGGCCTAATCGGAGCCCAGACTTAAACCCCACTGAAAATCTGTGCAATGACTTGAAGACTGCAGTCCACAAACGGTCAGCATCAAATTGAACTGAACTTGAGCAGTTCTGCAAAGAAGACTGGGCAAATATTGCAAAGTCTAGATGTGCAAAGTTAGTAGAGACAGAGACATATCCCAACAGACTAAAGGCTGTAATTAAAGCAAAAGGTGTTTTTTCCAACTCCGTTAATCTGTTTTTTTTTTGTTTTGTTTTTTTTGTTTTTTTCTGACATGTTGGTGCTATATCTTTCACTTGGATGTTATAAGTTTCACTGTAAATACAGCTGGATAAAACAAAAACTTTGTCCATCATTTCAGGAGGCAAAGCAACAAAATGTGATTATCTTAAAGGAGGCTGATTTTCTGTACCCACTTTTTTTTTTTTTTTTTTTTTTTTTTTTTTAGGTAAATGGGGAAGCCGGTTTTCACTGCTTGGTTTAAAAAAGGTAATTGCGAGTTTATATTGCATAATTGCAACTTTTTTGTCTCATGGACTTTATATCTTGCAATTGTTACTATTTTCATACATGGCACATTCTAACTCATAACATGACTGTACATAATGCAGTGCGACTTTAGATTTCTTAGTTTGTGACTTCAGAAATCACAGTGTGCCTATATATCGTGCTAGGTCGCTTTAAATCTTGCAGTTGCGACTTTATTTCTCATTGTGGCTTTTTAACTTACAAAATGACTTATTTCACATTTGTGATTTTATTTCTCATGCATGCCACTTTCAAACTTATGACTGTACATCTCACAATACAATTTTAGATTTCGCAATTTTAGATTTCACAATTTTTAGAAATCAAAATGTGACTATATCTCGCTATGTGGTTTTATATCTTGCAGTTGCCACTTTATTTCTCAAAACAGATTTTTAATTCCGAATATGACTTCATATCTTTTATTTGGGTCTTTATTTCTCATATATGCCACTTTCTAATTCTTAACATGACATCACATCTCGTAATGTAACTTTATATCTTGCAATGCAAGATTACAATGTGACCCTATATCTTGCAATGTGGTTTTATATCTTCGAATTGCAACTTTATTTCTCATAATTGTATCTTTTCTAACACTAAATATGACTTTATATCTCACAATTGGGACTTTATTTCTCATACATGCCACTTTGTAACTTATTCCGAGACTTCCTTTTAAAATTTGGCAAAAATGAAATATGGGAAATGACAATTAACAATTAAGTTGCCTACCTTTTGAAACAACTTTCACGTCAAGACCTTAAGATGATGCCTTAAAATGATGAATATGAAGGGAGTTCACTAGGTTTTGGAAGAGAGAGAGAGTGTATGTGTGTGTGTGTGTGTGTGTTATACGCCATATACAGTCCCAATTATTAGTAATAGATAGTGAATATGTGTCCAGAAGTGACTCACAATGATTTCAGTAAGCAATACATCAGATTGATCACACACAGTTATATGAATACGTCAGTTCTAGCTCTGACTGGGCTGAAGAAGCACATTGTTGAAACTGCACATTAACTCTGAGTGAGAAGAGACAAAATTAGATGTATTTTATTTGACTCACCACTGCTTTACATTGGATTACGCTTCTCTGTAAATGAACCAAAGCGCTGGCCTTAACACAGATTTAACAGCATGAACAGTGTTATAACAAACATTAGGGAATATTAGTGCAATCTTACCGAGCACTAACTCAAGGCCTGCTTTCTGTGTGTGCGAGTGTTCCCGTTATAAATCACTGTTTCTAAGTGAGGTCTATCTAACCTGCCCACTCTCTCAGGGCAGGAGAGCTTGTTAGTTAACTATTCGTGCCCCAGGCCTCTCTAAACTGCCTGAACTCACTGTGTGCCACATATGGTGATAACACCCATGTGGTGGAAACTTTATATTTATGCATTTGGCATATACTTCTATACAAAGCAAATTTCACACAAGGTATTATATCAGGTCCCTAGAAATTATACTCATAACTTTGGTGTTGCCAACACCCTGCTCTACAGGAACACTCTTACAAATGTACCTTAACAACCTCAGAGGAGATATGTGTGTGTGTGTGTGTGTGTGTGCGTGCGTGCGTGCGTGCGTGCGTGCGTGCGTGTGCGTGTGGTATGGAATCTAGTGAGGTACCATTACTCCTCTGATCCTGGGCGAAAAGGATCCCCCCAGGGAAAACAGTGCGGTCGGGTTAAAGGTAAACTCAGAGGTTATTGAAGTTAAGAGCATCTGATTGAGGAATGTAATAAACATTGTGCTATGATATAGGTAGGTAGTGATAGTTTAGGGGTTAATATTTTTGGTGCATTTATGTCTATAAGTGAAGTTATTAAACGTAATTTCGGTAGGAGTACGCCCATCTAACCTTCCAAGTATAAAAACAGCCTCTTACCACTTCCGTTGTTAGTTCTTTCGGCATCCCTCCTGCTCCCATCTCCTCCTTTTATGTATATTAATTTATTTATCTTTCTGTCTATATGGGGGGGGGCAATCAGAGCTCAAGTAGAATATCCTCTCTGAGCCCCTCTACAGCAGACAGCGAGCCAAATCTGTTTACCACTTGCGCTAAGATTATATGGGCACACAAACTCGTGAAATTCCTTGAACACTAATAGAGTGGATGGGTGGACTGACTGTCTATAAAAGAAGCACGTATCTTCTGTAGCCAACATCAGTTAAAATGATAGTTTGCCTAAAAATTTTAATTTTGTTATCGTTCACTCACGCTTGTGTCATTTAAAACCTGTTGGACTTTCTTTCTTCCGTCGAACATATATAATAAAAAATAAATAAATAAATAAAAATTGGATCAATGGAGTCCAAAAACAAAATTGGACCTCATTAACTTTCAAAATATCTTGTTTGGTGTTTTGCAGAACTATGTGTAAACTAGAGTAGTTTGCTCAAAAATTTTAATTCTGCTTTCATACTTTAAAAAGGACGCAAAGCCACCATAAAATTTGCCTAGAAGTGACCCATATGACTTGTGCTTGTTGGTTCCCTCTATTCTTTTTCCATGTTTTTCCTCCCACTATCTTCCTCACTCCTGTGGTGAGTCCTTCCTCCAGTCGGGAGCAGAGGGACAATCTGTGGGTCAGAAACAACAGACTCCATCTGAGAGAAAAATAAACTTGTCATTTTGTTATGTCTGCTCTGTTGTGTATTGTCACAGCAACGACCTCTCGCTCCTCTGTTGTCTGATGCTCTTCCAGTTTGTCTTACCTGTGTGAAAAGATGTTTCAACAATCTATTTTTGACAGTGGTTAACACCCTTCGGTGACTATCACCACTGTGACGAAAAGCGTGAAACTATTCATTTTGTTTATCTAAGGGTGTTTTCACACCTGTAGATCGATTGCTTTGTTCAGCAACGACCTCTCGCTCCTCTGTTGTCTGATGCTCTTCCAGTTTGTCTTACCTGTGTGAAAAGATGTTTCAACAATCTATTTTTGACAGTGGTTAACACCCTTCGGTGACTATCACCACTGTGACGAAAAGCATGAAACTATTCATTTTGTTTATCTAAGGGTGTTTTCACACCTGTAGATCATTGCTTTGTTCCAAAACCGGGGATTAAATCGCTACAATGTTGCAATTTCATCTTGGTTCAGTTCGCATTCACAAGGCAATATTTCCGAAAGGACCAAACTTTGTTAATACAAGTCACGTGCGAGTAAACTCTCCTTTAATTGGTCAGAATGCATCAGTTTATTTTCCGGGATTCCGCTTAAAGTTGTCATCTGTCAGGATGGACAGATAGCAGATTCGTGGGATTATTGTGGCTTTTTTGGTAACTGCTGTTATATTACTTCATTGTTTTATCTTACAAAGCGAATCTCTAATTTTAATATATTGTTGATGGAGTTTCTTTGTTCGACCAACCGATTAAAGCCCATTTGTTTTAAGCGCTCGCTAAACACTTTATAAATTTCGGTGTTTTTGTGTGTTTTGGAGAGCTGTTCGGCAATGTGTTCGTCTGACTAAATTTCAATTAAACATATAATTTCTTCCCTGCTCCAAGTTAGCCCACGGTTCATTTTGGGAGCCATTAACAATACAATCCCTGCTGCTTCACGCAACTTTACATAATTAGCCATCATACATTGTGATACAGCCTGGTTCATTGGTCCGTTGGGTCGGATTGCTTTCACACTTATAGCGAACCGCTCCAAAGTTCATTTGCAATCGGGCTGAGACCACCTCGTTCAGGCGGTCTCGGAGCGATTGTTTTGGTGCGAATCCGAGCACGATTGCCGTGTTCACGTATGCCTAAACGAACCGAACCAAGGGAGAAAACGCACCGGGTTCCAAAATAAACACTCAGGTGTGAAAACACCCTAAGACTGTTTAGAGTTGGGTCAGAATTAGAACTAAGGTCTATGTGAGAGAAAGAAAGAGAAAAGTTCATAAGTTTACTAAGGAAATAAAAAAGAAAAGTTCTTGAAAAGAAGAAGAGAAGAGTTCACCCAAAAATGTCAAAATTCGGTGATCCTTAAGTCATTTATCGTCATGTCTATCCAAACCTGTGTGACTTATTTCTTCTGTGGAACAAAATGGGAAATGTTGAAGAATGTAATGGCTCTCATTTCAATATAATGAAAAGGAATGTGATCCAGACTGTTAAGCTGCAAAATGACAGAAAAAGCACTTTAGAAATATCATAAAATCTATATGATTCATGTGCTACATTCCAGGTCCTCTAACACCATGTAAAAGCTTTGTGTGAGGAACTAAATGAAAGTTCTTGCCTTTCCCACCAACTCTAAGGTTCAGAGATGGTGGAAACTGTGTGCTACTGTACCTTAAAGACCTCAGTATGTAAACAATGTTTTTGGCTAACCTCTTCAAATTTGAAATGAGTAACAACACCCATGATGATAACAACACTAAGTTGGTGAATCCTCAATAGACACTGATATTTAGACATGAATGGTTATATGTTAATGTGCTGACATCTATGATATCATTACCATGACACAAGTAGGCCATCTTAGAGCAGCTAAAAACCAGAAATGTTACAAGTTTAGAATGTATTATCCAACAGGGTATGTAGTAGATTGATTTTTTTACTTCACAAAAACCAAGAAAATCAGTTTCCCATGATATGGCCCCTTTAAAACAAAGGCCTGAACATCCCCCCATTAGTTTAGAAAGAAATTCAGTGTGTTCCTCACGCTGGCACACTTCCCCTACAGATTTCAAAAAGTCACCAACACCCCTCTAATAGTCACTGTATGTTGGTGCTTCTAAGCCAGAGGTTGCTTTGACATTACTTTGGTAATCCAGCTTTATTCCTCTTTTTAAAAGCCTGTGTTTCACACTGGCTCTGAAAGGATTCCTCCCCACGGACATTCCCTCGTCGGAATGTTCCTGGATGTGAGCCAGTGGAGCACATTCTTTTGGCCAATTATGTGCCATGTTGTCTCCCACTCTTTCCAGATCACACCATCTCTAATGCCATCCTTCCTCTCACAGACAATACGGCTTTCACCCAGCTTCAAACCTTCATTCCATTACCATGATCTGGCCATGTACCGATTCAGAGTGAGTTCAGCTGTGGCTGAGAGGGGTCAAAGGTTAACAACAGAGGAGGAGACGCAAGCAGGAGGGTCAGGGTGGTCGTGAAACCAGGAGTGCAATACACGTTAACTTTGAAGTGTCACAACTAGCCCAGTTAGCTGGCATGCTGTCCTTAGTCCTACAGCAACATCCTAACAGAAATGAAAGTGGCTGATTTGAAAAGCTTTTATATGCTGCTTGATAAAACTCATGTGAAATGCACAAGAACAAAAAAAAGAGGCAAATCTCTCAGCTAGACAGGTTGGGAAACCAGGAAAGACCCACTAAAGACTAGCTTAGCCAGACTGAAAGACCTGCTGAAACCATCTAAAATAACTTAAACCAGCTAAAACCAGGAAAACAGGCCAGTTCAAGATGTTTTTTTTTCCCAGCAGAACACAATACGGGCTTTCCATAAAGACTGGTGTTAGCATATTGCTAAGCTAACATCACAATACTCTAAGCACAAACATACATGCCTGATTGCACACATAAATCATAGACGTCCATTTGATGTGCGTGTTTTCATCTGGAAGGTGTATTTTTTTCTGAGTGTTCTTCTGCAATACGTCTCTAGAACGTTTCCTGTCAGATGATAAATATACATTTTTTGTATATTTTTTGTATTTTGTATATACATACATATACATTTCTTCCCCAAACCCTTGAACTCCCTAATATAATATTATTTACAACTGAAAACCAAGTCGACTCATCAAAGCCTTTCCAGCTTACGCTGTGAGAAATTATCCTCTTAAGATTGCCTCAGGGAAAAGGTCAGGGGTGAGGTGCTGAAGAGCAGATCAAATCATTATGTGACTCACTACCAAGCCAGATTTATGAGCACTCATTGATTAGAGCCTAGTGAGATGCTAAGGGCTTTGGTCAAGCAGCGGTCAGGTTACTCTCAGCCCGTACTGGGCCCTTTGTTTAGATTCTTCAAAGTTTGGTCCCAGACTTTGGAGATTTTACATCATTGTTTTTGCTTGACAAAAATTATTTAGTGTTCATCTGTGGGGTAGTGACAAGATTGGTGATAATCATGGAGCATCTTTTCAATAGTCTCTTGTAAATATAGTTTGAAGGGAAGGATTTTGTTTGCAGGCATATGGATGGGGTTTCGCTATCAGGGGGCTGTGGGATAAGATTAGGTGCTGTTAATACAATGAGCGTAAGACTGTATGTGTAGGGGGGTGGGCCGCTGACCCGATTGTTGCAGATGTAAGCAGTTGGCAGTGTGCCCATGTGCCATGATGTCACCCTTCAGCCCAGCAGAATTAATTTCTGCTATACTGCTTAATCAGAGGCAGGCTAAAAGCCTCTGTGATGCTGTAGGATGCCGTTTGGAGGGTCTCTTGGGAAGCCGAAGAAGCAGTTCAAGACCCGTTGAGTGTCGTGCTCTGTAAATGTGCACATCCATACCAGCCTGTGAGTGAGAGAGTCCGTCTGCTTGTAAGAGTGGACAAGTTTAGACTGCCCTTTTTCTTGGCCTGTGTTCTATTTTGCATGCCAAACACCTCAATGTGAGGATCGTGCCGTGCTTAATATAGTTTCGCTGAATTGTGTTTGTGCAAAGGCTTGTGTGTTCCTTGTCCTCATATAACCCCTGGATGGATCCCAGGAAAGGGTTATGTTAGGACCCCTTAGTCTTCCTGTCCCACCTAAAACAATGTGCAGTCCAGGTCCTTGTGTGCAAAGAAAATAAATATTATGTTAGTGAATTCCTTTTTGATTAATTAATCTTTTTTTTTTTTTATCTGGTTCTTTTCAGTAATTGAGTGATTCATTTGGAAAATGACTGATCTGGTCGCAGCGGTTCTTGAGTTAAAAACACACTGATTCTAAATGAGCATCACTCAAACTGAGGACTAAGGATTTCACTTTTTAAAAGATTTGAGATATTTTTAGTTTTGTTTATTGTAAATGCAAATACATATGTAAGTTAATTATTTGTGGCTGAAAACATCTCATCATTTGGTAACACCTCATATCATTCTAAACCTGTTTGTGCAATGAAATCATTGGGGTTCATATATTTCGTTCATCCATTCCTTCTCTGCACAGGGTACTTAATAGTATAAAAAAACTGTAATGTAAGCAACTTGACAGAAACAAAATTGTTTTAGCCATATTTTCAGCATGCAGGTTGTGACGACCTCATTAATCTCAATTACAGTGGGTGTAAAA
Source organism: Sinocyclocheilus anshuiensis (assembly GCF_001515605.1). Classification (NCBI taxonomy): domain Eukaryota; kingdom Metazoa; phylum Chordata; class Actinopteri; order Cypriniformes; family Cyprinidae; genus Sinocyclocheilus; species Sinocyclocheilus anshuiensis. Next base: position 36,190 of record NW_015549591.1, on the reverse strand, counting down.
TCTGAACTGGATCACATAAAATACAATAAATACATACATTTAATTTTACTTAATCAAGAAACTGGCATTTATTAAAACATGTTCAAAGCATGTAAAATGTCATGTGACATCTGGGAATATGATGACATATGAAATGCTGAATTGTTTTTTTGAAGCAGCACATTGAAATGAACTGTTAGAAAGAACTGGTTTGTAGAAATGAGTCAAACTTTCCAACATTACTGCACACAATTCAATATATAACTAGACTGGTACTAACAAATTATCTTTTTGTTACAATAAAAATGGACAGATTTTTAACTGCTTTGCCACACTTTTTGAACAATGAATTATGATTTTTCACAATCTTTCCAGTCATTTGTGATTACTATATTTTTAAAAATCATTTTAATTCAAAACTATAGCTAAATAATCGACACCGAATGGTGAACCAGCTTGACCATTTGAAAACAAGCAGCTCAAAAGCATCAATTGAGCTCCACTATGAGCACTTATGTGCAAGTTTTACAGAGTAATACTGTAAAGAGTAATTTATTATTTCAAATTTTACAGAAAAATATTTAAATTTGTTATATGTATGATCATACATTATACACACACACACGCGCACACACACACATTTAATGCTGTTTTTTTTTTCAGTCCTGAAAAAAAAAAAATGACATCATATCATCAATATCGAAAAGATTAAGCAGCACTATCATGTCACGCTACGCTGTTGAGGGAACACGCTGGAATCACGAGGAAACGTTTAACAGTCTCTTATCAAGAACCACAGGAGATAATCCACAATGGGCGCTTGAGCCAACACACATAGAGAACGAGTACACCTGACAAACACAAACTGAACAGACTAGGACTTTTAAACACAGGGCAATCAGGGGAACACAGGTGACATCAATGGAACAGGAGACGAGGAATAAACGAAACAGTCTTTAATCCAAGAAACACAGGGTACATCCAACACTTGGAATGGCAGGAAACACATGAAAATAGCAAGTAGAACCGACAGACACAGACTGCACAGACTAGGACTTAAATACAGGGAATGATTGGGGAAACACAGGTGTATGGGATGACTAATCAAACTAATTAACAAAGCGAGGACAGGAACATGACCAAATAAGGCAAAACAGGAACTGAAACACATGACAAAACAGGTCCAATCCTGACATATTAACACTGATAATAATAATAAGAAGAAATGGTTCTTGAGCAGAAATCAGCATATTAGAATGATTTCTGTAGGATCATATGACACTGAAGACTGGAGTAATGATGCTGAAAATTCAGTTTAAAATATATTCAAATAGAAAATTATTATTTTAATTTGTAATAATACTGTATTTCACATTATTAGTATTAGTTCAGATACCAAAAAAATCTTGTCAGGCATATTTAGAATAAGAATCATTAGATGACATTAAAAGACTCTATATTTAAAGGATTAATTCACTTCCAGAATTAAAAATTTCCTGACAATTTACTCACCCCCATGTCATCCAAGATATGCATGTCTTTCTGTCTTCAGTCGCAAAGAAATTAAGGTTTTTGAGGAAAACATTCCAGGATGTTTCTCCATATAATGGACTTCAGTAGGTTTAAACGGGTTGAAGGTCCAAATTGCAGTTTCAGTGCAGCTTCAAAGGGCTTTACATGATCCCAGCCGAGGAATGAGGGTCTTATCTAGCGAAACAATATTTAAATAATTATTATATTTTTCTCCATATAGTGGACTTCAATGGGGATAAACGGGTTGAAGGTCCAAATTGCAGTTTCAGTGCAGCTTCAAAGGGCTTTACATGATCCCAGCCGAGGAATGAGGGTCTTATCTAGCGAAACAATCTGTCGTTTTCGAAAAAAAATTAAAATGTATATACTTTATAACCACAAATGCTCATCTTGCACTATCTCAACTTCACGCATTATGTAATCACATTGGAAAGGTTACACGTGACATAGGCGGAAGAACCGAACCAGTGTTTACAAAGCGAACGTGCAAAGAAGATGAACGTGTTTCGAAGATGAACGAAGGTGAGTACTTGATTACAGAATTCATATATATATATATATATATATATATATATATATACAGTATATGCAACCTGGTCTCATAAAAACACGTACCTCTGGGTACTTTTCTGCAACACCGTTTTTACGTACCTTACTGCACGTTTTGCCGCAGTTTCAAAGAGAAATGTCCACTGAGTGGCACTAAAACACGGGTTCAATACGTCAACCCTGGCATGTTTTTATTACGTTGATATAGGTACGTATTGCTGTGTTTTTATTACGTTGCTTCAGGTACGTATTGCGGCGGTTAAGAATTCAAATATCCGGGGGATTGTCGCTAAAAGTTAATGCTCTGTCGTGTTGGAAATATGCCCTACACCAAACCCAACCCTAAACCTACCCAATAGTGTTAACAAATACAAAACTGACATAAAAACGCATTTGTTGATGCAACCGTGCCATTTAAACTTCCTTATATGCAGATTTGAACAGTTTTGTCGAACCGTAGTTACATGGGATTCAAACCAGAGCTCCTCACCTCTCAAGTACGCCTCCGTACTCCGCGAGCTACCAAATAAACCTACCGTCTATGAAAACCCATAGATATGAAGCTGGATATGTGTGATGCTAACATTCAAAAGCATCAGTTTTCAAATCTCCCAGCATATTAAAATAATTTTAAGTCATAGTAATATAAGTCATAACATAATATTTTTCAAGTAATTGTGTGAAAATGATGCTTTATTAATCAAAACTCTGTAAATTTGTGTAAAAAGGAATAAAAGGTGTCGGAGTTTTACTGCCTCTAGTGTTCATTTCTTTTGGAAACTGCAGTGATATGTACTTATTGGTACGTATTTCGCGTCTCACGAAAAAGTGCCCCCAGGTACGTTTTTGCCATGACACCAGGTGACGTATATGTATGTATATGTTTGTATAAATTTTGGGGTGAACTGTTAAATTAAATAGAACATTCGTTGTTACATCTTTCTTTTTCCCAGTACCGAGTACCAACCTCGCGAGTTGCGCTTACGCGGCCAAATACACACAAAAAATGACGTAAAAATGGCCGTCCTGGCGATTATCCTCGTAAGCACAGTCAGTTTTGTCTTAACTAAATGTAAACATCTGAAAAAAACAAAACACAAACGTCTTTCATTGTCGCCTGAGGAGGGGATCTGTCAAATGAGGTGCCGGATCAGGATCCGGCATGTTCCCGCACAAATTAAGCCCTGCTGTTGAGATGGTAACATGTTTTCAGCAGAAATCATCCCAGTTTCGCTTTATTGTATTTTCCTGATTAGAAAACCAGGTCAGCTCCCGCCTCCCATGAACAACTTAATAGGTGCTTAAAAGGTGTGTCTGCCAAGTCAAGGACAGATGAAGATACTGCCCACAGAAACACTCCTCCTCAGTAGTAAATTTTTACCAGCCATTTTTTTACGAACTTTAAGATCACTTCTGAGTTTTTCCATGGTGGATAGTGATGGTGTACATTTGCAAATGTTAGCTAACACATGGAATGTTAACATAACATGACACTGGCACTTACTAGCTAGTTATCTTGCAACTATAGGCACTGGGTATATGGTTGCTTAAAGTCTAGGTAGTGGCATTTCTCTGTCATATAACAGCTATAAAAACATTGTCCAATGTACTGGCAGGAAGAATAATTTGTCGTTATAGCATGTACACCAATAAAATGAAGTGTGTGTTTTTTTCCTCAACAATTTTTAATTGTAACAATTGTAATGGAGTAAATGATAGATATACATGAATATTTCATCGTGAAATATTAAGTTAAAATTTGTTGTTTTCACATCAGCTGCTGCTGCAATAGAAGACATATTGAAATCAGATTAGGAGAGTGGTAAGTGTGTTTATTCTCATATCAGTGAATGTCACAGGTTTAATTCTGGCTGACATATTTCCTAATAAAGTGACTATTGAGGATCTGAGTGTAATGCTAACTTTGGATTCAGCACTTCTGTTGTAGAGATGTTGGGCCTCTTCTAACCTTATGTTTAATGTAACACAGAGTATTGTATGGTGACGGCAGACAAGAGGATAAAAACGGATGCTCATGTCAAGCTTGATGAGGATTTAGTCCAAGCTTTGAAAGGTAAACTGAGAACAGTCAAAGGACCTGTTTACACCAGAGAAAACGCATGAAGTGACCAGGTGTAAATGGGCCCAAAGAAATGTTAATGCATATCTATGGAAATTATAATGCATATGATATTCAAAAACACCACTCAAAAGCACTGATTAATTCTTTTCTCCTTTCACAGACCCTGCAATGCAGTTTTCAAAGACCACAGTGTCTGAATTGCAAGCCCCCAGATGAAGATGATGATTTAAAGATGATGATGATGGTGACATTTGAAATGTTCTGTTTCTTTGTTTGGTTTAGCCATTTGCAGGCAACTTCATTATCCCCCACTTTCACAGACAAGGCTTAAACCTAGTCCCAGACTAAAATGTAAGTCTGAGCGGTTTCAACTGAAAGAAACTTGCACTGATTGATCTTAAAATATGTCAGTGCCCTTGTTTTGTCTCAAGATGCACACCAGTAATGTTTTTTTTCTAAAGCATGTTTATAAAAAATTACTTAAGTGTCCTAATTGAACTACTTTGGCCTAATCCTGGCTTAGCCTGTGAACCCAACCTAAATTATACAGTGCAATTAGCTTAATGTTCATCATAAGCATATCTAAAAGAGCACTTAACATACTTAGTTGTTCCAAAATAGCACATTTATTATGCACTTAGTATCGTATAATAAAACTTTAATAAGTGCATCGAGATTAGTATAGTGCATTTCTTTTTTACCTGGGAAGTGCAGGTCAGAATAAGTATGTTGTTTCATTTGTACATAATATTTATGTTACACTGAATGACAACGGAATATTATTTCACCCATTGACATTTTATTTTCACAAAAGTTATTTGAAACATTAAACACTTTACTTGCATTTATTATGCTTTATGTGTACATTAAAAATCACTTCTGTAAATTTATTTTGATGCGGTCTCGTCTTTAACCATATGATTTCTCTGACTTCCAAGCCTTACAATTATCTAATATTTCTTAGATTTCCATTAAGATAACCCTGTGTTAAGCAAGCCCATTTATCAATGTCCAGTTCAAGCAGAGTCACCTTTCTCAGGTAGGCAGCCCACCTCTCCCACTGGGGGAGAAGAAACAACAAAGAAAGACAGAGTTCAAGGAGAGAAATCTTGAAGTGAACAGTCACAGGTCAGTGGACATGCAGAGTATCAGACTGAAAATGGCCCGAGAGCATTTCACAGCACAGACAGCCTCACACACACACAAACACTTCATGCATGAGTGAACACACTCCTTTTGTCGAATGTAGATGTTTATTTATGAAAGGGGTTCTTTTGAAAGGTCTGTTTTTGTCTCACATCCTCTCCAACATAAGATCAGAGCGCTGTACTCAACCCCCTCTCGCTCTGGATATCGGGCAGTACTGCGAGTGTTTCCACATTCCGATGTATTACAACTAAAGAAATACCCTGTGCTTAGACAAATACTAGTGATGTGCCGAAATTTTGGCAACCGAAAATATTTGGCTAAAATAGTAAAATAATACATTTTTATTTTTGGCCAAAATAGTTTTGGTTTGTTGGGCTAAAATATCAAGAAGTGGCTCGTTGCAGAAGAACTTTACTAGGACTGGTTTATGAACCATGAACAGCATAACGAGTTCAATTACGCAGTAAGCCAAATTTAATTACCAAGTCTTTATTTTCAGTTTTCAGCTAAAACTTTTAAGTTTCAGTAAAAAATAATAATAATAATTTTGGTGCAACACTAACCAATACATATGTTTAAAATGTAGACTCACATACGATGATTCTGTCATACTGTTGACCTCAGTAAGTTTTATTCTACATAAGGGTGGTCCCTCCTCATGGAGGTTGCCATGTTGAGATCATATGACCAGCCATATGACCAGCCATATCTTGCAGTGAATTTTATAGTCTCGCATAGCCAGACCTTCAGACTGACGGCAGAAGGTCTGGACACCATCGCAGCTCTCATTGGCCAAGGACCACCCAAGAGGCCGTCTGACAGACATGTAAAGCAACCAATCATAGTTTGCTTTGTTCAGCATCATGTTTAGGGCCATGAAAAGATAAAGTTAATGTCCCTGTCAGTGTATGCAGTCAATAAAAAAATGCTGTTTTCAGTCGTGAAGATTTTATGCCATGATCTTTTGAAAATCCAGTGTTTAATTGATCCTGATAAGCGATCATTGTCACAGTTGTAGACACAACAGAGTTCTGGGTTTGGCATCACGACGGCTTTGTTTCCTGGTGGATTGTTAAAGAATGCGGTACATGTCTCCCAAAAATCCTGTAGAATTCAGCTGACTACTCTGAAACTCCGGAAGTGTTTCCCATTTTGTGTACTTCATGCATCAGACGTTCAGCCAACAGTCCATAGGTGTATTGTCTGATGCTGAGACTAGGTGGTTTATAATACCTAGAGAAACTATCTGTTAGCTGTTCCATTCAGCGTTTCCATTCCTCCCTCACGATAGCTGCCAAATCGAGATCACATGACCAGCCTGGCCTTACAATTTAGTTATTAAACAAAAGCTTAATGCATCCACACCAACAGATGTCAGTATTCAGGAAGTATAACATTTCAGCAAGTCATATAGTATTAAAACATGCATTATACATGAAAATGACTTGCATCAAATTGTAAGCACCAAATCATTTTTTTGGAAAATAAAATCAACTGGATATAGCAGTTACTTTTTAAGTTACTTTGTTAAAAGCGATTTACTTAAAAATTCATAAATAAATAAAAACCTAAAACAAATCAATAAAAGGCAGTCAAGTGCCCCTGCTGTTCCTCTGTTTCCTTGTCCTGTTTATGAAATGGCTGTGGGGAAACCCATGGAGAGGGTTCCTGATCATAACAAAGCTTTCACACTGCGCTGGAATGGTGTGCTGATGATATCAGTGAAGTTCAGCCAGGTGTCTTCCCTTTGCAGGAAAGTACAGTCTAAAACACGGACTTTTGGAGAAACCACAAAAAAAAAAACAATAATAGGGGAAGGGGTTAGCTTTTCTCTTTTATTAACTTCTCTTTTCTTAAAGCTTACTGGATGTATACATAGGACTGGCATTTGGGGTTGACCTCTAAACTTTAACGTCCTAAGTTCCAGATCGAGGGCTTCTGCTCAGGCTTGCCCCACTCTTGCGGCCATGGTGGTTGTTCTGTAGGAGGGTGTGAGGGATTCCCAGTGAGATCTCACTGTTGTCACCTATCTTGATCTTTTGTCCCCCCACCATGGGGTGGTCGACATCTTCTCTGTTGTGGCTTTTTCCACCTACATGTGACGGCGCTGTTGTTTCTCTTTCTGTAAGTTCATCTTTAACGTTTTCCCCCCCAGTACTTTGCTCTGTCTTTCTCTCTAAGACTTGCAATCTCTGTTATTCTCTTGAGAAATGGCCTAGTTGTTCTTTATCCCCCACGTGTGGCTTTGTGGCTGATAACCAAGACAAGGGTTAGAGATGGAGTCCTCGAGGGTTTGGTTTTTCCGTGACCTTTTCTTTCTGCCTAACGGGAACTTGCATTATTGATTGAAAAAACAACACTTGCCAAGTTCAGATTTCTGAGCCGTGTCTAAGCATCCAATGCTAAAATCAGAAAGCCTCTATGACAGTTACTATGTTTTGTTACTTCGGCACAGACATACAAAGCCACTCATGGAGCTTCTTGCTGAATCTAAGAGCTTCTTGCTGAATACCATCAATATTTAGCAAACCGAACATAGAGTTTTTGTTGTGGTAGTCCAAATGGTAGCAATTTAAATTTAAATCTCAAAAGAGCTAACTTTAAATGTTTTCTCACAACATCACTCATACAATATCTTATGAGTAATATTTAAAATACTTTGCTTGTTTCCTGGAAATAAAATGTTAGTGTATGGTGAAATGCTAATTCTGCTCATATCCATCGACTACGGCTTGCAGAGGATGAACTCATTCTGAATCAGAATGAAACTGAAGTAAAGACTTGCATTTTCTGACCATGTACAGTATAAACTGAGAATACTGGTGACAGCCATATATATACATGCATTGGCATTGATTAACTGTTTGACAAATATGTTAATGCAAACTATGGACTGATTTTCCATGTTGTCTATGTGTAGTATGAAGTATGAAATATGTTCCATTTCAAATCCATTTAAATCTTTAAACACACATTTATTTACATTTTTGAAAATGTAGTATGCATTTGCCAGAGGCTTTTTAGGTCATGTAAGACCTACAAAAGTGAAATTATCTAACTAGATAGATAGATAGATAGATAGATAGATAGATAGATAGATAGATAGATAGATACCTTCACTGAGACACATCATGTAACTCAAGATTTTAAAAATGCAACCAAGTCATTTTTTGACTCACATTCATGTTTTAATGTTATATTTTTACAATTATGTTTATGCATTCATATATTAACCTAACATCTTAATGCTGATTAAAAAAGTATAGTTTTGTATCAACTACACCTATAAAGCATGTTTGATCTTATACATCAATCCTGACTAAACCAATCAGAACCAATTTTTTTTTTAATGACAAAAAACTAAAACAAATGTAAAGTGTATTAGATTTAATTATATTAATGGTTGTGGTTATGCTTAATGGCTTCATGCAGTAACATGGAAGAATTATATGTAACTTCATTTTATAGTGAAGAAAGCATGTGCACAGACGAGAAAAATCAGTCTGTCACTCAAACGTTCTGGCATCTTCAGAACTATAGAAAAAAGCAAAAAAGGTGATGCATGCAAGACCACAAAGCAGAATGCAGATGGATGTGTTTTTGTGTGAACAGTGCATCGGGAAAAACACGCTCCTCAATACCACTAACCCACACTGCGCTCTTCATATATGACATTTACACATTCAATGGCTTTTCTCTTTCGTTTTTTGGTCTTTCTCTAGCACTCACTCTTCTGCGGTTAAGGCACAATGGGGTCTGCTCATTCACATGGGGGAGAAGGCGATACACACGCAGCGGTGCACGCCAGTTTCACCCAGACAAGAGAATATGAAGATAATTTCAAGAAATGCATCATGACTGGACACTCATTGCAGTATATAGTGTGCATGTTGTTCCAGACTGCACTGGGACAGAGAGGACGACAGTGTCAAATCTCACTTAAACTCACTTTCCACATGTGCCGAGGGGTCAAAACTCTGCTCCATACATGAGTGAGAGGAAGTGTGTGTGTATGCGTTTGTCTGTGTATGTGAAATCCCATTAGCAGAAGGATGTAACCTTTACCCATAACACCCCTCCATGCTGCACAACTCCCAGCTTTTCACATTTGTTTCAAATGTGGGAAGGACTACCAGCGGCCCACTCTCTCACTTCCTCTGGTTCGGAAGAGTTAATCCCACTCTTCTCTCAGAACAACCCCTCCTTTCTTAACAAAACAAGCCCATCAGGCACCTTGGAAATCCAGCCATTTTCCCATTAAGGCCATGTGATGGAAAAGCTGTTGATTTTCCTGATTGGATTTAGCCCCGTGAAACCAATCCTGGACCGTGTGGCTCAGCGAGGAGAAAGTTTGAATGAAAGAGGAAACAGATGAATGAAAGGGAGGGGTGTAAGTGGAAACCGAAAATGAAGTCCAATTTATTCTCTATAGCCTAGTTTGAATGTGATCTGACAATAACGGCTGCAGAACTGGACCTGTGCTGTGCACTTCAAAGTGGGGCCGAGTATCTCAGCTGGATCTAATTGGGTTCTCTACAGTAGTTCTGAATCAAAGCATTTCTTGTTAATCCTCTTGTTTCACTTGGAGGACCAGGATTAGGCATTTCACTTTTTTTTTGCTACAGATTTTGTAAAATTATAGCTGTGCTTTTTTTCATTCTGTTATTTAGAGACAAACTAACAAGCCAATGCTGATTTACCAAGTGTAAAGAACATCAGTAACGCTGTGATTCATTCATAGACCATTCACAAAGTAGGAAACAATAAGTTAATACTGAGTGTTGAGTGTACTTATAAACAGGGTGCGATTTGTGAAAAAAGCAGAGGGGGGGATGCTTTTGAAAACTTTTTTCTCTCTCCATAGGTGGAAGGTAAGGGTAAGGCTGTAGCCAAAGTAACCTAATGTTAGTGTAATCTGTTAATAACGCACATCATAAACCCATCTTTTTAGGCAAGTAGGCCTACCATATAATGGGTGTCATGTCATGAAATGTTTTTAATACGACGGGAACTGTATTTAACGTGATCACAATCTATTAAAAACATTGTAAGTTAGGCCTATTAATTGTAATGATTTCATTTCCACGGTTATTCAAGCAACGAATACATTATATAGAGAAAGCGAGCAAAGAACACAGTATCAACGGAGCTTTTTGAAACTCTGAATCAGTTAAACCATTGAGTCGCAAAATGATTCACTGTTTCGAAGCGCTCCAATCGGATCGCGTATCGCAAATCATTTGATTCGGGACTTCAAAGCGCATATCCCAAATCATTTGAGTAAGATTGGGACCTTGAAGTGAGATCACGGGATGTTTTTATCCCCACCGGGGATAAAAATAATTCAGCAGAGGCAGGGATACATAAACCGGGGAATCCCTCCCCCCCCTGGCAAATCGCACCCTGCTTATAAAACTCAAAAGGCTGCCAGCAACATTATTCTGCTTTCTTAGATACTTAGGCAGCTAAGATACTGCTCACGTTTATGAAGCAGCATCACATGTGTCCTTTGTGGATAGGGTAATCCCAGAATGCATTGCAATAAGCTCAGAGAAAAAAAGAGGAATGTTGACTAAATATGTTTTCACACCTTGCTCATTTGAAGCATTTCTTTTTTTAAATGATGCATTTTCTTGGTTCTTTTAGGCATATATGAACATGGCAATTGTGCTTGGATTTGCACCAAAACAATCTGAGATCACCTGAAAAAGATGGTTTCGGCCCAACTGAAAATGAACTCTGGAGTGTTCGGTTATGGTGAGAAAGCAAATCAACCCAATGGACTAACAAACCAAGTTGCCTCATAATTCATAATGGGAAATGTGTTATATAAAAAGTAGCAGTGTCCAATCATTTATCAGTTAGAGCAGGAATGAAGGCTTATATACATTCGGAAAAGTGTTTGTAACAACAGCTACATATATGAGCGGAATCCCACAACATAAACAGTTGAACTCTGACCAATGAGAGAACAGTTTTTTTCACATGTGAATTGCAAAAACACATTTTGGTAAGGTTTGAAATGTTGCCTTGTAAAGTTATTTCAATAGGGATACACGAACCAGAATTACATATGGGCATAAGAATTCCACATGCAGATTTTGCAACTGATTCAAGTTGGTCACACATTGACAGAAAGCCGCTTGGTTTGAAAGTGACTTCTGTGTGAACTGTGCTTCATACATCGCTACAGTACTGTCAATAGACAATGGACCTTTTTTGTTGAAAAAATGTTGCTAATGTGACAGCACATTTATAGTGTTATGTTAGCTTAGCAACATGCTAACATATCTTACATGTTTCATGTGAGTAGTGCTATTTTTGCATGCAGTTGCTGCTTGAGAAAGTTCAGTGCCTGTTAAGTTTGCTGCTTAAAGGTTCATTCATGTTAAACACGTTCTTGCATTCAAAAACAGCCAGGAATTTCAAGACTATTTTTCAAAGTTGAATTATAAACCTGGTGCAAGTTACTGACAAAACAAAGATACGTGTGATACATCGGCCAAAGATGTCCATCTGATGCATGGGTCCATAGACTAGAATTAAAAAATAGTGCAGATGGAATGTCTCTGTGTGAAAGCAGCTGCCTGTATAAACAGCAAGGCAGGTTTTTAGACCAGAGCTATTGTCTACACCACAATTTTTTGTTGAGTAATTTTGTTGACTCAGATCAAAGCTCACATTCACTCCAGTACTCATACATTTGAACTAGTGCACTCTAAATCTTGCATCTGTCAGCATACCATTCAGATTAAAAAGCTGACACTTGTGATTTTATACCCACAGAGCTGCTATGCCACAAACGCACCCCATCTGGATATTAGATCTCAGAGAAACACATTACAGATGGGATTTTTTACGTTTTCCCCTCGCGTTCCTGTGGGAGAAGAGGCCGAGTATTTTGATGGACAGCTGTAATATCCAGTGAAAATATTTGATCAGTGATGGCCAGTCAAAACATAAAGAGACACGATCTGGAGTTTTGATCTGACACCGTTTCAAACCGCTCACCAAAGTACCCACTGGTACCCACAATCACCGGTGCTTGATAATATAGAAAGCAAGTTAGATCAGCAGATTTTAACTCTAGTTTGGCAGTTAGGCCATGGTACGGTTGGGTCTTTTGGACCTGTATACGGCTATTGAATATGTCCACTCAGCAAGCATAAACCACATGCTTCTGATGCACAAAACGAAACCTCTATTTATCATTTATTACTGGCTTATATAACATTGCACTTTGCTGACTTAGGCCATGTTTGCTATTTTAAAGAGGTATAGTGCTGTCTGGTAAGGCAGTACTCCTGATAAATGACAGGTTCAAGTGCCATGTTTAATCTATAAAATACAACCACATGTGCATCTGTGCTTATGGGCGGGGATACGAGGTGGATTAGTTCATTATTATCACAGACGTCTCAGAATGGTGATAAGGACGGGAAATGGAGACACAGGTATCTGGGTCAGATCTACTATAAAAGCTCTCCAATAATAACAGCTTAGCCAAATTATACCCTTAGCTAATGTCACACACCTGCGCTAAAACCACACCGAACAAATGACCTGCTTTGGAATATAAAAAAAAAAAAAAAAAAGTTTGGCTTTAGCTAGAGCTGTCACAATATCAGATTTCCACTATGCAATTATCATGTGCAAAAGAAATCACAATAACGATATTATCTTGATTTTTATAGAAATCTTGAGATTTAATATTCATCATTAAAATTCATCATTAAATGTTATTTTGTTTTCTCTTTTTTGGCCAATGAATCACAACAAAAATACAGATGTTGGGAAGCGGTTATGTAACCGTAACTGTACAAAAAGAAGTTACTTTCGACCGGCACTTCCTGCAGATTTTTTATTTTTTTATTTTTTATATTATACAAATATGTAGCATTGAGTTAATATAAATATTTTATTTTTTAAATATTATAATTATTGTCAATATAGTCAATATGCCAATTGAATACTTTTTGGAAGTGAATGAGCTACATGTTCATGATCAACATTTGTCTCAGTTCTTTATTATTACTCTATGTATGCATGCGCTAGATACTCTTTGTCTTGCTATAGACTTTTATTTAGGTTAGACTCCATACTGAATTTTACGTTTAAGAAAACGAGGCTGTGAGGGATGGACTTTTTTAGATGGCCTATGCTGTATAAAGGTCCTAGATCACATGTAATTTTCAAAACTCACAAGGCGGCAGGTTTTGGATCAGAGCTAATGTGTATGTGTTTGAATTTAAATGAAAGCACTTCAGCTATGTCCACACCATCTCGATTTGGTCCGTCTCCTCTAATACACCCCATTAGCAGCAGACATATCATTGTCTAAGGTCAGCTTCTCACCTCCTTAACACCTAAACACACACTCTGAGGGTGATAATGATATGACATATCCTTACACACGCACCGGGCAGCTGAGATATGTGACCCCGGCGGTGTCTTTGATTAAGATATGTCGTCCCTCCTGTCAGAAAGCCTCACTGTCTCTGTTTGCGTGCAATGCTATGATGGGCATTAAGAAACAATATGCTACATTCATCCACTCTCACAAAGACCAGCTATATTCTTCCTCAAACATCAGTGCTGTTCTTACTAGCATCTGTCGCCTTACTCCCAGCAACCTTCTGCATCTCAAACCCCTTAACGCAAAAGGTTTGAAAATACCTTTAGAAAACTTTAGTTTTTAAATGGATGGTTCTTCCAAAAAAAAATTTTTAGCAAAATGTTGAAAAGTGTTCTTTGTCCATTCAATGAAAGTCAATGGGGTCCAATTTTGTTTTGGACCCCACTGCAGGGTGCGAACTATGGGGGAGCTAGGGGGAGCTTGGCTCCCCTTAATAAGTCATGGGCTCCCCTGAAATATAGTGATTTATCCTATATAGCGCTTGCATAAAGCAAGTAGTGCATACACTTGTAGCTGTTATGTATCTTTGTAAGTCATTCTTTTGAGGCACGCGCAAGCGCACGAATCCCCCCGTTATATATATAAAAAAAAAGTGGGCTCCCCCAAAGTCCACTGTATAGTTCGAACACTGCCCCACTGACTTCCATTGTACAGATAAAACAGTGCTCTGCATAAGTCAAAAAGTCTTTGAGGTCTGAAACAACATGAGGGTGAGTAAATATGACAGAATTGTAATTATTTTGGTGAACTATCCCTTTAAATGTGCACAAGGCCAAGCTTGAAGAGTTGTAAACGCACACCTGTTGATATTGTGGTTCAGAAAGGCTAATAATAGTCGGTATGTGCTGGCAATGAGTTCTGACCCCAACAGAATCTAAACATGCCAGAATGTTTGTAAATAAACAGAAGGTTCATATTTTCGTTCTGACAAGCCTGGAACAGCTTGAACCTTGAATGATATACTGTAGTGCTAAAACACACTCTGTTCTCATAAAACCACAGCAATACTTCTGCGGGAGGATCTGAATGATCCTTTAACAAATAGACTTTAATGACCTGCAACGGTGCCAAATAACAGATAACTACCTCGTGTTCTGACAGAACACGCCTCTCTGAGACTGGCAGATCTGGTTTTGTTCTTTCAAGAGCATATTTTATTATGCAACTGTACATCTTGTGCTTAACATCAATTTGGTTGTTCTTTACATCTCCACCCCCCTATTTTTAAATATTTGAAATATGTCTGTTTCTTTCTCTGTCTTCACACACTCCGAGGGAGTGAACGCCTTGCCACGAGAGAGTAAATGCTGCACTGGGGATGCATTTGTTGCGTTTCCCTCCTTTTTCTGCTTATGTATCATTCTTTGTTATTAAATTGGGCCTGTATTTCCTGGAAAAGAAAGAGTTTCTATTTCAGAACTAAACATCCCACCTCACCGCAAACTTCTGGAGTTTTGTGTTTGATAAGGTGGCATGAGTCACATACAGGGGGCTGAAGATGGGGGAGAATTTGTACACAGCCCTGACATTTCACTATTCCACAATCAAATCTTCATCTGCCTACAACCTTATTTTAAACGCCAAATTGTGGCAACCTTTGAACACTTCCTACACCCTGACATTTCAATAATTGGCGATAAATTTAAACAAAGCTTGGGTTAGGACATTTTGGCAATCAGAATTGGTCTCTGCGTTCGCACATGATGATTCAGCACCAAGAGATAATCTGTTGCAAGTAAATCATGGTGTAGTGTGGGGGTAAAATACTTACAGAAAATGGAGCGAAATTTGTAACGGTCATGACTTTTTCCCATTGTAGAGGCATTTCTCTGCGGGGTGTTTCGCGAGTGCGAATAAACCTCATTGTATCTGGGATATTTTGCAAGTGCTCAAGGGCAAAATCTGTTACAGACATTCCATTCAATCTATCGGAGCTGTAGACCCTTCATTTTCTCCATAAACCAGCCTGACTGACCTCAAAGCAACAGTAATTACTAAAACAAAAGAGACAGGAAGTCACTAAAGGAGCTAGTGTTGGGGAATAAATGGCTAAAAGTAGCAACACTGGTAAATTAAAAATATCTGAAAGTAACGTGACTGTAGTTCAGCTGTTTTTTTTCTTTTTTTCTTTTTTTTTTTGCACAGTAGTACACCTGCACAGAATTTATGTATTTTTTCACACACACACACACACACAAACTTGATATACATTTTATGTATATAAATGTATATACATTTTAAGAATAAAAGTGCATTGCAAGATCCGCAGGAAAGCTTATGCATTAGCGTTTGCAAATTCCTCAAGAGCTGTAAATCCAGCTGTTATCAGAGTTATGTCTGTAAAATATTCACTGAAATACTACATTTGGACTAAGCACAACTCTGACCAAAGTGTTTTTTAAGGGTTGTCTGCAAAAAGGAAGGCTCTGCAATAGTGTAAATGAGCTTTCACTTAGTTTGCACCATATTTTGTGCTTTTCAAATTTATTAATGTTTATTAGTAACAAAAGTTACCACATAAGCATGGAAACCCTTACGAAAATTAACCATGGTTTTATTATGGTTTATTATTAGACTGGACCATTACAAAAACACTGACCATGGTGCAGAGTTGGTTTCAGTTGGTAATAACATGGAACAGAATAGATACTTCAAGAAATATAATGTTACACTTTTTTAAACCAATGTTAAATATTTTTACTTTTAACATTTAATATAATTTATCATTTGAATTTATTTATTAAGATGAACCCCCTGAGATGCATCATCTCGTTTTCAAGGGGGTTCCAACATATATCACAAAAAAAAAAAAGGTTAATAAAAAATTAAATAAGAAAAAATACAATTATTAATACATCAAATGAACACAATGAAAATAAATACATGTAATTAAAAAAAAAACATAAGAATATATAAAAACAATTATATATTAAAATTAAATATAACAATGGTAATATTATGGTACTTTGTTGTTAGTGGATGTATAAATTATTATTATTATTATTATTATTTAAATTTAAAAAATGATTTGCTCAAAGAAACTTGGGTTTGTCAGGATTCTCAAATAAACAGCAATGTTTGAAAACAGAGTATTTATTTTTTGGGGAAATCGCCCTTTAAATTTGTTATCTATAGTCTCTGCATATTAAACTGTGCATATCAAAAAAAAAAAAAAAAAAAAAAAAAAAACACAACACATT
>NW_015549591.1:15322-18287 GCF_001515605.1 Sinocyclocheilus anshuiensis | reverse complement strand
AAAAAAAAAAAAAAAGGCACACATCACCTTTAAATTTAAGACCCTGGAACCTTTCAATCTGACTCATGACCAATCAAGACGTGAATTGTCATGTTTTCAATGAGTAGGGTGTTTGTGCTCTCTTGGGACGTACTGGTTCAGTGAAAGCCCTTTACTGTCTTCTGGGTTGAGTTTTACAGTTGTTTATTTTATAGACACATCACTAACATCCCCAGCCTACGCAGCAGGTGGCCCACACCCACACAGTACCGTCCAAACTGCTCATCTGGCATTAGTCTTCAGGCTCAACAGGATCCAGGGGGTCTATTAGTAAGAACTTCTGGAGCAGTGACTCGCTATCTGTGGGTGAGGGCGACTCATCACGCCGGCGCCATAGAGGGGGTCACACTGAGAGGGACACAAAATTTAGCACACTCCACCTCACAGAATAAACACATCTAATTGGAAATGTATTACATACAGCTGTGGTTGATGAATACATGGAAAAACCTCAAAAATATTAGCAACTGTAGCATCGGAGCCATGGCAAAGCAGTTGACGCATAATCTTGTAGAGTCATTTCCTCATCACATTCCATATGGACATTCCTGTCATTCTAGTTTTTATATGACCATCTGACTTGATGAAATGGATGATTTTAATAAATGGATGCGCTGCATGACAGAAATGTCCACACAGATGGTTAAAATGTAATGCAGTTTAATTTAAATACAAAGGGCATTATTGTTTTTCCTGCTTCAGTGTTAAACTGATTTCTAATTTGTTCAGAATCCAATTTGTTCAAAGCACCACTAAATCTCTATATATGCAAAACCCTGGCTGTTTGTTTCTACATAGAGCTGTGAGTCAGCCTCTCAAGTCTGAACACCATCAGACAAGTTTCTTTTGGCCCTCACCAATAATTATTTCTCATAACTACACTTTCTAAATAAGGAAAGGTTCATATTTCTCATTAAATGGGATGATTAAAGAAAATATAAATACATATATCAAGGTATAGTTCTTAAAAAAAAATTTTTGTCATCATTTGTACGACTCTCTTTCTTTTGTGGAACATAAAACATGTTTAGAAAATATAAATACATATATCAAGGTATAGTTCTTAAAAAAAAAATTTTGTCATCATTTGTACGACTCTCTTTCTTTTGTGGAACATAAAACATGTTTTGTTTTGTGTTGTTTTGTTTTCTTCTGTTTTGTTGAAAATGAAAGACAAGATATTTTGTTTTGATGAAATGAAAGTTCAACATAACAAAAAAGATTTAGTTTTTGTTTTGGTTTGTTTTGTTTTGTTTTGTTTTGTTTTGTTTTGTTTTGTTTTGTTTTGTTTTGTTTTGTTTTGTTTTGTTTTGTTTTGTTTTGTTTTGTTTTGTTTTGTTGAAAATTAAATGAAACAGCTAGACCCCTTTGACTTTCATTGTGTAGACAAAACAGTTTAAACATTTTTCAAAATATCCTCTTTTGTGTTTCACAGAAGCAAGAAAGTCATACAGGTTTGGAACCACATAAGGGTGATTAAATAATGATAGAATGTTAATTTCTTCTATAAACTATCCTTTTAAGAAACACAGTGCAACAGCTAGACCTGTTCATGAAAGTGATTTTCCTTCTGCCTTCAAAAGAAAGCTCTGCTCTACACTATCCAATCTCATAAAATCCATAAATAAAAACAAATTAATGCAATTTCTGTATTTGTGCTGAAGTTGACATTCTCTGACAGTTTTGAATAAGTAAGTTTGATTCTGTCAGCAAAATCATCAGGACCCTAACCCAATCTGGAGATATGTGGTGGTTAAAGAAAGAGAGCAATAAAAGAATGGATGGGTTTTGAGACCTGTGACTTTGCTGTGGTTTTCACACTTAGCTGAGTCATCTAAATGAAATACAATCACACATACACTCCCTCCCCTCACCAGTCCCCCCTCTGTCCACACATCTGCATGTTCATACAAACCTCCAGCTGAGTACCATAGCTCTTCTCACTGTTTTTATAATTACAGGCCAAATGTCAAGGGTCAAAAGCTAATTGAAGGCTCCCCTGAAATACCCGCACACAGCGTCGGCGCCACGGGGGGGGGGCCCGGCCTGGCCACCTCAGTCACTGTGCCCCCTCACCTCTGGTGCCGTCTCCGTAGTGGGCGCCCTGATTTTAGTCGGTGAGGCAAGGTACTGCCCTGGGAAGGTTTCCCAGGCTGTTAAATACACAGATTAAAAGCGAAATGTTTTCATTTCGGTTCGTTCTTAGCAAAAAAAAAATTTTTTTTTCGTTCAGGTTATGCAGAGCGAAATAAGAACGGTGCTGCATTTAGAAAGAATTCTTATTAACTTTGCTATTATTCTTGAATTTTCAAACTGGTAACACTTTGCACTTTGCAGTTTCGAATTATGCCTTTACTGTATGACCAAAAATTACGGAGTAGTCTATTTTATGTTTCAGCTGTTTGATCGCGCCGGCGCCTCACGCGCACACTAAGCTACTGCATTCATTGGAAACAGCTCAGCCGTTCACCGTGCTGTTCGGCGTGAGACCCGGTCCACTGTGGCATATTTTTGCTCATTATGATATTTTTCCGTCGATACTGGAACGCGCGTGAACTACAAAGCCTATTTTACCTAATAAGGCTAATAGTTTAGCTTCAGCTACATCGCGAATATGGACACATTTGGATTTGTGCCTGAGAGAGGTAAGCCCAACTTTACCTTACGTTTCTTTATAAATTAATTTGTTTTGGCATGTTTATTGCTAAGCATATATTATTATATACTGCAATTATATTTATCCATTAGAATTATATATTTTTAAATTCTTATTCTGTTTTGATACGGTTAAATTTAAAGGATTTGTTGTAAAGTGAGGGGAACTAAATTATCCTATAGTGTTCATAACGTTGGTACATTACAACATTATTCGGCCTGCCGTTATTATTTCTGAAAATGCAACTTATACGAGACGTATCTTTTTTTT
>NW_015549591.1:0-10571 GCF_001515605.1 Sinocyclocheilus anshuiensis | reverse complement strand
AAAAAAAAAAAAAAAGGCACACATCACCTTTAAATTTAAGACCCTGGAACCTTTCAATCTGACTCATGACCAATCAAGACGTGAATTGTCATGTTTTCAATGAGTAGGGTGTTTGTGCTCTCTTGGGACGTACTGGTTCAGTGAAAGCCCTTTACTGTCTTCTGGGTTGAGTTTTACAGTTGTTTATTTTATAGACACATCACTAACATCCCCAGCCTACGCAGCAGGTGGCCCACACCCACACAGTACCGTCCAAACTGCTCATCTGGCATTAGTCTTCAGGCTCAACAGGATCCAGGGGGTCTATTAGTAAGAACTTCTGGAGCAGTGACTCGCTATCTGTGGGTGAGGGCGACTCATCACGCCGGCGCCATAGAGGGGGTCACACTGAGAGGGACACAAAATTTAGCACACTCCACCTCACAGAATAAACACATCTAATTGGAAATGTATTACATACAGCTGTGGTTGATGAATACATGGAAAAACCTCAAAAATATTAGCAACTGTAGCATCGGAGCCATGGCAAAGCAGTTGACGCATAATCTTGTAGAGTCATTTCCTCATCACATTCCATATGGACATTCCTGTCATTCTAGTTTTTATATGACCATCTGACTTGATGAAATGGATGATTTTAATAAATGGATGCGCTGCATGACAGAAATGTCCACACAGATGGTTAAAATGTAATGCAGTTTAATTTAAATACAAAGGGCATTATTGTTTTTCCTGCTTCAGTGTTAAACTGATTTCTAATTTGTTCAGAATCCAATTTGTTCAAAGCACCACTAAATCTCTATATATGCAAAACCCTGGCTGTTTGTTTCTACATAGAGCTGTGAGTCAGCCTCTCAAGTCTGAACACCATCAGACAAGTTTCTTTTGGCCCTCACCAATAATTATTTCTCATAACTACACTTTCTAAATAAGGAAAGGTTCATATTTCTCATTAAATGGGATGATTAAAGAAAATATAAATACATATATCAAGGTATAGTTCTTAAAAAAAAAATTTTGTCATCATTTGTACGACTCTCTTTCTTTTGTGGAACATAAAACATGTTTTGTTTTGTGTTGTTTTGTTTTCTTCTGTTTTGTTGAAAATGAAAGACAAGATATTTTGTTTTGATGAAATGAAAGTTCAACATAACAAAAAAGATTTAGTTTTTGTTTTGGTTTGTTTTGTTTTGTTTTGTTTTGTTTTGTTTTGTTTTGTTTTGTTTTGTTTTGTTTTGTTTTGTTTTGTTTTGTTTTGTTTTGTTTTGTTTTGTTTTGTTTTGTTTTGTTTTGTTTTGTTTTGTTTTGTTTTGTTTTGTTTTGTTTTGTTTTGTTTTGTTTTGTTTTGTTTTGTTTTGTTTTGTTTTGTTTTGTTTTGTTTTGTTTTGTTTTGTTTTGTTTTGTTTTGTTTTGTTTTGTTTTGTTTTGTTGAAAATTAAATGAAACAGCTAGACCCCTTTGACTTTCATTGTGTAGACAAAACAGTTTAAACATTTTTCAAAATATCCTCTTTTGTGTTTCACAGAAGCAAGAAAGTCATACAGGTTTGGAACCACATAAGGGTGATTAAATAATGATAGAATGTTAATTTCTTCTATAAACTATCCTTTTAAGAAACACAGTGCAACAGCTAGACCTGTTCATGAAAGTGATTTTCCTTCTGCCTTCAAAAGAAAGCTCTGCTCTACACTATCCAATCTCATAAAATCCATAAATAAAAACAAATTAATGCAATTTCTGTATTTGTGCTGAAGTTGACATTCTCTGACAGTTTTGAATAAGTAAGTTTGATTCTGTCAGCAAAATCATCAGGACCCTAACCCAATCTGGAGATATGTGGTGGTTAAAGAAAGAGAGCAATAAAAGAATGGATGGGTTTTGAGACCTGTGACTTTGCTGTGGTTTTCACACTTAGCTGAGTCATCTAAATGAAATACAATCACACATACACTCCCTCCCCTCACCAGTCCCCCCTCTGTCCACACATCTGCATGTTCATACAAACCTCCAGCTGAGTACCATAGCTCTTCTCACTGTTTTTATAATTACAGGCCAAATGTCAAGGGTCAAAAGCTAATTGAAGGCTCCCCTGAAATACCCGCACACAGCGTCGGCGCCACGGGGGGGGGGCCCGGCCTGGCCACCTCAGTCACTGTGCCCCCTCACCTCTGGTGCCGTCTCCGTAGTGGGCGCCCTGATTTTAGTCGGTGAGGCAAGGTACTGCCCTGGGAAGGTTTCCCACATTTTTTCTTTCAAAGCAGCAAACCCCCAAACAAGTGCGGCCCCCCCAAAACAATTGTGCCTGCCCCCTCACTTTGTGCGCTCTGGCGCCGACCCTGCCTGCACATGACTCTCAGAGAAAGAAGGAGAAATAGAAACAAAAAGCAGATTGAGAAAAATAGAGACAGAAAGAGACGGCTGGTGAATGTTTGGAATTCCAGAAAAACAAGAAGGTCAAGATTGTCACTGTATCGCGGCTGCCAAGCCATATGATGAATAGCGACCCCTCACTTCAGATCCGAGTTCACATTGGTGGGGATTTTTTTTAAAGATCTTTTTCTCGATTTTTGCTCTGTTTAAAGGCACAATAAGAGTGTCTGTTGAGACAACGCAGATCAAATGCTGCTCTGTTTCTTCTAAAAGGAATTCCCAACCACTTGAATGTGAAGCGGGTCGGGACAGAGACAGAATGAGAAGGGGGAGGGGTGAAGAAGTGGTGTAATTTGTTGTGATGAAAAATGTGCATCCTTGACCCTGTCTACCTTAAATGATTGCAGATACTGTGAGCATTAGCCAGGCAGAGTTGTCTCAGGCTCCATTAGAGGCTGAAAGTGCATTCAGTTTATCCGAAACAAATGAACGTGAATATGGCAGCATTTTATTACAGTATGTTGGTCGTTGTACATATTGTGGCAATTCAGAAATGTATGGTGAGTGACACTAAAAGTGTGTTAAGTTTCATCTGAAACAGCCGATTGTGGACATTTTATTACATTGGTTGTTGTATCACCCTCATTATGTACCAAACCTTTATGACTTTCTTTCTTCTGTTGAACATAAATTTATGTTTTGTTTTGTTTTTTGTTACAACGAAAGTCGCCTCTGGCTTGCTTAGTTGGGGACACTTCATTTCCAGCGATACCGTTGACTTGATTGCAAAGATACTATTTAAACTGAGCTGGATGTTGACATCACTGAATTCAATGATGAACTGTCTTTAACTGAAAAATTTGTGTTTACTATTGTCATTTTGCATTATTGACACTATTTTCCTAATTAATGCTGTTCAGTTGCTTTGACACAATCTGTATTGTTAAAAGCGCTATATAAATAAAGGTGACTTGACTTGACTTGAAAGTCCAACATAATATAAAAGATGTTTTATTTTGTTCTGTTTGGTTTTGTTGAGCAGGAAAGTCGAAAGCAGCATTAGACTCCTTTGACTTTCATTGTATGAAAACAAAATAAACTGACTGTAATTTTATTTTATTTATTTTTTTGGCGGCAGTTCGGAAATGAAATGTCCAGTGAGTGGCACTAAAAAATAATGTGCCTATCGTAAACCTAACCAATAGTGTTAACAAAAGCTAAAGTGAGATGAAAAACACATCTGCTGAAGCAACCATAACATTATAGCTTGATTCTACCAGACTTTGAACTCTTTTATCGTGACTTGCGTTTTCAGGACTCATACTCGAGCACTTCGGATCACAAGTGCAGTGCTGTACCACTAGTGTGCTTCTGAGCAAGTTTACCATGTAGAAAAGCCATTCATATGGAGCTGGTTATGTTATGCAAACATCAAAATGTATTATAGTTTTCAAATCTTGCACTATGTATGGTAAAAGTGTTTTAAGGCCATAACAAGTATTGTGCAAGGAACTGTGTGAAAATCTGCCACTGTATTCATAATTTGTGTGAAAAGGAATAAAAGTTGTAGCGACTCAGCTCATGGGGAAATATGAATAATTAATCATAACTAGTTATAATTAATTATAAATATTTAGATCCGCTGTAGATATTTAGCTGACCTCTCAGGGTCAACTGTCTGTCAATTCTAAGAACGTTAATTTCCTGGTTAAGGGAAAAAGATGACAGGAATGAGTGTTTCCATCATAAGCCTGCATAAAACAGTATAAAATCTCAAAGACAACATACACCATGACCTGAAGGATATGTGTGTTCGTTCAAAGAAAGGTTTTCCTATTAATTAATCAGAGAAGAGTCCATTTTTACTGTGCGCTGTGGATTTCCTATGGGGAATGTAGTGCAAGGGGAAATTCTCAACATGCCATTAGGTCGTAAATGGATCTGGTCTAGCAGAGGTGTCGTGGTTGCCATGGGGACCAGGGGGGGCCTGGTGTCGTTGCAGACATCCTGGCATCCAGTTTATTGGGTGAGGGGTCTGTGACGACTTGTTAATCTAATGAATAACTGATTTCTTAAATCAAATGAAAAATTGTGTTTTTGATTGGTCCAGACGCTACAAAGTAGTTGGCGTTTTACTTCCACTAGTGTTCATATCAAATGGAAACTGCAGTGAATTGTATGTTTAGGTTTATGTAGTTTTGCAAAAATGTAGGTAGAGGCACATTTTTCCAGTGAGTCTAGGTCGAATGATCTGTTCCCCGCAGAAACAGTCAGCAGAAATCACTCCTAAAACACACCTCCTGCTACATCTCCACACCCTGAGAGCCTGTACTCCCACACCCCCACAAAACAACACAGACGCCAGGCAGATTAGCTTAGTTTATGGACAATAACATAATGGAATTATGGGATACACCGTATGTGGGTGATTAAGCTCTGAATGAAAACGAACCAGCGAAAGACAAATAAGGGAGAATCTGTTAGGTGAAGGAGTTTAAACCTCAGGATTTCACATCAAAGAGAAGTGATGAGAACAAAATCAGTCTGAGTGCTGTGGACAAAACAACGACACTAATGATTGATGGCCACTTTTTGGGTGGAGCTGTGGGAGGGTGTGGCAGGGTGTAGCGGTGGTACACAGAGAGAGATTTTTGTTCTACTTCGTGCTGTCTACCTAGACAGATACCTAGAAGGCATCAGAGGTATCCACAAAATCTGTCCTAAAAAGTTGGCCAGCAAAATCATGCTGAGGCAGTACTAGATTAGATGAGGAACTTACTTCATTGTTATTAGTTAACTACATTTTGTATAGTATGTATGAAATTTGGACATACTACATTTGTCATCCTCGCCCGTGGATAGTAAGGTGTCCATCAGATGAGCACTTCAGAATCTCGGCAGAAGTAGTAGGTCATCCACATACTTTTTGCCTGTCACATACAACTCTTTTCACACACAGTACTGTTTTTCATACTGTACAAGAAGTATGCATATTTGGACGACTTGAACACACCTTTCCATGATGAGCAAGGTTTTTTTTTTTTGAATTGAATTGAATTGGTAACACTTTACAAGGTCCCATTAGATAAAGAATTAACAATTAGCAATACATTTGTTACAGTATTTAACATTAGTTAATAAAACCACTTTAGTGACATTAGTTAGAAATACATCTGTTAACATGTTTGTTAACTTTAGTAAAAACACAATTGTTCATTGTTAGCTGATGTTAGCTCTGGTCCATTAAATAATATTAACATATACAACTTAGGGTTTTAATATATTTTAATATGTATTAGTACATTTTGAATGTAACATTAACTAAGATGAATAAATGCTTTAAGTATTTTTCATTGTTTGTACTAATGTAGTTAAGTAATGTTAACAAATGAAATCTTATTGAATTTCTGAATCGAAATTCATTTAGATTTTTTTATGTCAGGGTGAAAATTTCTTGACATCATAATAAAGAAAAACATTAAACTAATTAAATATTTGAAAATATTTGAAAAAACTTTATTAGCTAGACATATTCTTAAGTGTGCATCCAGTGGAAATAAACTTTTGCTCACCAAATCAGTCATGTGGTGCAACCAACATGCAGAAACGTGAAGAAAAAAATATGGTGGTAACATTGTCAAGGTCAATACGTCTCAATAAGTAAATAAATATATATTTTTTTTTATATCAGATACAATAATCAGTTTCCCTGCATCTTACTATATAGCAGACAAAAAAACGGTATGTGAAAGAGTGTCTGAACTCACTGTATTCATAAAACAGTAGACAAAAAGTATGCGGTTGACCTACTACTTCTGCTGAATTCTTAAGTGTGCATCCAGTTTACACTTTACTATCCCATGAAATTATGAATGTCAGTGAAGCAACACAACTGACACCGTAAGTCACATCCGCCACAGATGTCCATCCAGATTTAATCTATAGTACACACATTCATACTATATAGAACATTCAGTACTTTTTCAAGGTTGCAAAGTTTGTTCATTAATGTAACTGCTCAGACAGTATGCGATTTTTGATGCATTGTTAGCTTAGCAACAGGCCAATGTCAAACTCCTGTGCTCTTCACGTGAGGAGTGCTATTTGAGCGGTGTGTGAAGTTAAAAAATTGTTTGAATGAGTCGTCTACAGGTTGTAAATCTGCCTGTAGGATCAGCGCTTCCTTAGCAGGCAGGTTTAACAGTAAACAACAAGGCAACTCAACTAGGTTTTGGAACAGAGCTTGTAGGGATGTGGTTTTCTATGTGTGTTTTTTTATATACTGTAAACTTCTGCACATTTCTCTGAAGCTGGCATCCCCTCGTGCCCACTGACGAGCACGTCTCTTATGCATACACCAACCGCACATGAAAGTCACTAGTGTGAAGCCTCTCTCAGCATAAAGTGGTCTGCTTGAGAGTCTGATATGGGTTTCAGGACCTGAATGAGATGTAATGATGAGTTGAGTCACGGGATGTACCAAAGAAATGATCACACGCAATCATAAATTACAAACAATAACAACAACCAACGCAGGCAAGATTTAACTACACACACTATAATAAAAGGTGATAATGAAGATGATATGATGTTTAAAGATATTGAATTAAATTTCAGGAGGAGTATTAAGTTAGTCAACACGATTCATAACTTTAAAGCAATATAGTCTTTTCAATAGCAGCGCAGGTTTTCTTTGGCATAAACTGAACCAGTTTCATACTTTGACAAAGTTAGGCATTCATAAAATAAATGTAATTTAAAACATTTATATTCTAATATTGCCATATAACAATTGTTGAGTGTATCTCTACTCTAAACTAAAATGTATATACCCAAATTTAGCTGTCCACACCTCTTTTCTTAGTCATTGTGCATGTCATTTTGAGAACAATTTTGCTTATAACTTGTACAAAATTATAGTGCATGAGACCCACTATATTTTCACACTGAGTTACTGAATATGAGTGCTTGTGTGGGTGTTGTTTTGGGTTGGCTGATCCCAAAAAAACTTACAGTGGCCTGTTATCTTATTACAGGTGTGTTTTATACATCATCATAGCATCTACTTGTGAATTGTGATCAAAGGCGTTTGTAAGGATAAGACATGGTATCCAGGTGGCCCACGCTGATACTTTAGAGTAAAGACGACAGATAGCTGATAGTGTGTGTATTTGTAACACTATCTCTGTGTCTGTGAAACACCAAAGCATCCAAAAATGAGGATCCTAGAGACTCACTGGACATAGATCAAGAAATAATTATCAGAATCCATGACACTTTACAGAATGACCGAACAATCAAAAGCAGTGTCATATCATGCACATAAAGGATAACAGCTGTTTCAAAGATGGCCAAACCTGGCATGCCTGGCATTGACTTTATGGGCACAGAGGACCAGTCTGTCCTGACCCAGGTGGTGGTAATGAGAGGACAGGAATGGAGCGGCAGCGCCTTTGATCTCAGGGCTGGTGTTATACCATACCAGTTAAAACAGAGTACACACACATCAAACGCAGTGTTATATCAGCACTGAGTCAATTTCAGGGTCAGTCCTCTGTTGTGGTTTGGCAGAGACTAAAAGGAAAAAAGAGAGAGATGTATGATAATGACAATACAACAATGAATGGGGTTGTGAAGGGAACATTCCAGCCTTACCCATAAACACCCCTAAACCTTTTGACCTTTGAACCCAAACCTCTGACCAATGTCATTTTGATAATGTTGTAGATTATTTTCCTTATTCCACGCTTAGATTTTAGACTTTGTCTCTGTTCTTTAGTCTTATTATTTTTATGCTCTAATGAATGCAGAAACATTCCCATCTCTTTGTTTTCTCTCTTCCAGCTTTTTCTTTTATATGTCTTTCTCTAATTAACTCTCCAGCCCCTTATTTCATATGTGTAGTGGCCCAAAAAGTGTCGGACTTTTATGCCATGCCTAAATTTGTATAAATTTGATGTTAAAATAATCTTTCCTATCAAGTCATGTCTAAGCTGATTTCTCTGAAAAAATGTAATATTGTAACCTCTCCACCAGCCGACACAGCAACATTGGCTCAACCAACTACATGAGCTGGGGAACAGGATTATCTGTTTGTCTGTCCAGTGAAACATTGGGGGAGTGTTCAGGAAACCTGTTTTAAAACAGTCATTATTATTTTTGCAGTTCTGTTTGGTGATTCTAATGAATTACATATTTCAGATTGAAGTGTCCAAAACCTTAGAGGGCCACTGTATTCCAGAATGTTCTGCAGCAAGCTCTGAGAAAAGCGAAAATTATAAATATATTGCATTCAGTACTGAAAACTACTAATAGAATTAGTCTGAATGTGCATTGAATTTGCACTTGTAGTGTACTTCAATCTTAAAAGTATATTAAAATAACTGTACTCACAGGTAAAATAACGCCAAATTAAAGGTTTTATTTACATTTTTTTTAATTGTCATGTTTTAAAGAAGTACACTTATTTTTGTGTATTGCCTAACATAGTAAAAGCACATGTAAAGTACTTGTATTATTTTAACTGTAGTGTGTTATTTGATCAAATATATAGTAAATGTACTAAATTGTAACTTCCTCATTACAAATATGTAATTGCAAATATATTTAAATAGATGACATACAAGTTTCAATAGAAATTACATGAAAATATATTTAAGTTTACTATAAATGCTTGTTATTCAGCAGTACACTTTAACCATATTTGAAATACAACAGAATTATGAAATTACATATAAATATATAAATAAGTCCTATTTAAGTGGTTAAAAAAGCACTTTAAAGTTCAGCTAATTGCATTTAATATTTAAGCTATAATACATTTTCATTTAATTGTAAATAACATGTAATTAAGTGTTTGTAAACATTACATTCAGTTCGCACTTTTTTCAAGTATATATTATTTCCATAATAAGTACTCTTGTACAAAAAAAAGTATGCTAAAGTGTTCTTCTATTTCATAAGGGGTGGATTATCTTTTTCCACCTTCAGACCTTTTCTTGGCCATAATATACTTTTTTACAATACGAATACAGCAGAATAGTGAGTCAGCCACTGCAAAGTCAAGATTTTGCTCAGCCTTTAATGGAAACTGGCAGCGGTGCAAATGGCGCACAGCCTCTCTGGGCTTCTGACTACCTGTTTTGGACAAAAAAAACTCCTCCATCTGACACATGCTGAGTGCTGTTCATCATTGTGTGGATCACAGCCTGTCATTAACATACACATACACTTACAGGTTTAAGTGAGGTAAAGAACATGTGTCCTCCTGTTGTCGTGCACCATCTGAGCACAGGACACTGACCCTGACGTATGTCATTAAAGGAAATTTCCTGCCCCAAGCCCATAAAGATAAATGAACATTGTAAAAATCCCCACGTCTTGTGTCCTTTCCGTCTCTCTTGTTCTCTCTTTAACACACACACACCTCTGTTGTCTCCTCTTATCTCACCACCTGGAGCCTGAAGGAGGGAAGATTGTGTAAAGAAGATGGGGAGGGAGGGAACGAGTGGGGGACAGACGGCCGAATAAAGATAGCGATAGAAAGGCCTTGCTTTAGACAGCTGATTATCAGTTGCATACAACCAGTAATTTACCTAAGCAGTCTTTTGCATACTGTCTATTCAAAGAGAAAAAGAGTAGAAATGCCTGATCAGCAGGCATAAATACTGTCCAAAAGTTTAGTAAAATTTTTTTTTAATGTTTTCAAAAGTCTACAAGGCTCAAAAATAAAAAATAAAAATATTATTACAATTTAAAATATCTGTTTTCTATTTGAATATATTTTAAAATGTAATTTATTCCTGTGATGTAAAGCTGAATTTTCAGCATCTTTTTCATCATAATGTATTCATGTGATGGCAAAGCTGAATTTTCAGCATCATTGCTCCAGTCTTCAGTGTCACATGTTCCTTCAGAAATCATTCTAATATGCTGATTTGGTGCTCAAGAAACTTGTATTATTGTTATCAATGTTTAAAACAGTTGTGCTGCTTTGATGAAGAAAAAGTTCAAATAAACAATATTTCTTTAAAATTGTAAATTATCATTGTCACTTTTGATGAATTTCATCCTTGCTGAATAAAAGTATTTAAAAGAAAATCTTACTGACCCCAAGCTTTTGAATGGAAGTCTATGTGTTAAAAGACGCATAAACTTAACCTACAGTGGGTACGGAAAGTATTCAGACCCCCTTCAATTTT
>NW_015549590.1:3085435-3085830 GCF_001515605.1 Sinocyclocheilus anshuiensis | reverse complement strand
CAAACCCGAAGACTTGTCAGATAAAAGGTGAGGTGAGCTAATCATAGACTGACTTCTAAAAAATAATGAATAGAGCATAATACATAGGCTACAGCAAGGCTGCAGAGGAACACAATCGGGGTTGTCTGATATAAAGAGACGTAATCCCCGAAACAGAGCTTCCCACTTTGCGCGATCTGTGTGAGTGACTAAAATCGTCTGTGCATGAGATACAGTGAAGACAGCGCATTAGTTTAGAACTCTTCAAATTTTAATTAAAATGTTTTTAAATGTAGAAATTGTGTTAATTTGTGAAATGATAACCTACCAGCAATGTAAAGATGAGTTTTTAAATATATTAGTATGAGTACATTACAATATAAATGTATTAGAACGAGTACATTATTATTTATGGT
>NW_015549590.1:3079767-3080125 GCF_001515605.1 Sinocyclocheilus anshuiensis | reverse complement strand
TAACAAAACATACTTACAGTCGCTGATTCAGAAGCGCCAGATTGTCATAGCAAAGTCAGAATTACCTCCTCTCCTAGGTTCACGAAACGGCCGTCCATAAAATGCATCGCTGTTCTGTTGTAAGTAATCTTAAAGATTCCTAAATGCATCTACTTTTGGAAGGCCAAAGTGCTTTGTGCTTTTGCTTTCGCCTAGAAACACACAGCGTCTCCCTGACATGGCTGCTTCAACACTATTACTGAAACACTGAAACCACGCCTTCTTTCTTTGCGTGCACATTTGGGCGGCATTATGCAAATATTTCCACATAGTGAGGTAGATATGTGGGGGCGTGTTAGAACGAGCCGTTTTAGGGGGG
>NW_015549590.1:3079150-3079738 GCF_001515605.1 Sinocyclocheilus anshuiensis | reverse complement strand
ACAGGGTCTCCGCGGAGTCTTAAAAAGTATCAATTTAGAGAAAATGAAGGCCCTTAAAAAGTATTAAAAAGTCTTAAATGCCATTTTCCAAGGTATTAAATTTTGTATTATCTTTTCATTATGTATATTTTGTCGAATAGTGGGGTTCTGTGTATTTTATTTATGGAATCCCTCGAGATTTGACGTCATCTGTTACTGCGCCGCTGCGTGATAGCGCGGGGCTTGTTGATCCCGCTCTCGCAATTACATTTGGTTAAAATGCTTGTACTGAAACATTTTGCATTCTACCTGTAATAAAACTGTGCTAAATGTTTTGGGCCACCCTAGTAGGAAGCATTTGAGCTATGTTTATGATAAATGTGCATAACAGTGACTGTAAAATATGTGTTTTAGGGATGGAAATTACATTTTTATATTTGGGACATGGTAATTGCGCTACTTTGGGCTGTTTTTTTTTACTGGCATGGGCTTGGGATGCACAATTAAAATGATGTAATAGTTGTGATCATTATTTTACCTTCCATGATCATTCAGACACGATCAGGTGCAGTACTGACTAGGCATGGGCCGGTATGAGATTTTGACGGT
>NW_015549590.1:3076353-3079042 GCF_001515605.1 Sinocyclocheilus anshuiensis | reverse complement strand
ACAGGTAAACTGTCTGATCAGTCAGATGTTTGTCATGAGAAGTGTTCCACAAAACAGCTATGGTTTAAGTTGATGTGACATACATCTTTTGAATATACTTTGTGAACTCATTGCCCCGTTAGCTCGGAGAGCTTTATTTTCCCTCCTCAATAAGTTTTGTCAGTTGTTTTGTTTATTGGTCTAATTCTTGTTTCTTGGGTTGCATTGATTAGTCACTCAATTCTCTTGTGATTCATTCCCACCTTCTGAAGTATGTTGAGGTCTTAAAATGTATGGAAAGAGTCTTAAAAAAGGTCTTAAAAGGTATTAAATTTAACTCCACGATTCCTGTATATACCCTGTCAAAGGTCCGAGTCGGTAAAATGATCCGAACTTCCCATCACTAGTGTAGACAGCATTACTGCGCGCCGCGCCGTGCCGCGCCGCTCGTGTCCGGAGTAGACACGGTGAGAGCCACGCAGATGCATGTGAACACTGAATTCTCTTCACTTCTGCGTCTATTTGTGCCTGAAATACTGTGCTCTGCAAGTATCCTTGTAAACACAGTTGCTTATGGCTTAGGTGAAGGGAAACAATTGATTACCTGGGTCTTCAGTCTATGATTAGCTCACCTCACCTCTTATCTGACAAGTGTTCGGGTTTGAGTCATTCGTTCATCACGTGACGGCCCCATAAGCTTTAACCAATGCAGTCTGAGCCGGAAAGAGAATTGATTAGTTCATCTCTCGAGTCTTTCGAATCGTTCGTTCTTTTGTAACGTGACGTGACAGCATTAGTTAGTTAATTAGTTAATTTACAAGCTTATACAAACGTGATGCTGTCACATAATCATGTGTCACGTGGGCTGTCACGTGATGAACGAACGACTCGAAAAACCCGAAGACTTGAAACAGGTGAACTACTTGACTAATTCCAGTACAGAAACTATAGGATGTTGCGCATGCACGACTGAACAAATCACTCCCCGAGACGACTCGTTCCTCCCGAGTCACATTAAAGATGGTGAGAGCCACACAGATGCACGTGAACACTGAATTCTGTTTACTTCTGCGTCTATTTGTGCCTGAAATACTGTGCTCTGCAAGTATCCTTGTAAACACAGTTGCTTATGGCTTAGGTGAAGGGAAACAATTGAGAAAGAAAATGGATGTGTAACAGTATATTGGTTTACAGCAGTTTAATGTTCCTGAGGCTTTCTGTGTTATGAATGTTAATCAAACAACAAAACACAAAGAAAAATCACTTTTGTAGCTTTAACACAGATTTATTAAATGTAATTTATACAGTGAAGACTATGCAGTGTCATTTTACATTTGATTATTCAATTTCTGTACCTGAATACTGTTAGACATACCTGAAAAATATAAAGCACTGTTTATTTAATTTGTATCTTTGTTCTATTATATTTATCCATGCTTGTAATTTGTTTATTTCCTATGCTGATTTACTCGCCTACAAAATCACCCCAATCATTGATTTGTTTTTTTTCCAAATAAACTATTGAAGTCATGTGGTGATTTTTTTTTTATATCACAATATATATCGCAGAAAAATAAAATATCGCAATGTGAGTTTTTTCCAATATCGTGCAGCCCTGCTTTTATATGACCTTTGTGATATCTAGACCTTATTTATGTGGCTAGACCAGTAATAGTCAGCTACAGTGCATCAAGATGACTTAAAATTATTTAAAATAAAGACAAAAGCTGTGTGTGTGTGTGTGTTTGTGTGTATATATATATATACTCACACATTTAAATGAATTAAAATCTCTGCAGGTGTTTTTTTTAATGCATTATATTAATATAATTTTTTTAATAGTTTTGCCAATTTCTAAAATATTTTATGTATCTGGTATTATTTTATGTATTTAGTTTACCCAAAAATGAAAATTCTGTCATTAATTACCCTCACGTCGTTCCAAATTATTGTAGCCGTCTGTTATAGGTCTGGAGTAGGGATGTCAATTTTCGATCATTTCCATGATCGATCGTCGTTTAAATTAACGATCAATTAATCGATTAATCGTTAACTTTAATGCAGCAAAATGCGTCTATTGCAGCAGCACGCAGTCACCGGCATGACAGGATGTGCAAAAGCCACTCAAAAAAAACCCCAGCTTTCTCACCCGAATTAAAGGGGTTTTAGTCTGAATAAAATGCTAGTAGCAGGATTGTAAAATGAATAGATGTGATTATGATCATTTGATAAAATGAAGAGAGTTTGAGATCATTTTACTTTGTTGACTGTTTCCTATCCCGACACGGAGACCGCTGAACGCGCCTCTTTAAATGGTTTCGTGAAAAATAAATACAAAAGCTGTGTGTGTGTGTGTGTGTGTGTGTGTGTGTGTGTGTTTGTGTGTATATATATATATACTCACACATTTAAATGAATTAAAATCTCTGCAGGTGTTTTTTTTAATGCATTATATTAATATAATTTTTTTAATAGTTTTGCCAATTTCTAAAATATTTTATGTATCTGGTATTATTTTATGTATTTAGTTTACCCAAAAATGAAAATTCTGTCATTAATTACCCTCACGTCGTTCCAAATTATTGTAGCCGTCTGTTATAGGTCTGGAGTAGGGATGTCAATTTTCGATCATTTCCATGATCGATCGTCGTTTAAATTAACGATCAATTAATCGATTAATCGTTAACTTTAATGCAGCAAAATGCGTCTA
>NW_015549590.1:3072779-3075700 GCF_001515605.1 Sinocyclocheilus anshuiensis | reverse complement strand
AAAAATCTATGCAAATTTCAATGCAAAAATTATTTACATAATAAAAGAAATTATTAAACATTACAATTCCCCCAATCTGGACTAAGTTACAGATTTTCTCTCACTTAAACAACTCTCAAAATAAAGTGCTCTGTGACTGGAAAGAGGAAGAATTAGTTAACTTAAAATGAGTTGCTGTATGTAACAAAACAGATGTAATTTCCCACTGTGTTTATAAATGGTAATTTTTCCCCCTAACCTTATTAAATGTGTCATCTTTCACATCAAATTCTTACTTTGTTTCAATTAATTCTGTTAGAATAATAAGAAACTGTAGAGTTGTTACCATTCAAATTAAATTAGTATTAACAACCTCTATCTTTCCACTGCTGAGGAAACAGAAGCTGCATATGAAGTGGCATTAGATGCATTTACACAGACAGTTTGATGAAGCTGAGGTGCCATAAATGCATTTACACTGCAAAATTTCAAATGCATAAATAATTTTATAAAATTAATGTTTTACATATTTTTTTAAACATACAAATAAATGTTGAAAAAATGCAATGATACTTTTAAAACAGACATTTGGCGACAAATGTCTGTTTTAATGATTGAGTCATTTTTTCATTCATTCAACCAATTCATTCAAACGGCTGATTCATTCAGAAACGAGGCAAGTGACTGTCCTTATGAATGGGCCACTGAATCATTGACTCACTCGATTTGTTCAAAAAGGTGAATTCATTCAGTAATGAAACACCGCTATGTGTTGCTCGGAGACACACAACAGTTCTGCTGTGGCTTTGATCGGAACTATTGTCGTCAGCGAGATTGAGCAAAAACAGTCAATATTTTGTCACTTAATTTTAACTTCTTGTTTATTGAAATACTATTGTATAAAATCAGTGTCACATTGCAGTTGTGTTGATATTGATATTCGGGGAAACATCATGTGTGCGTGGCTGTGACGTCATTGCCGATGCCGTTGGTAATAAAAGGATCGGTTCAGAATCGGCAAGACGTGAGACTGTGAAATTACAGAAAAATCAGCCGATTCCGATCACTGGCCGATCAATCGGTGCATCTCTAGTTAGAATTGGTACTACATGTTTGTAGTATCTCAGTGAAAGGCATATGGCTCGTGCATTTATGTCAGTGGTGGTGCAATTTTGTCATGCTCGCATAATGGATAGTAATGTAGACCCCACCGTACAAAGGGAATCAGCCATTATGGGAAAGTTTATTCTAGTATCTCGGCATCCATTCCCACAGGCACAGTCTCTACCTCTCTCCCCCTGTCAGATCACTTCTTCCACTTGGAACATGGTGGTGTCATGGTCATGGATAGGGTTGGGTACCTTTTTTCGGTACTTTACTCTCTGTGTAATTACAAAAACATTTATTTCAGTGAAAAAATAATTTCAAAAGTCTCAATTTCAACATTTTGAACAATAGGGCCCTACAAATTTTTCTTTCTTTTTTTCCCTCCAGAAATTCTTAGAATTTTTCTGAAAATCAAAAAGATGTATTGTCACAGAGATTTGACGATACGAGTATCGATACAGCTGACCCTGTATCGATATTGTGGCACATGTGCAGCAGTGGACCACGCTTAATCTGTTTAAAATTTTACAAATATTCACAGACACTAGTTCATATTGCGATTTGAATTAAGTGGCAGACAGTGGCTGCAGTGACAGTTTGGATTTATTCGTCCAAAATTGATGAATTCCGTGGCATTCTGCGCTATAGAGTAAATTACGTTTTTATTAATGGACTCCGCGATCCCGTCCGCGTTTTCGCGTACTCGGTAGTACCGACGCAATTCGGTCGGTACCCTTAAAAGTACCGAGTTCGGCACCCAACCCTAGTCATGGAAGATTTTTTCCAAGAGACCCTTTTTGAATGACAATGATTCAGCTCTGAGGTTGTTATCAGTCTGAACATGTCTCACGCCACCTCACGTGATCCTTTTCAGCAGATTACAATGTGCAGGAACCCCCAGGGCTCAAAGTACATCCGCTTTTTTATTTTTGTTCTGACGCAGACCAGCTCTGGTTGTTAAATATGACACAATTAGGTACGATCACCTTTATGAAGTGTGTATTGAGTTTTTTTTTAAATGCTGCATAGTCTTTTTTTTTTCCTGTTGTATAAGCTTATTTATTTTGCTCTCCAAACTATACACTGTTTTATTTATTTATTTTATTTTTTTAATTGAAAGTAAACATAACAGAAGACAGTAGAAAAACAAATGAGTTACACCAAAACCAGAGACAAACATATGGACAAACATACAATGTGTTATGCAGCAACACTCCCAAGCCTTCTAATACATGTGAGAAGAAAAAGTTTGTATAAACAAATAATAATAATAACAGTAGTAGTAGTGGTAATAATAATAATAATAGTAATAATAATAATAATATATTATGCAGATCCAGTATGTATGTACACATTGCTATTATTGAAGATAATAAAAATAAAAATATATGTAAAGAAAAAGGAGAGAGAAAGAAACATTTTTCCCAATTTGAATATATGTCAAATTCAGATTATAGTAACTGCGTAGTCTTTTAAAAAAACAGTCTGTCAACACTTTTTGTACTGTAGTTTATGGTTCTGTTGTAAAAGGGGGAAGAGATTTGAATTACTTCCACTTTTGGATGCTAAATATTTAAGCAACATGTTTATTTTAGCCATTATTATAGAGCTTCGGTTCCATTCAGTTACTTTATATAATTACATTAAAGACTGTTGTGAATATGTGTAGGGCAAGTGCAAATGTGTAGTGCAGTGGTTCTCAACCCGCGGCCCGTCACGAATTCAAATGCGGCCCACCATGCTGAACACAATTGTAAATTATTACTTTCAGTTTTACAATTCATTTTAGTTTTTACATTAATTTAAAAATGTACTAAATAACTATAAGCTATAGC
>NW_015549590.1:3061748-3071796 GCF_001515605.1 Sinocyclocheilus anshuiensis | reverse complement strand
ATAAAAATGAAACTCCGCCTATGATTTTGCTGTTACTCCTTTCGAGCCGAATTTCACAAAATTGGGTGTGGGGAGTAGAATTATTTATTTATTTCAATGAATGTAATCGATTAGATATCATAATATTTAGGCTATAATATTATAAATCAGGTTGGTTTGTATTGGTGACGTAATATGTAAATGATATGCGTGCGGCCCGCGAGACTTGCACTTGGACCATAGTGCGGCCCGGTGGAAAAAAAGGTTGAGAACCACTGGTGTAGTGTATAAGCTAACAGGCTAATTTGGTAGTACTTAAAGGGATAGTTCACCCAAAAATTAAAATTCTGTCATTAATTGCTCACCCTCATGTCATTTCAAACCCGTAAGACCTTCGTTCATCTTCGGAACACAAATTAAGATATTTTTGATGGAATCTGAGAGCTGTCTGACCCTGCATAGACAGCAACGCAACTGAAATGTTCCCAAGTCCAGAAACGTAGCAAGGAGATCTGTAAAATAATCCATGTGACATCAGTGGTTCAACCGCAATTATCCGAAGCTACGAGAATACTTTTTACATGAAAGAGCTTAGTTTAGTACTCACGGATGCGTGCTCTTAGAAAACCCTATATATCAGAAGTTTAAACTAATATGGTTTAAAACGCTTGATTTCAGCGGGATAGACATGATAATCAGAACCAAACTGATGTTTTTTTAGCAAAGTATCTAAGATAAGAGCTGGAAAAGGGGGCGGGGAGCAGCAGCTCATTTGCATTTAAAGATTCATGGATGAAACCAGCCTGTTTGCTTCCACTCAAAATAGGCATTTTCAAAATGATATAATAAATGATCTGTGGGGTATTTTGAGCTGAAACTTAACGGACACATTCTGGGGACACCTGAGAATTATATTACATATTGTAAAAGGGGGAATAATAGGTCTCCTTTAAGACACGTGATGTTTAAATTGCTGTAGAGAATTATGAAATTTTAGTGGTATCTAAAATTTTAAGCCTTAAATATGGTGATTATACAGTATATCGTTATTGTGAAATAAAATAACTCATATTAGGATTTGGTTCATATCACCCTGCTTTATATTATTTTAACTATTAATTTGGTTTATTGACAGAATCTGTAGCCCTAATTAATAATCACTTTTTAAATAAATCCATATGTTTCTTAAGTAATAAAATTAGCACAACATGCATAACATGTAAAAGTTTCATTTATTCTTTTTCTTGGAATTTGCTGGCAGCCACATCAGTGCTTGTGTTTGGAGACTAATTGAATTCCTCCAGTGAAACCGAGTGAAAGACTTTAACTAGAGAGATTTCTTCAAGGTCATGACTTTTTTTCTTTTCAAATGGCAGTGTTTCATAGACTGTGTTTCACTTAAACGTGGAGTTGATTATCCTTGTCCAGCATCCTTGTCTGGTGGTGTTGAAGCTCATTGTCTATGTTTGTTTCAGATTGGGCTGTTTTGTGAGTGAACCTGTGTCGCCATGACAACCCACGTGACCCTGGAGGATGCGCTGTCCAATGTGGACCTGCTGGAGGAGCTTCCCCTCCCAGACCAGCAGCCATGCATCGAACCCCCACCGTCCTCCATCATGTACCAGGTACATTTACACAAATGCATTTTTTTTATATTTGTTGTTGGATGTAGAGTTCACAGTAAATTTGGACATAACTGGACTGACCTTCTGTCTGTTACTAGGCAAACTTTGACACCAACTTCGAGGACAGAAATGCGTTTGTCACTGGTATTGCCCGCTACATTGAACAAGCCACTGTGCACTCCAGCATGGTGAGTAGAAGGAGGACTTTGTGAAACAGCACATTAGAATTGCTGGTCATGTGACCAGAGCAGCAATAACGAAAGGATGTTGCATTATAACAAAGCTGCTCTTTATGGTTCTTTCTGAAATCTTTATCAGAAGGGCACTGAGAAGCAGAAACAGTCATTCAGTTTATCTGATGTAGGCTTTTCTTTGTTACAGCAAAATTTAAATCAGCCCAGAGCAGTGCAGTCCCCTTCCCAAAGCTTTTACTTACAAAAAAAACATTACCATATTTTAGGTACTGTAATAAAACCATGTTTTTCCAACATGTAAACTGGCAATGTCATGGTGTTCTGTGAAGCACCTTGAAGTAACAGTTTGTGGTTAATAAGATTTTTTTTGTCTTTGTGAATAAATTAATACATTTATCCAGTGAGAATGCATAAATTGATCAAAAGTTACATTTATAATATTACAAATTATTGCTATTTCAAATGAACACTGTTTATCTGAACATTCCATTCATTATAGAATCCTAAAAAAAGGAATCCACAAAAATATTATGCAGCACAACTGTCGTGAACATTGGTAATAATAAGAAATGTTTTTTGAGCACCAAATCAGCATATTAGAATGAATTCTGAGGGATGTGACACTGAAGACTTTAAAATACATTCAAATAAAAAACAGTTCTTTTAAATTATAAGAATATTTCACATTATTACTGTTTTTACTGTATTTTTAATCAAATAAATGCAGCCTTGATAAGCAAAAAACAAATAAATACCATGGTATATAAATGATACAGATCACAAAGAATCAGTACCAGTAGTTATTTTCTGGTTCTGTCATGGTATTGCAACAGTACTTTTTTTTTAAGGTTTTGTGACTTTTTAGTATTTGACTGGGAAATTGGGAAGAATGGGGGAATAGTTATGGATTTAATGAATCAACTTATCAACTATTAAACAGTTTACTACAAAAAACTTTCCTATTCCAGATCCTTTTTGACTATGACACATGAGCATGTAAAATTGTATGTCAAGTCAGTCTAAATTTGAACTTGGCTTTCATTATCCCAAACATGGATTGCTATGTGTGCATTTCTGAAATGAACATCTCAAACCATATCAACAGATTTGCAACAGTAATGACTATTTAAGGGCCAGGCATGTGAATGCTGGGCAAGATATTTTGTGCCATATCAAAACCCCATCAGTTTCAATTCTGTTTTAGCAGAGGCGTGAGGCAGAGAGCTCAGGACAAACACCTTTTCACAAAGACACCCTTGTTTATGCTTGTTTTGTACAGTTTTGTTTCTGTGGGGGTTTGTGCTGGATAGAAATGGTATTGAAGGAGCTACTCCACCTCTTCCTCTCACAGCTCAGTGGCTCGTGGATGTGCGTGGACTGTCAAACAGGAGTGCACATTACTCAGTGAAATAGAGAAGTCCTCAAGGACTGGAGGTCTTGTTTGCTTCAGCTAAATCTCTAATGAGAGCATAGATGTGGACTTTGTATGCTATATGTAAGTGGCTGGATGAATGATGTGGTCTCACTAAACTTGGATTTAGGAGTAAATACAGTGTTTGCAAGGTGAACAGTGTAGGCCTATTGAAATCAAACCCTCATACTTTGTTCTTTGTCTCGTCTCACTTTTATACATTTAAATCAACTTAACATACAGACTCTATTCAGATGTTCTGTAGATGATTAATTAGTAAGGTTGACAAGTCCAGTGCTTTCAGTGACGACCAAAGACCACAAGGGGGTCTGGGGAAAAATTCAGAGAAAAGAATTATAAAAATAAACTATTTAAATGTTAAATTACCAAGTGTACATTTTTATTTCACATTTTTATTACTTATTACCATATTACAATTCCATGCTTCTTTCTATATGCTAAATTTGACAAATTAATTCATAATCCTATTATACATAAATATATGTATATCATTTAAATTATAAACATTGTATTAAATATTACTTAGAATATTTATAATATATTTTGTAGCTGTTTTTCTTTTATGTAATCCAGCTGTTTCTGAAAAATGCAAACTTGTATGATCAGGTAAAGCTCTAACAAGCATAACCATTCAGAGCTTCCTCAAGACTGTTGTTAACTAGTTGTTTAGGCAAACTACTGACTAGTTTTGCAAATATTTAATTTGCAAAGCCTTCGTTGTAATGCTTGCTGAATGCTACTGAATTGTGATTGGCAGAAATCCAGGTTACATGTTTTATTAACGGAAAGTAGAGCATAATTAGGGACTCTTATACCCAGTCTACAATAAAATGTATGCAGCACGACATGACAAAACTGAATTGCTGCCACTCTAATCAGCGGAACTGTCTAGACTGCAAGGGCTCTGGGGCCTCATTTATTAAAAATCAAACTTGATGGGAAAATTTGCGCAGCTGCACGCAAACTCTGACCCATGCGTACAGACTTTTTTTTCCTGGAGAAAGAAAAGTAATGAAGTAAACAATGATTTTAAACTGTTTTCATTTCATCATATACATTTACATTAAATATTCCACGCTCATTAATGGAGATAAGCACTGAAATTACATAAAGTCATAATGCAGAAGTTAAACCAAAATTATATTAATTTAGACATAGCCTATTTGTAGTGGATACGCTTGATTACTTTTCCTGTTGCATTTTATGTTTTAATGACAGCGAGGAGTGCTATAGGTGCACAATAATTTATCTTTAAAGTAAACTGCACATCTCATGTTATGAGAAAATATTTTTAGCGAGAACAATGATCAATGTTGCGCACTTACTTCGATATTGTGGTGGACACTGCTGGATTCGGTGGAGCGGTCTATTGTCCGGTTTGAATAGGACCAATGATAATAGCTTACTGTACAACCACAGCTGCACGGAGGTGTTGATGTCGTGTGAAGGCATCTCCACAACATTATGAAAAATACCACTGTATTTGAAGGATACAACTTGAAGAATATGGTAAGATTTGCATGTTTCCTTTTTAAAATAATTTGTCAATGACGCGCAGAGTCAGATAATTGTATTTACACTGCAATAAATATAGGCCTATATTTTTCCACTAAAAACAGATAAAAGATGTTCACCTTATCAGCAAAACTGCATTAATTTAATTTAATTAGATTTTTTTAAACAATTGAAATATTGGGCCAGTGGAAATGAATGAGATCAACTCTATTCTAAATTATTTTTCTGAGAACTATTTTAAACCGTTTTTTATGGATATTTTGATATATTTATTCTAAAACATAACAAGCATGGTTTTATAAATCAGAAAACTTTTGAGCATACGCAAAATCTAGCTTTTGTGCCTACGTACACTTTTAGGATGAAATCTACGGAGAATTTTATAAATGAGACCCCTGGTGATTCTAGGTTTGGCGTCTCTCCCTCTGTCTATAAACTTTATATACCATCATTGCTGCCTTGCAAGTGCTGATAATTCCTGTAAGAAACCCAGATCTAGTTATACTATGTAGCAATAATGGTCACTTCCAGCAAAAAAGTGTGATGGATTGTTGTTTCTAAGCATGAGGTCAGAAAAATTATTTAGCGCACATTTACACAGAATTCGCAGGAGGTTATTTGGCTGGTTCCTGTAAAGTTGTTGTTCATTTTCCTCTTTTTCAAACTGTTTTTTCTTCTCAGAATGAAATGCTGGAGGAGGGGCACGAGTATGCCGTCATGCTATACACCTGGAGGAGCTGCTCCAGAGCCATTCCTCAGGTACACACACAGACACACGTGACATCCAATGTAGTAACAGTGCTCCGATGTGAGGTGTATTCTCAAATGCATGCACAATTTGGCCTACTGGCCCACATACAATTTTACTATCAGGTGTGTCATGGTGCAGAAGAGGAACTCGATAAGAATGGGCTAGAGTATCATCTATTAACATATGCATAGATTTATTGAAGTTTGTGCCAACATTCAAAAGACTATGTGCTAAGTCTTGTTTTTTAAGATATACTGTCTGTCCGAAGAGAATCTGAACCCTTTTTCGATTGCTTATCTAAAAGATATGA
The DNA here is from genome assembly GCF_001515605.1 of Sinocyclocheilus anshuiensis. Classification (NCBI taxonomy): domain Eukaryota; kingdom Metazoa; phylum Chordata; class Actinopteri; order Cypriniformes; family Cyprinidae; genus Sinocyclocheilus; species Sinocyclocheilus anshuiensis. The sequence continues at coordinate 3,065,990 of NW_015549590.1, read as the reverse complement.
TTGAAAGGACCCAGTTCAACAACATGATTGCCCTGCACTCACTACAGAGAAAAGGCTCATTATTCATAATCTGAGTTCTGAATCCTGCCGGTTTAATGACGCCCTCTTGTGCATATCAGGTGAAGTGCAACGAGCAGCCAAACCGAGTGGAGATCTATGAGAAGACTGTGGAGGTGCTGGAACCTGAGGTCACCAAGCTCATGAAATTCATGTACTTCCAGGTGAGAGAGGAATAAAACTCTTTGACCTCTATTCACTACTTATTAATCCACAAATGTCATGATTATTCATCAAACAACACTTATTGCTCGTTATTTATTTCTTATCTCTTTATTTTTATTTACTTACAAAAAATAACAAATGAAGGCAGCATTCCATTTAATTTCTTAATATTTATATACATAATTAACTTCTCAAATAAAGGAGTGTATTAAATAAGTAGCATAGCATATTTTTTGCTGTGCTTTCAAAATTGGTATTGAGAGTTGTGACATTTAGTTTGTACATGGCTTTAACATTGATATCCCTCCTTCTAGCGCAAGGCCACTGAACGTTTCTGCAGCGAGGTAAAGCGACTATGTCATGCTGAGCGCAGGAAGGACTTTGTGTCCGAGGCCTACCTCCTCACTTTAGGAAAGTTCATTAACATGTTTGCTGTACTGGACGAACTGAAGAACATGAAGTGCAGTGTTAAAAATGACCACTCTGCTTACAAGAGGTATAATGGTCATGCTTAAATTTAAAAGAGTCATTAAAACACTGTGACATACATACACACACACGTGCAATATTTAAAAAGGTTCCATATTTCTTCTGTTTCTTCTTTACAGAGCAGCTCAATTCCTGAGAAAGATGGCTGACCCACAGTCCATCCAGGAGTCCCAAAACCTCTCTATGTTTTTAGCCAATCACAATAGAATTACACAGGTACGTTTAACTTCAAATATGGTCATATTTATGTTAAAGGAATAAGCAATAAGAACTAAAAACACCAAAAAGGAACCATAAAAGTGGTCCATACAGCTTCTGTAACTATATGTTAGGCTTGTGTGAGGAACAAGTGATTTTTCATGAATAGTCTTGTCTTCCCCCAAAGCTTCTCCGTTCACTATTCATTTGGACATTTGCGTGCAGTGTGTCATGTTTTATGTGATGTTTGTCCAGTGTCTGCACCAGCAGCTGGAGGTGATCCCAGGTTATGAGGAGCTGCTGGCTGATATTGTCAACATCTCTGTGGATTACTACGAGAACAAGATGTACCTGACCCCCAGTGAGAAACACATGCTGCTAAAGGTGAGCGCATCCATTCCTGCTGAAGCTTCTTAGCCTTGGCTGAAAGTTCTTTACAAATGAAGGCATGGCTCTGTGTTTCAGGTCATGGGTTTTGGCCTATATTTGATGGATGGAAATGTCAGCAACATCTACAAGCTGGATGCAAAGAAAAGGATAAACCTTAGCAAAATCGATAAGTTCTTTAAGGTGAAGACAAACATTCTGGTTCTCTTGAAAATTGGCTGTTTTTTGTCAAAATCCTCTGAGTGTAACATTTGTTTTGGTTGCCTTCACAGCTTCAGGTTGTGCCCCTGTTTGGAGACATGCAGATCGAGCTGTCACGATACATAGAAACAAGTGCTCACTATGAAGAGAACAAGTCCAAGTGAGTGATTGACTACTTAAGATAAAAAGCACATAATGAATGACATGATCTTGTAACCATAAGTGCATTGTTTTTCATCTGATACCAGTTCTCTTGTTAGCATTACCTGACTGGTTAATGAAATATTCAGAAGTTTTGGCTCAGTAATTTGTTTTTAAATATATTGATACTTTTATTCAGTATCAAGAGTGACAGTAAAGACATTTATAATGTTTTCATAAAAAGATTTCTGTTTCAAATAAATGCTGTTCTTTTGAACTTTCTATTCATCAAAGAATCCTAAAAAATTGTCACAGTTTCCACAAGAATATTAGGCAGCACAGCTGTTTTGAACATTGATAATAAATGTTGAAATAATAGAAGTGTTTCTTGGGCAGCAAATCAGCATTTTAGAATGATTTCTGAAGGATCATCTCACACTGAAGCCTGGAGTAATGCTGCTGAAAATTCAGTTTCTACTTGATAGGAATAATTACATTTTAAAATATAGAAAACAGTTGTTTTACATTGTAATAATATTCCACAATGTTACTGTTTTTACTGTATTTTTAATCATTAGTGACTTCTTTCTAAAAGTGTACATCTTTTTAGTAGTGTCTTTTTTCCTCTCTCTCTCTCTCTCAGGTGGACCTGCACTCAGAGCAGCATCAGTCCGCAGTATAACCTGTGCGAGCAGATGGTGCAGATCAGAGACGACCACATCCGCTTCATCTCTGAGCTGGCACGCTACAGTAACAGTGAGGTGGTGACTGGATCAGGGCTGGACAGTCAGAAGTCCGATGAGGAATACAAGGAGCTTTTTGACCTGGCGCTCAGAGGACTGCAGCTTCTGTCCAAGTGGAGCACTCATGTCATGGAAGTGGTACGTTTGGGATCATTTAAGCCATTTTAAGCATTCCAGTTCTCCATCTATCTCACATTTGAACTGTCTTCTCTTCCTCTAGTACTCTTGGAAACTAGTCCACCCGACTGATAAGTTCTGCAACAAGGACTGTCCGGGCACAGCTGAGGAGTATGAACGCGCCACACGCTACAACTACACCAGCGAGGAGAAGTTTGCTTTGGTGGAGGTCATTGCTATGATCAAGGGTCTTCAGGTTCTGATGGGCCGTATGGAGAGCGTGTTCAACCAGGCCATCAGGAACACAATCTACTCCGCCCTGCAGGACTTTGCACAAGTGACCCTGAGAGAGCCACTCAGACAGGCTGTGCGCAAGAAGAAGAACGTCCTCATCAGGTAAGATGTACACCACATAAAAAATACATACTTTTTTGGGCATTACTTATCTCCTTGCTTCCATATAGTGTACTTCAGGCAATTCGTAAAACCATCTGTGATTGGGAAGCAGGAAGAGAACCTCCTAATGACCCCTGTCTGAGGGGAGAGAAGGACCCCAAAGGAGGATTTGACATCAAAGTTCCTCGTCGCGCTGTTGGCCCCTCGAGCACACAGGTCAGTTAAATTGGGTTTGCAACATAGATGATATTTAGTGCTGTTTATAAAGATTGTTTCTGAGTAATATATGTTCCTCCCTGTCCTGTAGCTCTACATGGTGCGCACCATGCTGGAGTCTCTCATCGCTGATAAAAGTGGCTCTAAAAAGACTCTTCGCAGCAGTCTGGATGGCCCCATCGTTCAGGCCATAGAGGACTTCCTCAAGCAGTCTTTCTTCTTCACCCATCTCCTGAACTTTAGTGGTGAGACAACAGCAACAGTTTTCTATATTGCAACCGTATCATCTTTATATGTCAATATAGACTGAGAAATGTTGCATTCCTTTCATGATGTTCTCATTCTCTCATGACTGGCTGTTAGAGGCCCTGCAGCAGTGTTGTGATCTGTCCCAACTGTGGTTCCGAGAGTTCTTTCTGGAGCTCACCATGGGCCGTCGCATCCAGTTCCCCATTGAGATGTCCATGCCCTGGATCCTCACCGACCACATTCTGGAGACCAAAGAGCCCTCCATGATGGAGTATGTGCCACATACACACAGTTTATACTGGTTATTAAGCTACACTAGCATTCAGAAGTTTGGAGTCAGTCTTATATTTATTCTGTGTTAGGGATGTGTTAAAATGATCAAAGGTAACAGTGAAGACATTTCATTTCTGTTACAAAAGATTTCTGTTTCAAATAAATGCTGTTCCCTTTGAACTTTCTATTTATCAAAGAATCCTGAAAAAAAATGCATCACAGTCTCCGTAAAAATATTACGCGGCACAACCGATTGCAACATTGATAATAACAAGAAATGTTTCTTGAGCACCAAATCAGCCACGCAGCAGCCGCTTGCTTTATTTAAAAATAAATAAAATGAATTTGTGAATGTTGAAGCTTTAATAACAAATATTTATTGGGAGTGTGTATGCTGGGATTTCATAAATTTCATGGAGAAAAAAGTAACGTAACTAGTAATGCAACTAATTACTTTTGAAATAAAGTAATCAGAACTAGGGCTGTCAAAATGGCTGAAAAACTAAATTCGAATTTTGTACTTAAATATTGTCAGGGGTCTGGGTCTGGTGTTTCTCCCTCTCACCACCAGAGGTCGCCATTTCCCATCCTCCCGGACTCCTTTACCTTG
>NW_015549590.1:3057627-3058151 GCF_001515605.1 Sinocyclocheilus anshuiensis | reverse complement strand
CTTCCGATCTACATTGATAATAACAAGAAATGTTTCTTGAGCACCAAATCAGCATTAGAATGATTTCTGAAGGATTATATGGCTCTTCCTTATAAGCTCCCTGTGTTTTCTGTTCTGGGCTCATTTGTACTTACATGGACTGTAAGAGGCGAAGACTCAAGTGCAGGCAGATGGGGGTCTTTATTTATAACTCACAAAAAGAATCAAAAAACACAACTGAAACCACCCCGAAGGGGAAAAAGGCCAGAGTAACATAAATGCTCACCACGAGACATAAACTGAGCACAGGGCAGCCACAAATCAAAGGCATGAACCGATACCTATGTGAGACAAACGAGCCCAGAACAGAAAACACAGGGAGCTTATAAGGAAGAGGCAATCAGGTAAACAGCTGGGACAAATTAATCAATGAATAAGGTAATGAGAGAACAGGTGAGTGGAGTGAAGGTAAAGGAGTCCGGGAGGATGGGAAATGGCGACCTCTGGTGGTGAGAGGGAGAAACACCAGACCCAGACCCCTGACA
>NW_015549590.1:3055646-3056895 GCF_001515605.1 Sinocyclocheilus anshuiensis | reverse complement strand
CAGAGGCTCCCACACCAGCACAGACACTACATTACGTACTTCCTTGCATCATTACTAAATCAATACCTTAGGCAACAAATAAACTGCTTTGTGTGACTGATGAAATACAACTAGGGCTGTCAATATTCATAATTTGTTAACACTACTATTCAATAGTTTGGGGTCTGTAAGGTTTTTAAAAGTTTTTGAAAGAAGGCTGCATTTATTTGTTCAAACATACAGTAAAAACAGTAATACTGTCAGGGGTCTGGGTCTGGTGTTTCTCCCTCTCACCACCAGAGGTCGCCATTTCCCATCCTCCCGGACTCCTTTACCTTCACTCCACTCACCTGTTCTCTCATTACCTTATTCATTGATTAATTTGTCCCAGCTGTTTACCTGATTGCCTCTTCCTTATAAGCTCCCTGTGTTTTCTGTTCTGGGCTCATTTGTACTTACATGGACTGTAAGAGGCGAAGACTCAAGTGCAGGCAGATGGGGGTCTTTATTTATAACTCACAAAAAGAATCAAAAAACACAACTGAAACCACCCCAAAGGGGAAAAAGGCCAGAGTAACATAAATGCTCACCACGAACTGAGCACTGAGCACAGGGCAGCCACAAATCAAAGGCATGAACCGATACCTATGTGAGACAAATGAACAGAAAACAGGAAACACAGGGAGCTTATAAGGAAGAGGCAATCAGGTAAACAGCTGGGACAAATTAATCAATGAATAAGGTAATGAGAGAACAGGTGAGTGGAGTGAAGGTAAAGGAGTCCGGGAGGATGGGAAATGGCGACCTCTGGTGGTGAGAGGGAGAAACACCAGACCCAGACCCCTGAGGCTTCTCTCCTGAGGCCACAAGAGGGCGCATCATTCAAAGCATAAGATAACATGGCTATCTGCGAAAAAAAGTGCATAATGTTTCAAATAATGTTTATAAACCAATAATAATTAAGTTGCTTAAACAACTATAAACAAAACAGAATCCTGTATGTATGTATGCATAGTTTAATACAAAGGGCAGAAAGCCAATCACACAGAGTACGTTTTTCATTTAAAAACATGAGATGCAGTGGGATGGGGGAAAACCCGCCATAAAGTCTCGATATATGTTTTTTTCAAAGTTAAACTTGCATTAATTTTACATGGCTTTCTAAACATGGCTTTCTAAACTCTTTTGTGCGAGACGCGTGTGCAAACAGTAATAGATGTCCGTCTAGAAAATGCATGAAATATGTGTTCTGTGTGAATGGCTTGGTTTA
>NW_015549590.1:3039915-3055205 GCF_001515605.1 Sinocyclocheilus anshuiensis | reverse complement strand
GAGGCAGTGGGATGGAAAAAACCCCGCCATAAAGTCTCGATATATGTTTTTTTCAAAGTTAAACTTGCATTAAATTTTACATGGTTTCTAAACATGTGGCTCTTTTGTGCGAGACGCGAGTGCAACAGTAATAGATGTCCGTCTAGAAAATGCGTGAAATATGCGTTCTGTGTGAACGGCTTGGTTTTGATGTAAACAAGATCTTCTCCGCATTGATGTTCTCTTTTTCCGCTATATTTTGAATGAACAACGCAGCAGCGCAGCATCTAGTGGCTTCAACTGGATAGAAAGTATTATAATGCAACGACACTTACATCGTCATCGCATCTCGTGCGCCGCTGATAAGGCTGCCTCCTTAACGCACACCTAAAATTCGAATGCAACGTTTTTGCATTCGAATGTGGATTTTTATTTTAAATTAGACGAATATTCGAAATTCGAAAAAATTTTTGACAGCCCTAATCAGAACAGTAACGTGATTACTTTAAAAGGAGTAATCAATAATCAGTAATTTGCTTACATTTTCAGAGTAACTTGCCCAACACTGGTGGCAGCTTTGCCATCACAGGAAAAAATTACATTTTAAAATGTATTCAAATATAAAACAGTTATTTTAAATTGTAATAAATGTTACACAAAATTGCTGTTTTTACTGTATTTTTTTATAAAATCATTGCAACCTTAATGGGCATAAGAGACTTCATTCAAAAACAGAGAAAAATCTTACCAACTCTAGCGGTAGTGTATATGAACACTGACTAATTTTGTCTGTCAGATTATAGCATTTTTGAGAATAATCTTTTTTTCCCTCAGATATGTGTTGTATCCGTTGGACCTTTATAATGATAGTGGTTATTATGCCCTCACCAAATTCAAGAAGCAATTCCTCTATGATGAGATAGAGGCCGAGGTAGAGTGTCACAGACTTGTTTATTATTGTCTTCCATTCAAAAATGTTTTAATAAAAACTGAAGCAATCTCTTTTTCATTATAGGTCAACCTGTGTTTCGATCAATTTGTGTACAAATTAGCTGACCAGATATTTGCCTACTACAAAGCAATGGCTGGAAGGTAACAATATCCCTGTCTCATCTTGAATGTTTCTCAAGTTCAATTTCAGCGGTCAAATCAAAGAAATGATTCTGCTATAGATCATGTTTCTTTCTCTTCTTCACAGTGTCCTCCTAGACAAACGCTTCCGTGCGGAGTGTAAGAACTACGGTGTGATCATTCCATACCCGCCTTCAAACCGCTACGAAACACTGCTCAAACAGAGACATGTGCAGGTGTGACATTATACCGATTACCAATAAGAATGGGCAACTCTGTTTTAATGTTGAGCAAACGTACTATCACTCAGGATACTCTGTAAAGGATAAATCTAACAATATATTTGTGCTTTTTTTAGCTGCTGGGTCGCTCCATTGACCTGAACAGATTGATAACCCAGAGGATCTCAGCAGCCATGTACAAATCCCTGGATCAGGCTATCAGCCGCTTTGAGAGCGAGGACCTCACCTCCATAGTGGTGAGAAACTCATGCTTTTAGACTGTTTTGGTATTTGTCTTTAAGAGCACAATGCTTCCTGGTTCAAGGTCAGGATTACTAGAGGGCCACTTGCTTTTTGGTTGCAAAAGAGTTAGGTACTGCTTTTTCCATTTATCCCAGAAAGTTTGTCCCAGGTGTTGTACCCTGCGCCACTGTCGGTTGTGAAGATTTTTGACCCAATCACCAGCTGGGACAGGTGCAATTGTGACCTTTTGGGTTAAGAGTGCATTGGGTGTTAGTATGAATGGATCATATGGGTCAGTTGACACTGGGACAAGGGGTGAGGAAGAGACTTCAACCCATCGTCTACATAAAAATCATGGTTCACAAAGTTCTTGACATCAGGATCACCATCTTTGACAGACTGTCGGAGACAATAGATGGCTACAGCAGGGGAGGGACTGTTGCCAAACACATGGGACTCGCATGCGATACTCAATAATGTCTTCAGATGGGTCATTTCCCTAGGGAAGACACATTTATCTGATTAACTGAGACGTCTCTTGATTTGCTTGGCTTCCAGCTAGCCTTGTCTGCTTTATAAAGTGAATCTGTTTGAGTAGAGAAGTTGAAGCCTGGGTCATTCCTTATTCTAGCTTGTTGACTTATGAAGTCAACCAGGACCTTAAAAGGGGGAAACGAAACACCACACCGCTCTTTGTAACCAGCTCCATGTGACAGCCACTTTTCTTGCAGATTGAATGGCAGCTTCTGAACTATGGGATTGATGCCCCTTGCTGTGTCCAGATATGATAAGCCTGGAAGGTATCCATCAGCTTTGGCTGACTCTATTTCCATAAGAAGATCGCTCAACTCATGAAGCTTTGAGTAATCTCTGCTTGAAATTCTTGGAAAACTTTCAACACGTCTAAAAAGTGCTCTTTCGATAACCTCTGGAGCACCGTAACACTCTTCCAGTCTAGTCCATATCATGTCAAGGCCCTTCGATGGCTGATTAATGTGTACTGACCTCATGCGTTTAGCGTGTTCAGCTGATTCTTTTCCCAACCATTTGACTAACAAGTCCATTTCTTCACTGGCTGTCAAATTTAACCCTTTTACAGCATTTTGAAAGGACCGTTGCCAGGCTCTGAAGCTTTCCGGTTGGTCATTGAACTGTACTAAACCAGTGTTAACAAGTTCCCGGCGAGCAAAATATCTGACAAAGTCTGAAATGTCTGTTTTGTCTTGTTGAGAATTTTGAGGTGTTTGACCTGCCACTGGGAAAGGTGGCGTGATGCTTTGGGTGAAATGTGTCTGCCGTCTGCGCTGGCTATCATCTGGCGTGTTACCAAAAGGATGATTCAAGCCTGATGTAAATTGTGACGGTTGAGCAGAATCTCTCTTTGATCGCATATGATAGAATTCAGCATCGTCTGAACAACTCTCTGACTTGAGACGTGTAGCTGGAACAGAATTTGTGACTGGTAACTCTGTGTGAAGCTTTACGGTCTCTTCTGAAGGGAGTGGCTCTGCTTTTGATCCTGATTCTCTGACTGCATGTAGACTCATCTGTTCAACATATTCATTTGTCCGCTGCATAACGTCAGCAGGAGCTGTTTCCAGTTGAGGCTCGCATTTACTATGGACGTATAGGAGACTTACTGTTATTAAAGAATTGTACTCAAACAATTAAATCTCTAATCAAATTAAACCTTAAACATGGAATCTATTCAAATCAAACTTGTTACAGCACAGTTGTCATCACAATCAGTATTCTTTGGTATTACAAATGTGCAGACAATTTTCTTTCCCATTTGGACAGTTGGCGTCTTGATTTAGGAAATCAAAGGCTCTGACTAAGAACTTTGGAATATTCACCAAACTGAAATTGGTTTGTTCACTGTGTTTCAGGAGCTTGAATGGCTGATGGAAATCAACAGGTTGACTCATCGCCTGCTCTCTAAGCACATGACCCTGGACAGTTTTGACGCCATGTTCCGTGAGGCCAACCACAACGTGTCTGCTCCATACGGCCGCATCACGCTGCATGTCTTCTGGGAACTCAACTTTGACTTCTTACCAAACTACTGTTACAATGGCTCCACCAACAGGTTGGTGAATATAAGTTGTAGATACAAATCCGTACTAATGTGGTTCAATATACTGTAGATGACAATGTTGACAAAAGTGTTCAATCTCACGGAACAGGTTTGTGCGGACAGCCATTCCCTTTACCCAGGAGCCTCAGAGGGACAAACCTGCCAATGTCCAGCCTTACTACTTGTATGGCTCCAAGGTCTGTAAGCAGCATGATTAGCTTGTGATACTGAACCAAAGACTTAAATGTATTACATACACTCAAGTGTACTAGAGAACATCGATGTCTATTTTTAAACATCTCGCTCTGTTTTTCAGCCTCTGAACATTGCCTACTCCCACATCTACAGTTCCTACAGGAACTTTGTGGGTCCTCCGCACTTCAAAACAATCTGCCGTCTTCTTGGTTACCAGGGCATCGCTGTGGTGATGGAGGAGCTGCTCAAGATTGTCAAGAGCTTGGTATTTTCTCTCTCTGTTTAGTGTACATGTAGTTTCTCTTTCATGCACTCCTCATTATTTTTTTGAACATTTCCTTTTTTCATTTGTCCTGTGTTTTCCAGTTGCAAGGCACCATCCTGCAGTATGTGAAGACCCTCATAGAGGTGATGCCTAAGATCTGCCGTCTCCCTCGTCATGAGTACGGATCACCAGGTGAGAGCAGAACTAGTAACACTCCAGTTGTGTCACAGTCTAATAATGAGTACAGAGACCAAATGTATTAGCTATTATATTATATTCTGGTGCAGTATTGTACCATCAGTCCCTCTACCTCCCCTAACTCCACCTGTCTAGATCTACTACGGGATTTATGTATTTATGTTAGGGGTGTGAACCTACACTGGTCTCACGGTTCAGTTCGATTACGATTATCATGTCATCGATTCGGTTCAATTCAAAATCATGATGCAAATATCCTCAATTTTCAATTTTATTTCACATGTATACAATTTTGTCAATAAATACAAGCAGTCAGATATATGAACTGTAGCCTGCCTGACGTGGTTTCTCAAGTTAGTGGTATTACCCCCTGCATATTTTATTGTGCGTGACCTTCTCCAGGTCGTGCTTACCAGGTTGTTCATAAAAGCAGAAATGTGCCCAGATGTTGGCTTTTAAAGTAGTTGGTTAATTACTCGCGTCTCGCCTCCCTTCGCCAATAGGCACGTTCGATTTGAAGCGGCACTGCGCAGGATGAGTGTGTATGACATCAACCGCGAGAGAGCAGACGGATCCTTATGCTTTCAAATCGCTCTCGCGGTTGATGTCATACACTCATCCTGCGCAGCGCCGCTTCAAATCGAACGCGCCTATTGGCGAAGAGAGGCGAGATGCTAGTGCGAGTAATTAAAAATTCTACTTGATGTCATACACTGATCATTCTGCACAGTGGCGCTTCAAGCCGAACGCGCCTAATGTATGCTACCATGACAAATGACGTTATAATCGGTTATGGTCTATTACTGAACCGATACCGAATCGTCCTCGTCTGCATCGCGATGCATCGTAGAAATGCTTAATTTCGACATCCCTAATTTATGTATGCGTATTCATGCAGCAGCATATCTTACATGCTTCCATCAGAGTGTAAATAGAATAAATACAAAGAATAGGATATAAACAAAAGATTTTAAAATAAGAATATAAAATTGTGCACTGTAAGCCTCTTTTGATAAAAGTGTCTGCTAAATGCTTGAATGTAAATGTAATTATATTAGAGCTGTTAATTTAGTACAACAAATTAATTTGTATAACACTTTGTAAAACATATTTTGTAGCTTGTTAATGTTAAGAAGACTGTAACTGTAGCATATGAATGTCAGATCCTAGCCTGGAGTGTTTTTGATGTTATGTAATGTGGAACATTTGTCAGGCATCCTGGAGTTCTTCCACCATCAGCTGAAGGACATAATTGAGTACGCTGAGCTCAAGACAGATGTGTTTCAGAGTCTGAGGGAGGTGGGCAACGCCATTCTCTTCTGTCTGCTCATCGAGCAAGCTCTGGTGAGACCCTCTCTGGCTTACTCGTCCTTTTTGCATGAAGTAGTGTAATTGCACAGTTGATCGTTTATCACTTTACTCCTAATTAGTTGGTCTAAAACGTCATTTCAAAGCTGATTTCTATTTTAGATTTAGTCTTTCAGACCTGCCAACCTGTACACATTTTGTGCATTTTGACTTCGAAGTACAATTATAAGATTTGCGACTCCAAACTACAGAAAAATCGAAGGCAACTAAAGTAGAGAGACTTTTTTTTTTTGCTTTTTTTTTTTCCTTATAGCCTTATGCTAAAATTGACTGTAAATCCACATTTTAAGGCTGGTATTCAAAAGTATTGCTTTCTCAAGGGGTTATCCCTCTCTCAACTATATATTATTGGATTGTTTTCTTCGTGATATGGTGGTGTATATGGGAAAATAAGTGCCAAAATAGTGCGAAAGAATATGAACTAAGCTTTGCACTATTGCGGTTTTCAAAATACTTTGCCAAGGTTGGCAGGTCTGATCTTTCATAAAATGCCTTGTTTTCTTCCGAATAATTATGATTTGCTTTATGCAAATATTTTTTGTAATGAAAGCATCCGATTGGTGCACCAAAATTCAAGGCCCAATCCTTGACGTGACTCAGCCTGGCTTTGCTAATCAGCTGCATAAAGAGGCAGATTTGAATTTGTAGAAAGTGTGTGTTGTACGCTGATGTGTATGCCAGTGTGTGTGCGTTTCTGGATGTGAATATTAATTAATTACTGTGTGTATGTTAACAATTGTGTGGGTGGAGGACACTGCTGCCATCTGCCCCTAAAAAGCAACTTTATTTCTCATTACACGCTGGCAACAACTACAGGTGGTAAGGAATTAGGCCTCATTCATGTAACCGAACCACAAACTGACTGAACGCACACTCTTCCTGGTTTTTATACTTTTTCTTTAGTCACTTTTGTGCCGTGTTCTGCCATGGATTCAAGGACGCTAGTGTCACCGAGACGAGAGAATAAAACCCGAAATGTAATACGGAGCTGTGAACATCTGGCACTGTCGTGACGTTTGGACTCTGCACACTCCCACTGGGTTCATATTAAGAGGCTTGTTTAGGATAATTTCCTCCAAAGGAAGTCTTCCTTGCTTTCATGGCAGTCACGACTCCTCTCTGGCTGCCTGTGACGTCCCGTGCTGGTCCACATCTGCTTCCATACATTTCTCTTCTTCTGACTGTAACTCTTGTGTTTTTGTTTGGGTCTCTCTCTCTGAAGCATAGTGAATGTGTCGGATGATCATTGCACGCTGATCTCTCATTAACATTGTTTCTGTCAGGATGCTCTTCTGGTCGTCTCTTCTTGTTTGGGTGTTGTTCGGTGCTTGTTTTATTATTGTGAATGAAGTGATTTTTGCTCAAATTTGTGTACCTCATTGATTTGAAGGTCATTGCCATAAGACCTTTATACTTTCACATTGCATTTAGGGTTTACACCACCTGCCACAATAATGTATTTATCACATATTTTTTTTTATCTTTCTGGGTTTATATTAGTAAATATTGATGTAGAGATTTAATAAAATGCATATTAATAGTTAGGGATGTGCAAAACTACATTTTGTTGTCTACAGTTGGTGGATTGGGCATCCACATGACCTATTTTTGTGTTCAGAAACATCTAGATGGAGTACAACAGACTGAAACGTAGAACACAAATCTCAAGACTTTTTTTTTTTTTAAGTTAACATCTTAAATGTTTCTCAAGGCATAAAATACTGATGGAAAAAATGGGGCATGTCGCAACAACCAAGGACAATCTGCATACATGCACAGACCGACTTCAAAAAAATAGTGTTAAATTAATAAAATAAAGAATATGCCACCCTTTAACCAACATATCTTTAACACACACACACATACATACATACATATATATATATACCTTTTATTGCACAAAACTATCAAAGTTCTTACAGAAATATGCATATTATATGTAAATATGTATATATTTATAAATATGTCATTAATTATTTATAGAAAATTTTATGTTTTTAATATAAATATGAGACTATGCCTGATAATAGGAACGCTGTTCACTGCAGGTGATTTAAAGGAAATGTTCTGAAATTGTTTCAAGTTGTTTTGAACTGTTTCGAACTTTCGAGTATAATCAGAAAGTGCTATTTATGATCAAATTATTGAATGAGATCCTTTTATCAGTACTATATTTGGTATAATCAGTTACCGGTATTCAGACCGAGCTTCTCCGTCAACATCAATTCTGCTTAAGTATCATCATATTTAGGACCAAAATGTTACATTTTCACATTTTCATACATATTACGACTAGCCCATTTTCACACTGATGTGTGTGATATTTGTGCTATGTAAAGCTTGATTCAGATTTCATTTAACAGTGTGATGAAGCGTTTTTCATTCATTCCTCATGTTTTTGTGGTGTTTGTTTGAACTCAGTCACAGGAAGAAGTTTGTGACTTACTTCATGCTGCACCATTCCAGAACATTCTCCCAAGGGTCTACATCAAAGGTGAAATATTACATTCAGAAACTACAAGATCATGTTCCTCTTCAGTGCTTTCTGATTAAGAGATCTTATATATACATATATATATATATAATTTTATACCTGCTGAAATCTTCCTTTAATGATTAATTTTACAGAGGGGGAGCGACTTGAGGTGAGGATGAAGAGGCTGGAGGCAAAGTACGCTCCTCTTCACCTGGTGCCCCTCATTGAGAGACTTGGGACCCCACAGGTGAGGCTCTCAAAGATCAGAACCAAGTTGCTCTTCTCAATTGTCAGTAGCAGAACATATTTAACACTAGCGCATTCATTTTTTAAATAGAAATGTTTTGTAACATTGTAAATGTCTTTACTGTCACATTTGATCAGTTAAATGCCTTTTTGCTGAATAGAGTAAGAAAAAAGGAGTCTTACTGACCCCAAACTTTTGAATTGGTAATATAGGTTTATGCATCTATTTGGTCTCCATTTTAACCAAACGTTTTGTTTTTTAATCATCTTTTTAGCAAATTGCAATAGCACGAGAAGGAGACCTGCTGACGAAGGAGCGTCTGTGCTGTGGTCTGTCCATGTTTGAAGTCATCCTGACGCGCATTCGCAGCTTCCTGCAGGACAGTGTGTGGCGAGGCCCTCCCCCCACCAATGGCGTCATGCATGTGGATGAGTGCATGGAGTTCCACCGCCTCTGGAGCGCCATGCAGTTTGTGTACTGCATCCCTGTGGGCACGCACGAGTTCACTGCAGAGTATGCATATGCATTCAGCATGGCTGTTTTTAATAGTAAGCGAGCACTTGATTTAGGTTTACATCATATAACTGAAATGTTTTGGGGGGGTTTTGTGTTTAGGCAGTGCTTCGGTGATGGTCTGAACTGGGCTGGATGTGCCATTATTGTGCTATTAGGACAACAGCGTCGCTTTGACCTCTTCGACTTCTGCTACCATTTGCTGAAGGTCCAGAGGCAGGACGGCAAAGATGAGATCATTAAAAATGTGGTACGTTTCTGATTTCATAGACTCAAACTATTTAAAAAATTGCATAAATCATTGCAGGAAGCTCTTAACAGTCAGCAATGCAATATACACTAATGTTCATTCATTTAGAAATTCATTATTTTTATTCAGTAAAGATGCATTTAACTGATCAAAAGTGGCAGTAAATGCATTTCTAATGTTACAAAATGTCTGTTTCTGCTTTTTATTCATCAAACAGTACTGAAAAAAATGCATCATGCTTTTTACAAAATTATTAAGCAGCACAAATGTCTTGAGCAGCAAATCAGCATATTAAAATGTTTTCTGAAGGATCGTGTGACACTGAAGGCTGCTGAAAATTCAGCTTTGCCATCATAGGAATAAATAACATTTTAAAAATATTAAAATAATACAATTGTAGTAATATTTCACAGTATTACTGTTTTTACTGTATTGTGATCAAATAAATGCAACCTTGGTGAGCATAAGAGACATCTTTCAAAATCATAAAATCACACAGACCCCAAACTTTTGAAAGGTAGTGTAAATGTTCCAACTTGTAAATATGGGCTTCTGTATTAAATGTTTTGTCGTGTAACTTTCAGCCCCTGAAGAAGATGGCAGACCGCATCAGAAAGTATCAGATTCTCAACAACGAGATCTTCGCCATCCTCAACAAGTACATGAAGGCTGTGGAGACAGACAGTTCTACTGTGGAGCATGTTCGCTGTTTCCAGCCTCCTATACATCAGTCTCTGGCCACCACATGTTAAACAAACTTTATTTGACTTCCAGCTATCCTATTCTTCCTCTGGTGTGACACTGGTCTCAGACGTAGTGTACAGGGCCTTAGAGCTTTCAAGATTGCCTCGGCTTTATTTAAACAAGAGACGAACCTCTAGTCTCGCCACATGGTTAAAAAACACGATAGATTTCTCAATCTGCCCCTGCTGTTATCTAACCCTTATGAATATCAACACTCACTATCCGTTCTGAATGAGATTTGAAGTGAACCACTTTGAGAGATTTATGACTGCCGAAAATATTTCCAAGTCACCAGAGGAAGTTTTAACAAATGTTAAGTTCTAGTAAAAAAAAAAAAAGTAAATATAAAAGACTTTTGATTATAAATAACTATTAAGAGAAAACATGATTAATGTCAGTTTTGTTTTTCTTTTTTAACATCATGCCCATACAGATTTCATTTATAATAGTATTTGCATGTACCCCACAAATTCCATAAATCCTAATATGTTTTGTACTGTAATATACAAACCCAAGAAGCAAGAGTACAACTATGGATACAAATATCCCTAATAATTTCCCCCCTTTCTTTAGTGGCAAGAATTGTTTACAGCATTCTGTTCTCTTTATTGTATTACAGCACTGGTTTACAAATCTTTGCATTTGTAACATCCATCATTGTGAATGCTGCGGTTTGATGCTGTCAAGAATTGCGTGTAGTACTTGTTCTAATTTTATTGGTACTTAACTGGCCTCAACTATTGAAAAGTAACCTCACTTATCTTTTCTGTCAGTTTAATCTCAGTCTTTGGACTGTTAATTTGGGCTATTTTATACACGATAACCATGTGTAAACTAGTGAAGCAGTTCTGAAGTACTAATAACTGGATTTGTGCTGTGATGACATCTCTTTAATCACCTCTTATTGTTACAGACTGCAGTAGTAATACTGCATTACCTTGACCAATAACGGACAAAAAGGGGAACATTGGACATCCACTGTTCAATATCAAGGTTACTAAAACTTCCAGAAATATTTCAGTATTTACCCTCACAGGCCCTTTGCTTCAGCAGTGTTAGACAGATTGGCAAGCGTTCTGTTCAGTTTTGTAATTTATGTGACTGTTGTAAATGTAACCACATGAATGCTCATCGTATTCTGTTATTTCCTTCTTTTCCAGGAGTTTTCAGATTGATTTAAATCTGTTTTTAAATAACTGTTGAATTAAATGGGTATTTTCCAGTAATCTATTTATGCATAAAAGTTGATTTTTCTTGCTCTTGTAAGGGTTAATATGTGAACGATGATGGAACAAAATGTTTTGACTTTAAGGAAGTGCTGTTTTAAAAACTCAAAGCATGACAGGTGTAATTTATTGTCATCATGGATCTATTTGTGACATGAGATTTTTGTTCATATTGTTGTACAAGTGATCATGTTTTGAAATACAAAAAAGGAGAAAATAGTACAATGTACAACAAATGGTTCTGAACAGGAATTATAATGATGTTGTATTTCCATGAAATAAAAAAGATATAACGGAAACTGGCTTATTTAATTAATTTATTTGCATTTAACTTCAATTATTTTGCATTTCATATAAATCGTTGAATTGCACCAGCATTTTAATCTAGACTTGAGCTCTAGATTATCACAATCAAGCATCTTTCAGTTTAATTAAAAAGTTGCGTTATAAAATATTGTTTGCTTTTAAATAAATAACCATGGGGTTTATTTTATTCCTTTGATATTTTTGTCATCAACACATATCAAAGTAGAGAACATTGCAATGCTCACTTGATGCATTAGCCTCAAACTTCATTTCATCTTCAAGAAAGCTTTATTTAAGAAAGAGTCTTAAGATATGACTGTTAATGCCCAACTGGTGATTTAATCAGTAAGTTCCTGGCATTTCTCACACCTTGGGTATAGGTCTGAATAGGATGTAATTAATTGCCTTGTTTTTAGGTGCATTTCATCTAATGCAGGAGGCACTTAGCACTAGATAAACATTTCCTCCACATGGGGATGATGGCACAGCTGGAAATGTGAGGAATCCAGAGTGTTTTTTGTTGTTTTTGTTTTTTCAAAACTGTCTACTCCCATTTGTGGAAGTTTTAAGTATGGTATGAATATTTTGGTCTCTCCTTTGTCAATATGAATACACAACTCATAAAGTCTGTTTTATTAGAGCAGGAGTGTTTCTTGAGGCCTCTGATTGGCTGAGCTCAACTGGCAGGCAGATGAGGGTGGTGCTTTTAAATGGCACACGGAGTAAATGTTTGCTTTCCATCAATAAAGATGACACCCAACACCCCCAATCCGCCAAACAGCTGTCTCCCACAATGGAGAGCACCGAGATGTGGAGTGAGAGAAAGGGAGGGGGGCGAGCTGTGACCACTGAATGAGACACAATGCCAACCTTACAGACTGAAAAAAAAAAAAAGAAAGAGATGCACATTAATATATTTCTAAGGGTCTTTATAGTAGTATCAGTGTCAGAAATAGATTTTAACATTATTGACCTCTTAAATTTCAGGAGCTAAGAAGAGACAATTATTTTCTAATCATAGAAACATTAGGTGTGATCATTTTATGTCACATTATCACATTAATAGATGTATTTGAGTATTTGTATTAAGCATAAAAACAAGTCTTATTCAGTTGATAATATATGTATATCTAAGCCTATACTTTTTGCTGCTGATTATTCTGTTTCCACATATAATTCCACATATTAGTCTTTATCGAGGTATCAGTGATGAAGAAAGATTTATCAAGGATCCAAGAAAGAAAGAAAGAAACATTGTAATTTCACATTATCAAGAGATAATCTGACCATTGTTGTGTTATAGTGTTACCTTGTTTACTTAAAGTAGTTTGAACACAGGTTGAACAATGTTTTGGGCTAGGCCTGCAACTGGCCATTTTGTGAGAATAAAATGTGCAGTGATCTTTTTATTGAAGGCGTGTAATTGCTCAGTAAAGTGAATAAAGCAGTGGAGTAGTGTTCAGAGGGCAGGAGGTGGGCAGGACGCTGGTCAGAGGGCGGGAGATCAGCGCTCGCTCATATATGGGACTCAGTCTGTGAGGAGCAGCACACTTCAAACTGTCCTGACTTACACGCTGTGTTAGGTTTCCAAATGCTCTGTGATACTCATTGATATTTAAATATCGTTTTACCTAATTCATTCACTCTGTCATTTTGCATTATTAGCTAAATAATTATTTAGTTGAATAACAGAAGACATGATTGAGGAAGTGAAACGGGAGAGAAGCGATCAATGGATGTCATATTACTCCGGCGAGGTATGTCCCTATTTGAGAAAATATTTTATTCAGTTTAGGCTACTTGTAATATATCATTTATAATAACTGATATTTAATAATTATTCTTAACTTTCGTTGTTTTTTTTGTTTAACTTTCTTTTTTTTTTTTTTTTTTTTTTTTTTTGCTGACTCTATAAATAGGCTATTTAAATTATTAATATTTATATATTCCCCAAAACAATTAGAGTTTCTAATATTTTTACTGATATTAGGAATACCTTTTTTTTCTCTTAGAAAACGTTTGTTCCTATCAATGGCACCTTTATGTCATAACTGATGCAACAAGTTATGCCTTTTGCCTTTAGGCAAAAATAAATCTTAAACTCATCAAACCTATAGCCTAACTTGTTTTTCTTAACTCTAACTCATTCAAACACAATTTTCAGCTAAAACAACAGATCAGACCACAAACTTTTACAATATTAGTCTAGAAACAGGTGACTAGAAGCCGTTTGACGCTTTTTATCTGTGACGCGGTCACGTTAAACTTCCTATGGTTATACGTGTGTGTGTGTGTGTGTGTGTGTGTGTGTGTGTGTGTCTCGCGGCAGTTAATTGACTGACTCTGTGATTGTGTTGAATGTCTCACGCTTTGACACTCGTGTATGACTTACACTCGGCTCATAACCAGAGGGGCGTCTCGGAATCCGAAACACGAAAGCGGGGTTCCGACTTGAAAGCGCCGAATTATTACGAACGCTGTCCATCGGGAAAAAAAGAACAACTGAAAACAGTAGTCGCGCCCCCAAATACCCCTCTGTCATGAGATAGAAAAAAGGCGGACGGTGAGTGACTTACAAAGAGACAAAACAAGGGTGAGAAGAATAGCCGGACTAGCCGGATAATGGGGTTATCGGCTGAGTGGGTGGTCAGAATACATTTACATGGCGTTACCCAAGGCGCCAAGGTTTGGTTTGGTTAATTGGTTAGGAAATAAGGGATAGACAGGGATCTATGGACGCCGACGTCAGCCATACAAAGCATCATCATCATCGTCAAGATTTTCATTTCGGTTATAAGCTACTAAACAGTTCCATAATAAATATACAGAATTTTACATACTGAACAAAAAGGTTTTAGGTTGACGCCTTAGCTTATTTTACCTTTTTTTTGTCACTTTCACAAGTCCAACAGATGCACACACGATGTCGAATATTAATATTAACGTTTAATATTAATATTAATGCCCCAAATAATGCAAAAAAAAAAAAGGTCAAAAAGCAAGTTAATTTGCACTATAAAACAGAACATTAAATACAAATTTACCTTTTCAAAAAAGTTTTTTTTAAATGTATTTAAAATGTTTTTTTTTTTTTAACTAACTGTATTAAATTTGATTGCTGTTAATTAGAAAATCTAAATAATGCACAAGATCATAACATTTGTGACCCTGGACCACAAAACCATGACTGGTAATTTTTTTTTTAATTGAGATTTATACATCATCTGAAAGCTGAATAAATAAGCTTTCCATTGATGTTTGTTAGGATCGGACAATATTTGGCTGAGATACAATTATTTGAAAATCTGGAATCAAAAAATCAAAATGTTGAGAAAATCGCCTTTAAAGTCGTCCAAATGAAGTTCTTAGCAATGCATATTACTAATCAAAAATTAAGTTTTGATATATTTACAGTAGGAAATTTACAAAATATCTTCATGGAACATGATCTTTACTTAATATCCTATAATGATTTTTGGTATAAAAGAAAAATCTATCATTTTGACCTGTACAATGTATTGTTGGCTATTGCTACAAATACACCTGTGCTACTTATGACTGGTGTTGTGCTCCAGGGTCACATTTAATATTATTGGTGAGACATTTTGTTAGATATAGTTCTCTACTATCACTGTTTTAATAGTTTTTGGTCAAAGAAAAACCCATGATATTAGTGACACATTCAACAACAACTGCATTTGACTGAATATTTTTAAATATATGAAATATTCGATAACTGCTTTTAAAATATGAGCTATTTTTTCCCACATTTTTAATGTGGTTTTTGGACCATGGCTTTGGTTTATTTCTGACTCTGGTCCTCACTTTACAATAATAATACAATTATATATATATATATATATATATATATATTAGACTTGTGCCGGTATTCGGTAATGCGATATATCTCG
>NW_015549590.1:3019302-3039833 GCF_001515605.1 Sinocyclocheilus anshuiensis | reverse complement strand
ATTGGGTTGTTTTGACCCAGCATTTTTTAGAGTGTATATATATATATATATATATATATTTTATTTTTTTATTATTTTTTTATTTATTTATTTATTTTTTTCAAATCTAATGTTAATTTCTCATATTTTTAGGTATTCTATGGAACAGACAACCTGCCGTTGGGCCCCAGAGGATATTCCCCCCCAGAGCATCACTACCAGAGTTACGGCCCACCGTGTGATTCAGCAGCTGTGGGAAACACCGGGAGACTCGGAAGCCCAGTGGGAATACTGCCTCCACCAAACCCCAAAGGATATGCTGAGAGCCACTCCAGAGAAACTGAGTTTCCGGCACTGCAATCAGTTTACAGACGGACCTTAAGCCACGCCAAGCCACCATATTCCTACATCTCTCTTATCTGCATGGCAATCCACCAGTCGCCAGCCAAGAGACTGACTCTGAACGAGATCTACGACTGGATCCGCCAGCGCTTTCCGTATTACAGACAGAATCAACAGCGATGGCAAAACTCCATCCGACATTCCCTGTCGTTCAATGACTGCTTTATGCGCGTACCGAGATCGCCAGACTCGCCAGGGAAAGGCTCGTACTGGGCCCTGCACCCCGACTCCGGTAACATGTTCGAGAACGGCTGCTACATGCGTCGCCAGAAGCGCTTCAAGTGTCAAAAGGCTACGTCACCATCGAAACATTCGGATGGGGAAACTGTGAAATCGGAAGGGAAGAAAAAAAAGGTGGAGGTCAAGTCAGTCACCTCTTCTTGCAAATCGCCTGTACCTCCTCCAGTTGACACCATAACACAGCATTCAGGCATATTACCAGTGTCCTATCCCGCAGCCAAAGCACCTTCTCCTTCCCATCTTCCTCAGCACCTTACTCCCTCACACACTTTATTTCCTACCCAGCCTCCAGAGATCTCAACACACTTGCCTTCTCTGAACGTCCCGTTCCCAACAATGCCCAGTCCCAGCCTGCAGTCTGTTCCACAAGGCTCAATGGAAACCAGCTTGCATTGTGAACCAACATCCCAACACCACATTTCTGTCCCACGACTTCTGGACTTCCAGTACTGCGAGACTCCTGTGAACTACCCAGTTTACTGCCAGTCTAATTCCCATTCCAACTTCACCTCGTATGCTGGAGACTCTGTTTACTACCCTGGGTTTAGCATGTGTTCTGCTCCTCTTCTGAGTTCCTCCTGATCAGCCTCCTGTAGTGTATTAAGGGCTGTTAAAATGGGATTGATTTCTGTTTAGATGCTTATAATTGCTGTATATATTAGTTGATGGACACCTCATAGCTGGAGAAGTATCTGTTATCTGATGCTGAAGGATACTTTGATTCTGTGTGAATGTGCATTAAATTGAATTGAAGGTGTTTGAAGTTGCATATGAATGTGAATTCCTTGCTGTAACTCTCAAGTAAAATTTTGAACATTCCTAAAGGTGTTAGTTCTGTTATTTGCATGTCTGGTGTGAGGTGCAAGATTATAATCACACTTTCGGGCTTTCACATTATTTTATGCATTTTTTAATCAACTCAACAGAGGGATTGTCCTGCTCACATTGTAAAAGATAAACATAATTTCCTGTCCTGACATGCCTCACACTAACTTTTGTAGCCACCTTTAGAAACCAAAACAATAAATGCACAATTTGCATTAAATACAGCAGACCCTGAAAAATAAATTATATATATATATATATATTACATATTTATGGCACTAAGATGTCTCTAAATAGAAAATCAAACATGCACAATTTGCATTAAATACAGCAGACCCTGAAAAATAAATTATATATATACATATATTACATATTTATGGCACTAAGATGTCTCTAAATAGAAAATCAAACAATATGTTGAAAAAAAATAAAAAATATGAATAAATCATATATATATATATATACTGTGTATGTATATGTTGGGACATTATGCATATTCATTTATTAGTAAACAAGTTGGAAATAATACATATTTATAAAAAGAAAATAAATTATAAATAAAATTAGATGTGATAAAATAATTAGATAATATAAAATAAATGATTTAACTAAAATATCTATTAACAGGCAGAAAAACAAAATAAATTACAATTAAAATCATATATATGATAAAATAATTAGATATTATAAATATTAATTTACTAGTTAATGAGTTTAAAAATAAAAAATAATAATATTCAATCTCTAAACAGGCAGAAAAACAAACAAATAAATAATATTACATATGAAATAATTAGATAATATAAAATGAATAATATAGGGGGATTGTGTATATTAATTTACTAGTGAATGAGTTTGAAATAAAAATTCATGTGTATGGCGCTTAGATGTTTTTAAACAGGCAGAAAACATTTTAAATATATTTTTTTAATTATATATGATCATATAATTTGATAATATAAAAAATAAATTAACAAGAAAATGAAATAATAATTGAAATAAAAATGCATATTTATGACATTAACATGTGCAGGCAATAAAACTGCACAAACCCATCAAACTACAGATTCACTGATGATATAGGAGGTTAGTGGTTAGTGTCCAGACATGGCTTGCGATTTTGACGGTTTAGTGTGGTTGGTGTGGTGTCTCATGGGCTGAATGCTAGCAGTAGGAAGGTTGCGACCCCCTTCATCCCCTCCTAGCCTAACCTTTGATTCCTGTGAAAGCAGGATTGTGTTTGAGTGTATGAGAACAATAGGAAGACACTGTCTTAATGGTGGACCTCCCCAAAGCAGTGTCTTCTCAACAGTGGGACACAGGGACACCCACAGCGATCTGTGCAGAAGCCACAGACCCCTCAGTGTGTGTCCGAGATTCAGACAGAGGGCGAGACGTGAGGAGTTCATGAGCTTTCGGGGCTGTGATCTGTTCCTGCGCAGATTATTGTCTTCTTTAGAAGTCGGCCCGTCGACAGATTCTGCTGTATGTTGATATGATGGATGACTGTGCCGTGGCTTTCTAAATATCTGAAGAGTCTGGCTATGTGTGTATTCAGTTCTTAGCATTACAAGGGTGTGAATGTGGATTTGTAGGGTGTGAAGATGCTGTCTGCAGGTCATCAGTAGGCCAGCTGTGGATCCAGACTGTGAGGGGGGTTGGGGCAGGAGGAAGGGATCTGCTGCCAGGTGACTGTTGGCGAAAAAGTTTGTCAAATTCAGTTCAGTTATTCTGATTAGTCTCATTTATCTTAAATGTATAAAGTGTTGAATTTATGGTATCAAAAACATGATCTTTATATTAATTTACATTACATGTATTGCATTATAATTAAAAGAAGACTGGCATATAGTATCTGCCAAAATCCGTGTAATTTGTTGAAATTATATGAATGTAAAGAGTTCAAAAGTTTGGGGTCAGTAAGATTTTTCTCTTTTTTTATTTTTTGAAAGAAATTAATCATTTTATTCAGCAAGAATGCATTAAATTGATGGGTGACTGTAATGACATTTATATAAATATATAATTTAAAAATATTAATTTATGAGTTGGAAATAAAAATACATATTTATAACACTAACATCTTTTGACAGCCAGAAAAAATAAATAAATTGTAAATTAAATTAGATATGATAAAATAATTAGATAATATAAAAGAGCATATTTAAAGAACTAGAATGTTTCTTAACAGGCAGAAAAAGAAAACAAAATAAATTATGAATAAAATTATATATGATAAAATAATGAGATATTATACACATTAATTTACTAGTAAATGAGTTAAAAAATACAAAATAATATTGCAATTAAATTGATGGGTGACTGTAAATAAATATATAAAAATTAATATAGAATAAATAAATATAGAAAACTTTATATAGAACAGTAGTGTGCATTTATTAAAAAATCTGAATGAAATAATTTCATACAATTATGTATAATTTATAAATAAAAACTAATAAATGTAATTAAATTCTGTGTATATATCTGTACTGGTCATCATTACTTTTAAGCTCCACACCATTTCTAATGACGTTTTTGCTTTGACTAATTCATTTGAAATGCTCCTGTGTTGTGACCATTTTTAAAAGAACAAAATTCAGAGGTCATAAAAAATCAGCATGCACAATAATTCTAAAAGGATTACAAACTGCTGTTTAAAACAGTACAGCATGTCACTCTGCAGGACATGTCACATCCAAAAAGTATCAACGACCCAAACGCAGAAGATAATATTTTATTTTATAAGCATTTAATCAATGGCTGCTTAAAACATCTAATGGGGGGTTTGTTCCGCTTGTCAAAAAGCTGGCATGTGATTGGCTGGAGAGTGGAAGCTGCCCTGTTGGCATGGCAGCGGCCGAACAGCCTAGGCCATGTTGTTTACACAGTGGCCAGCTTTTTATTGCCTGTCTGTGCCTGCACGTCTCCGTTAGTGTCCCTCCGTCTCCTTTCACAAGGGCTCGGGTAAATATGCCTGTTCAAATAGCCATCAGTCAGAGGCAGTGACAGGCCTGTACTCCTTCCCACTTCCCCCGAACCCACACTCACCCCCCTCGCTTCAGGCCACGCTCCCTATCTGAATGAGAAAGCGTTCAAACTCTTGCTACATTTCAATTAATTCCAAAGAACTCAGGGCAAACACTTCGATTCCCTATAGGTCATAAATAAAACATTGATTTAGATTAAAGAAACACTTTTCTGTTTTAGAAAAGTGATAGCATTCCAGCTATGCGCTTAGAATAAAATCTATAACTTGTCTTCTCTCGTTTAACGTCATCCACTATTCATCTCCTCTATTATTCTCTCTTCATTTCTGGATCCACCTGTGTTTGCAGAGTGACAGTGGTGCGGTTCTTTCAGGACAGTCAGATAAGCTACCAGCAAATAACAAAAAAAGATGAGGGACACCCAGCATCTATTTATACCTTTCTTTCCTCTTTCATCCCTTTGTAATGTGATTCCTCTATTCATTGCTCGGCCTTGTGGCTCTCTTACCTTGCTCAGCTTCTGTCCAGCGTATTCATCCATTGTTGGTTTTCTCTTTCTGTTCTGTTCTTTTTCTGTTTCCCATCTTTATGTTCTAGTTTCTGGTTTAATCATAGAAGTGGTCAAACCCATCATCAGACTCCACTATCTCATTTGTGGCTGCAGGATGACTCTTCTGTGGTAGATTGTCCTTCTCTGAATCAGAGGGTTGATCTGGATAAAAAAAAAAAAAAGATAATGCAAATAATAACATTTCACTAGCCAAATTGGACTAATATAATGGTGGAAATTAGGATAATAAATAAAAAATAAAGCACATTCCATTTTTTGTTGAAGGTTAGTAGCTAGTCAGCCTGACAAGTCCTCACTCTCAAAAACTATGAATAGAACCATGCAAGGTAAAAAAAAATATGACTCAGACTGCATTAAATATGAATTACATTTGACACTGTGTTGGGTAACCACTTAATGTCCAATGTAAAATCTGGGTCCTGAAGCAAAATGAGTTGAGAACTCTGTTCTAGAGCACATTTTAGACATAAAATTCATCCATAAGCAGTCTTGCATACACAAAATAATGTCAAATTTAGTCTACGCCACATTTTCAATGAATGAGCAAAAATGGTGGCAACAAATGTTTTCTTCTGTGTTGTGACGTGCATCATAATGTAGTGGATTTACCAAATTTCATCCTATAGTTTGCAGGTTTTCACTGCAAGTCAACAAGATTTAATTAGATTAATTGTACAATTTTGTAAAAAAAAAATAAATAAATTGAAAATACATATAAATAAATAAAAAAAGTTTACAAAATTAAACATACCATTTGATTGGTCTGTCTCCTTCATATCATCCTCCCTATGGGAATACATAAAGGTTAGAGTCCCAATGAGCAAAACATACAATATAATACAGAATATAACTAAACTCACTGCTGTGTTTGGGAGTTGACAGGGTTGAGAAGACCTTCAATATCATCCTCATCATCCTCAGGGCATTTTGTATGATCATCAAAAGGGTCTCTTGACCAGGCGCATGCTTTCTCAACCACAACCTCATCATCTTCCTCTTCATCATCTTCTGTTTCTTGATTGTAACCCTCTTCCCCTTCAGACTCCTCAAGGCTTTGCAGAAAGCCAGTTTTAGTCCAATGAGTAGACGATTCATATTAAAAATAAGTGATGAATATTCAAGAGCAGTGATATTTGCATACATTTAAATATATACCTTTTGTGAATTTCTCTCTCATCTTCTACAGTTTCTTGAGTCTTTCTAGCCTCCTTTGTATTTTGAAAACTCTTGTCTCTCTCCTCTTCCTCCGTTGTTTCTCCCATATCTGGAATGTCATCTGGAACATCTCCTTCCCTTTCTGGCTCTTCTCTATCACTGGATTCAGTCCCATCTCTCTTTCCCATCACTTCTTCATCACCTCCCTGTGCTTCATCATCAAATCCTGCTTCCTCATCTCCATCTGTGCTTTCCTCATCCTCTTCTTCATCTTTATCTTCTCTGTGACTTATTTTGTCCTCTGCCGCAATGATGTCATGACTGTCATCATCTCCTTCATTAGAATCTTCTTCCTGTCTAATGTTGAGTCCTTCAGATCCATCTTTCTTTTCAGAGCTGACACTACTCTGAGAAATGTCTTGGCTCTTGCTTTCTTCTTGTTCGTCTTCATCTTGCATCACTGCATCAACAGTCTTCTCTGTGATAACGGATTCTTTGCTGTTACACTTATTAAACTGCTTTTGATGTTTTTTGTTAATTTTTGTGCCCGAGTTACTATCTGAAGCATCTTGTGACAGTGGAAGAGCTAAAACAGATAAATGTGGAAAGATGTTATAAAACGATATGAAGAAAGATGAGAAAATGTATCATTTTTGCCTACATGGACTAATAAAATTGTGAAAATTATTCTGTTCATGTGGCATACCCGTGAGATTCGTTCCTATTTTCTGTAGAGTTTGATTTTGTCCCATCTGTTTTTTTCTTTCTCCGTTTTTGCATCCCAGAAACTGTGACTTTAGAGGACACAGCGCTACCTTCACTACTTTCTTCATGGTTGATTGATAGACGCACTGCAAGAATAAGTAAGCATACACAGTTTTTTTAAGAACAGTTTGTTTTCATTAACATGACTAATATCATGTAAGATTTTTCCCACAGAGAAACAAATCAATGTAAAGTCACCAAATTTCACAAAACAACTAACCTGGTCTACAGTCGAGCTCAGAAGACCGATCACTCTCTTTCCCTTTCCTCCTGTGTTTTGGTTTTGCTTTTGTCACCTTTTCCTTGTCTGGCTCACTGCATTGGATTCTTTCCTCACTGGGGTCTGGTACATCCATCATACCCCACATCATGGGGTTCAGCACAGGGAGTCGTGGCCAGGAAGCAGCAGGAGGAGTGAAGTGAGCAGTAGGCATAAACCCTTGCCTTATACCAGCCCACAGATGGTCCATTGATGGTGGCTTTTGCTGGACTGGAGAATGTGACTGATGGACTAAATCGCCAGGTAAAGAATAGTAAGGTGGCAAGGGATGATTTAAGGCTTGAGTGTTCTGAAGGTTTTTGTAATCCTTTGCGATATTGTTTTGGGGGAGTCCGGAAATAGAAGGCTGTGAGCCAGTTAACAAAGTGGGTGGAATGTAAGGCTGATGGTTGCATCTTTCAGGATTTTGCTTGATGTCTAAAAAAAGAGGGCCTTGTTAACAGTTTTCTCAACCAAAGTTGATATGGGGCATGACTGAGAAATTGCTAAGCACATTACCTTTCACTCTCTGATGAGTGTTTAGCATGGTGTGAGAAGGCTGAGATGCATCTGGAAAATTGGAGGACAGAAGGTGGGCTCTAAAGTCAGAGCTGTGTTCAGACTTGATACCTTCTTCCTCTTCCATCTTCTGAATATAGCTCTTTAAGTGCTGATAAAAACCAGACATTACAATCAATACAAGTGCCCTGTTTTCTATTCACTTTTCAGTAACACTTTCAGACATTCAGTTCTGTTCATGTTTGTCAAGACTCCTTTAAAAAGACATCACTTTGCCTTAAAAAAAAGCACCTTTGACTTTTCAGAAACTCTTATGTCTTTGAGTCTTTGCTGCCATCGTGGGAAGCTCTCTTCAAGATACTGTTCATACTGAACCTTTTGAAGACAAAATGTGTAGGTTAGTTTAGTTAAGCAACAACATGTACATGCAATGGCAAAACATAATGAATCTGAAGTTTTAGAGGACAAATGCATGTCATATGATGGATCTGCTTATCAATGCATTACAATACAAGGCACACTTAGAAAAAGCCATGTGCAAAAAAAATAGACTTTTAGAGGTACAACATGTGGTCATTGTGGCAGTATTGTTAAAGGGAAAATTGTATACCTTATTTCTCCCTAAAAGCTGCGTAGTACCTTAAAGACGGCATGAAATGGAAATTGCGATAGTCTTTTCTTCCTTACTGTGATGTATATCCGAGTGAAACGGCTTCTTGAATAAGAAGAAATGTAGGGTGGAACTTTGATTTTGTCCTTCAGGAACTAATTAGATCATTGTATTGTTGTTGTTTGCTAATTGCCAAAAAAAATAAATTTTTATTTCAGGGTGACTTACAATGTCAGATATAATGTAATTCATTTGACAGTTCTGCTCAAGTAACTGACAAGCCTCTAAAAGTTTTTTTTGCACTTTTTTTTTTCTGACAATGCATGTATGGAAGGCAGGGAAGTTTCGTGTGTTAGCTGACTCGTATAGTGTTCATGGCTTCGGTGCGGGCCACCATGTCATTGAGCGTGTCTTGTGCTCTCTGAAAGTCCTGCAGCAGCTTTTGGTTCTTGATCTGAGCCCTGCGCTCCTGCTCACTGATCTCCAACCAGCGGCCCTGCAGCCAGGCTGCCCTGCTCCTATCACAACAAACACATCATGAGCTCATTCACCGATGAAAAAAAACCTCCAAATGAATGCCAGAATCCTCTAAAATCAAGAAGAATCCTCAAAAACAAAATACAATTATTCTGATAACCTGGAAAATTCAGTTTATCCTACAGGATATTATTTGTGCTTATAGAATTTTTGTTTGATCCTATTCGTTCCAAAATATTTTTTTTTTTAATTAACATTTTTTTGACGTTACATTTCAGCACAATATCATAGAACACATTTAATTTATCCTCAAATTCTGAACTGAACAAATATCGATGTTAGGATGTTTAATGAATGTATGGTGTCTTACAGGCGATGATTTCGCTGCAGTGATTGAAGATCATTCTGGAGCTGCATTCTCCTTTGCTGACTGTAGTATTATTAGAGAGATCGAGATAACCATGAGTGATGGTAAACACGCATACTCAGACTACATAATGTCTTAAAAGAGCAGTTTACTGTCATTTTGTTCCAAATCTGTATGGTATACTTTGTTGTTATATATACTATTCACTTTCATTGCATTTTTTTTTTTTTACTAAACAATGAATGGCGGACTAACATTCTATCTACACAACCTAGGCTAGGATACATCTTCTATAGGTAATGTTGTTTCTTTCCTATAGGTTTCAAACAACACGAGGGTTAGTAAATAATGACAGAATAGTCAGTTCTGGGTGAATTATCACTGTAATATATATATATATATTTATTTATTTATTTTATTTTTTTTTACAACCCTTGTGGACAGACAATAGCGCCCTCTCCTGGGTTTTAACGGCACGGGAGAACAGTAACACAATTAAATCAGAATTCACTGTACAATATCATTGCAATGTACACCACAACACCTCGACATCACAAACTAAATTATACTAAATAGAAAACTTAAGTAAAATAATAACTGAGGAAAATAATTCCGACATATGTTTAAACAAATCTGGGACTGGGACGAAACGAATAAAATAAAGTGAAAAGTAACTGATCATCACACGACACTCACTTGTGTTGTAGATTCTCGTATGCCTTGCTTTGGTAATTAATCGTGGTAGTCTGTATTTAAAGATTACCCCGAGGCTTTCCACGTTATTTTGCAACCTTCGATTATCTCACAGAAACCACTGCTGTCCCATCGTCACATATAGAGGATTGTTCTTAAGTTAGAATACATTTTCTGAAATCTGTTCTTCAAACTAAAATTCCAACATCACTTTTTTTTATTTTTATATAAACAACTGAAGACAATGCTTACATTAACTAAGAAAAACTCACTGGAATAAAACATGTGACAACTAGCCCCCCTGTATTGCTTGTCAAGCAGTCCAGTTCTCAGAAGGACACTGAAATGCTAGATGCAATGTTGTGCATGATTTGCTCAGTGGAACTCTAAAAGCTCATGTTTATTTAAATAGTAAATATTGTATGTGTATTTTCCACATCGTATTTTATTTATTCATAAATGTGATTTTGATATGATTGCCTTTGTACAATATTTGTCTTTTTAAAATATATTTGCACAGTAGTCAGTCAGATACGGTGACATTTTTAAGGTAACAGGAAATGTATAATAATATATAAGACATTCATTCATTCTCTCATTTGCAAGGTGTTTCTGTACAACCCCCTTATTTCCGTGTGGAACTCTTGTACAGTGTCATTTGTGTTAGAGGGACTGTTTTAGGTGCAACACAGACCTGTCAGTGCCAAATGTTGTTAGCCTGCAGCACCAGCTCATTGTTAAAGACAGCAGCCAGCAGGGTATCGTTTGTTCCAGGAGAGATGCCTTTATGCATAAGGAGACTTAAACTTATGTTAACCTATTGGATTAATTTAGAAGGACATAATAGTTTTGGATGGATAGAAGATATAAAAGCAGAGAATGAAGGGTTGTGTAATCTGAAATACAGCTTTATTTAAGGTTTAAAGTTGATTGGAAGACTAAACATTTTCAATGTAGACGAGCCTCAACGACCTGAGGAGGGGTTTGACGGAACTCATCTTCTGCTATTCAGATATCCCCCGATGGTTATTTGTGATGCCAATAATAGATTTTAATATTCAACAACAAATAAGGGATAATTCTATCCAGATACCTAAAGGTTTATTAGCACAAAATTATATTAAACAGCAATATATGGGTAAGTTAATGGTATTCTCTGACGGCTCAAAAGACCCAGAGACAGGACACACAGGAACAGCAGTATATATTCCTCAACATGATATAGCTATAATAAAAGACAATGCTGGGATATAAACGATACGGGTCGACATCTTTATAATATTCAGGAAAAAGTCGGTGTTGGCAGAATGAGGGGCAGAAACAGAAAAGAAGAGGTTTTGTTCACTCGGCTTAGAATAAGACATACTGGACTGAATCAGACAATATTCAAAACAGGCAAACATCCAACAGGTTTGTGTGAAAATTGTGAGGTAACGGAATCAGTGTTACATGTGTTATTGGAACGTAGGAACTATGAGGAGGAAAGAAGGGAAATGTTTCAAATGCTAAAGAAATACATTGTAAATGTTAATGTTCAGAAGCTTTTAGAGGGAAGTACTTGGAATGTGGTCAAACATCTCATGGTTTACCTCAAGAATACAGGATTGATGGAAAGAATATCATTAGTTCCCTTGTTTGTCATATACTGCTCCACACTCCAGTCTGGTATGTGGCGATAATGCACCTTTAAAATTGGTTGTCAGCCACCAATCTAAAGAAGAAGAAGAAGAAAACCCAAAACCAAAACGGGATTATAGTACGGAATCATGTCATTGGGATTTTTTGTCACTATAATTTGGTTAAATCGACTCATATAAAAGAATATAGTCTTTTTGATTGTTTTTTTTATTTGTTTTGTTTTAATTTCTAGTTTATTTATTTGTTTTGATTGGTCTTTATGGTTTATTTTGTCCTACAAGCAAAATCCTGATCCATACTTTATTCCAGTCGGTGGCGGTAATGCACCAGTCAGTTAGGCTGCCAACCGCCAATAAACACCAAATAAGAAGACGAAGACGAAGAAGAAGTATCGTTTGTTCCGCATTTATTGTCAGAAAGATATTCTGAATGGAATGACAGGTATGAATTAATAAAAATAAATCGTCCTAGCATTTTATAGTTTCTAATCGATAGCTGCCGTCAATGTGACTGGAACATTGAATTGTTATTTGTCAGAGACAGAGTTAGAAGTGTCCCATTCATTACTAGTTTCAGATCTATTTGTTGCAGCTTCAATAAATGCCGTGTAATGAAACAGGCTTTTGAAGGATTTTTAATGCCTCTCTCAATTGGCCAACTTTTTGTTTTTGTGTTCAGATTCGAGCAAACGTGAATCGAGTGGCTTTGCAGGTAGAGTCTCACGCAGCGGATGATTTAAAGCTGAAAACATGGCAAGGTTCATGAGTAGACTATGGTGTAAGGTGGAGTCATCCGGTCGTCATCTGCCTATCGTTCTGAACGCCGTGCTGGTGTTCTCCATCACTGCCGAGGTTAGGGAAAGAGTATTATAAAATCTCGAATGACGGATAAATGGCAACAATGCTGGGATATAAACGATACGGGTCGACATCTTTATAATATTCAGGAAAAAGTCGGTGTTGGCAGAATGAGGGGCAGAAACAGAAAAGAAGAGGTTTTGTTCACTCGGCTTAGAATAGGACATACTGGACTGAATCAGACAATATTCAAAATAGGCAAACATCCAACAGGTTTGTGTGAAAATTGTGAGGTAACGGAATCAGTGTTACATGTGTTATTGGAACGTAGGAACTATGAGGAGGAAAGAAGGGAAATGTTTCAAATGCTAAAGAAATACATTGTAAATGTTAATGTTCAGAAGCTTTTAGAGGGAAGTACTTGGAATGTGGTCAAACATCTCATGGTTTACCTCAAGAATACAGGATTGATGGAAAGAATATCATTAGTTCCCTTGTTTGTCATATACTGCTCCACACTCCAGTCTGGTATGTGGCGATAATGCACCTTTAAAATTGGTTGTCAGCCACCAATCTAAAGAAGAAGAAGAAGAAAACCCAAAACCAAAACGGGATTATAGTACGGAATCATGTCATTGGGATTTTTTGTCACTATAATTTGGTTAAATCGACTCATATAAAAGAATATAGTCTTTTTGATTGGTTTTTTATTTATTTGTTTTGTTTTCATTTCTAGTTTATTTATTTGTTTTGATTGGTTTTTATGGTTTATTTTGTCCTACAAGCAAAATCCTGATCCATACTTTATTCCAGTCGGTGGCGGTAATGCACCAGTCAGTTAGGCTGCCAACCGCCAATAAACACCAAATAAGAAGACGAAGACGAAGAAGAAGTATCGTTTGTTCCGCATTTATTGTCAGAAAGATATTCTGAATGGAATGACAGGTATGAATTAATAAAAATAAATCGTCCTAGCATTTTATAGTTTCTAATCGATAGCTGCCGTCAATGTGACTGGAACATTGAATTGTTATTTGTCAGAGACAGAGTTAGAAGTGTCCCATTCATTACTAGTTTCAGATCTATTTGTTGCAGCTTCAATAAATGCCGTGTAATGAAACAGGCTTTTGAAGGATTTTTAATGCCTCTCTCAATTGGCCAACTTTTTGTTTTTGTGTTCAGATTCGAGCAAACGTGAATCGAGTGGCTTTGCAGGTAGAGTCTCACGCAGCGGATGATTTAAAGCTGAAAACATGGCAAGGTTCATGAGTAGACTATGGTGTAAGGTGGAGTCATCCGGTCGTCATCTGCCTATCGTTCTGAACGCCGTGCTGGTGTTCTCCATCACTGCCGAGGTTAGTTACCTGGTGCTGGTGGAGGCTCCCCTTGAGCCAGAACAGAAGACGACTGAGTGGTCCACCATGTGGAAGGCCATGCATCTCTTCGCTCAGTACTTCATGTTGGGAAATATAACTTGGAATGCATCGTTGTTTGTCAAAACTAACCCAAGTATTCGAGGAGTGTTTCTTGGAGGGGATGCATTGGGTCAAGGGTGGAGGTAATTGTTTTTTTTTTGATTGTACAGTGTTTATTTATCACTTATTTGGGCTCTTAAATCTCTGTTTGAGCTTTTGTGCTATTCATGAATAAAAGAAGGCTCAGTAAACCATTCTAATTTGATATTTTCATATTTTATGACAGGTATTGTTACAACTGTGAGACACACACTCCTCCACGATGCTCACACTGCTATGACTGCAACGTGTGTGTCCTGCGGCGTGATCACCACTGTGTGTTTTTTGGCCAGTGTGTCGGTTTCCACAATTACCGGTATTTCCTGACCTGTCTGCTCTTCATGTGGGCAGGGCTGCTTTATGCAGTAGTCATGAATGCTGAGGTATTCATTGTCATCCTGAAGGAGGGTGTGACATTTCACAGCATCATGCTTTTGCTCGTGCCCTGGATAATGCTCGTCTCTGGTAAGTATGAGATTTCTAATCAAGAGTCTGCTCTGAGAAAATGAAATTTTCCTCCATCTTTTGAAATGAGAGTTGAGTGTGCTGTGGAAATAATACTGTAGATTTTCTTACTCAGAACTTTCAAAATACTCAAAGGCTCAACAATAAGGATGGTCTGAGGCCAGTGTGAGAGAGTTTCAAGGACTGGTGCTTTGTTGGCTTCATATATTTCATTTGTTAATTTTATTTATGCTATATTGTGATGCCTTGCAAACCTAAATACTATCTGTAGTGTATTAAACAGAGTATTGTTGTCGAATTGTACTGCGTTTAATCCAACATGGTAATATTATCTTGGCCAACATTTTTGATATTCCTCATTTATAAGTTGCTTGCATAAACGCATCTGCTTAATGAGTAATTGTAAATAACATAAATGAGGATTTTTAAAAATGCAAGAATTACTTTATAAACTTTGGAATTGGGAAAATGTTATTTATTTATTTAGAAATTATTTAATATTTCTATTCAGCAAGGATGCATTAAATCAGGGCTGCCCAAACTCGGTCCTGGAGGGCCGGTGTCATGCAGAGTTTAGCTCCAACTTGCCTCAACACACCTGCCGGGAAGTTTCTAGCATGCCTACTAAGAGCTTGATTAGCTTGTTCAGGTGTGTCTAATTGGGGTTGGAGCTAAACTCTGCAGGACACCGGCCCTCCAGGACCGAGTTTGGGCACCCCTGCATTAAATTGATCAAAACAGTAAAGACATTTATAATGTAGCAAAACATTTCTATTTTAAATAAAAACTTTTTGATCATCAAAGAATCCTAAGTATCATGGTTTACACAAAAATATGAAACAGCACAACAATAATAATCAATCTTTTTAAGCAGCAAATTAGCATATTAGAATGATTTCTGAAGGATCATGTGACACTGAAGACTGGAGTTATGGCTACTAAAAATGTAGCTTTGCAATCACAGGAACAAATTAAATTTTTAACAATTTTTCAATAGAAAATTGTAATATTTAATGAAAAAGGTCTTACTGACCCCGCATTTTTAAATAGGTGCACCTACAACAAAAAATGTTAAGTTCTAAGGGCCATAAAGGTTGTGGAAAATGGTAGTGAAATTATGATTTGGGGAAAAAATTTAATTATACTTAAATGTATTATATGACCCCCTTTTAAATTGTCAAACAAATAACAATTAACATCTGTTTTTCTCCAATAACAGGACAGGTGACGGCACGAGCGTTTGCCTTTGCATTCATTGCTGACACTTGTGTACTGGGCTTTCTATTGGTTGCGGCATTTCTCTTCTTTCATGTGGCTGTGATGCTGAGGGGACAGACCACACGTGAGTGGTACTCCACACGGCAGCCTTACAACCTAGGAGCGCTGGCTAACATCAGGGAATGCTTGGGCAAGTACTGGTACATCTGCTGGCTCTGTCCTTTGATACCTTCCCCACTGCCTGGAGACGGCATAAACTTCAAGGTGACAGGTTCACTAGAGCCCACGAAGTAGGGTGTGCACTGATAGATATTTTCTCATTGCAATTTTAATACATTGGCCCAGCTGATGCAGAATGGCATGTTGTTGAGCCTGAAGCAGCTACTGCATGCTGTGCTCACACCAAACAATTAGCAGCTCTTACCAGCTATTTTTTATCTGAAGAACCAGCAAGACATGCTGATTTCTGATTTCACTTTACAATTGTTTTTGCTCATCAGCAGTCTTAAAGTTTTTGTTTGGTGTTAATTTGGTGTATGTAAAGTAAATATTTTAATATGCATTTTTTTCTTACTTGTTCTATTGTGTAATATTTGCTTTTGTGAAGCAAACTATTTTTTGCAAGGGGGAGTATTTTTTTCTGAGTGAATTGTTTTACTTTTTTTTTTTTTACAGTCATTAATGTGCCAAATAATCTGTTCAAACAAATGTGAATGTGCTACATGCCAAGCTGTCATTTTCTTTTGTCCTCCGTAATAAAACACATTTTTTTATTGTATGGAACTGAATATTGTTTATCTTAAGTCTTATGTTTATATTTGTTATTTTGAATCAGTACCAATGCATATGTTATATTTCTTTAAAATAAATGCCATTTGGTTTTATTGTTTGCTATCTAATGCAGTGATATTTATTTTTATATGTCTTAAAGGATCACCCTGAAATGAAAATTTGCTGAAAATTTACTCTTTTTCAGGCCATTCAATATAGATGAGTCTGTTTTTTCACCAGAACAGATTTGGATAAATTTAGCATCACTTGCTCACCAATGGATCCTCTCCAGTGAATGGGTGTCATCAGAATCCAAACAGCTGTTAAAAACATCACAATAATCCACACGACTCCAGTCCATCAATTAACATCTAGTGAATCAAAAAGATGTGTGTTTGTGAAAAACAAATCAATTTATTGATTGGAGTTGTGTGGATTTTCCTTTTTGGGTGAACTATTACTTTACATGTCAAACAACAATCAATCTTAGTCTCAATTAGATCGAATTAGTCCATGAATTTTCAACCCTTTTACCAAAATTATTGTCAGAAAACAAATATTTTACTTGAATGTGAATTACCTATAAATTAATCAATAACTACAAAACATAATTTCAGTTATTTTCAGCTATTACTTATTACGTTCTTTTTTTTTTTTTACGTCTATTTAATTTTGTTTAGTGTCGATTTAATGCAATGCAGAAATTGCATCATTTAGGCTACATTAGAGTTGTACTAGTACTACTGCTCCTACTCATGAGGTTAAAAATAGTAATTTTAAGAGTTGCTCACCCCATTTTGTATCCCATTCGTGGAAAGTATCCTAATTACTTTTGAGGTCGGTGTATCTAGCCTTGAACCACTGCGCTGGGCTGATTTACCCTAGCTGGATAAGGGTGTTGTTATTATGGTGAACCCTGCATGAGGGCGCAGTTGTGAGGCTGGGAAACACCCTCAGTGACGGAGTCCAGCGCCTTGTGGAGGGTGGAGAGAGCGCGAGAAAGAGGGACACAGATGGAGATGGATGTGGATGTGATTAGAATGCTTAGAAACTGAGACAATATGTGAAAACACTTGAATAATTTCGCGCTCAGTGACAGTTTAAGATATTTGCGTTGTATCTTGATATTACTAAATATCAAGGAAGGGGTAAATATCGTTAAGTGAAAGATGATAGTGTATCTTTATTGAAGCGATAGGATGCTGAGGTGACTGGCGTATGGCTGAATTTAAGCAAGCTAGTCCGCCGTATGTTGAAAAGAAAGGCCAAAATAGGTGGTGTGAATGAAAGAAGAGGGCTTCTCTCTTGGATGGACATGTTTTGAGAGGTGTGGTGGAGGGATGAAGGCGGTGTTGGCATCCAGGCGGCAGCGGCTCTTCTATCGGCTCTTCATATGTGCTGTCGGGCTCATCGCCGTCACCTGCTTCGCTCAAATTCTTCATGTAACAGGTGCGTTTATTC
The DNA here is from genome assembly GCF_001515605.1 of Sinocyclocheilus anshuiensis. Taxonomy (NCBI): domain Eukaryota; kingdom Metazoa; phylum Chordata; class Actinopteri; order Cypriniformes; family Cyprinidae; genus Sinocyclocheilus; species Sinocyclocheilus anshuiensis. The sequence goes on along the minus strand of NW_015549590.1, from coordinate 3,022,117 downwards.
ATTAACAAGTCTTTACGCTGCTAATACTTATAAACTGTCTTGAGTAGCTAAATTTGTGCCAATAGCTTTCACAAAAAAAACTTAAAGACCCACTAAAGATAAAGGTCTATGTGTTATGTGTTTTTACAGCCCATTCCAAAGAGGATTCGGACCTGACTTGGGCCCGGCGTAAACTAACCCAGCAGATTGTAGAGGAGAACCAGACATCCAGTACACCCAGAGCTGGTGAGTGAAAACATGAGCAATTCTCTCTCTCTCTTATTATTCGCCTGTCTGTCTGTATCACATCTCTCCATATCTCGCTATGTTTCCCCCTGTCTTCTCATTCTGTGAAATGATGCAGACAGGTGCCCTCTTCATAGTCAAGCCCCCTTTGAGGCTTGTGTTACTAAGCAACAGAATCCCAATTTCAGAACAGAGTTCTGACTTCTGTTTTAAGCATTCAAAGTGTGCCACTTTAGAGAGATATGTCATATGCCCTTTTTTCCTTCAATCAACTACACAAATCACTCATCCCAAGAGGTGTTTCTCTTTTTCATTTATTTTATTTTTTCCTTATGCACTCTCCTTCTCACTCACTTTCTCATCTTTAGAAATGAGAGATTTCTCTCATTTAACTGATATATCAAAGCTTGTGACAGTTCTAATGTCCCACAACCCTTGTGTAGGTTGCACCTTTCTGACTTTTATACATGATACAGGGCTTAAAGTTCTCCGGCACCGTGCCAGATCTCCAGCATGTGGCGTTTAGCTGCGGGAAAATGATGAGCGTGACACATTCTGAAAAGGCTGCGAGGCGCAATGGTCAAAGATTTCCATCTAAAGCCATATTTATATAGAAAAGCTATTTTCTATATAATTAACGGAGCTTTGTAAACAGCTCAGAGTAATCACGTCATCTCCATAAGAACGATATGATTAGCAGAACAAATTTACCTGTAGTTTTGTAAAGGTCCTGTTCACACATGATCTCTTAACGGCAATTTACCAGTGAAGACTGTATGTGTGAAAGGGGCTAAACTCTTCCTCTGCATATGCGGTGAGTTTGGGTTGCTTAACGTTCATCTGGGAAAACTGTGCGTTATCTCACTTAATTTGTAACTTAAGTCATTTATAAACCTATGCCAACACAGAATACATCAACATATTTCTAAATATGTGATTTATTGTAGATCGCGATTTCAACATAAAAGTTTCTCACTTTGCATATGGCAAATTAAATGGATTTAAACGTCATTGAATCACATGAAACATCACCAGGCCGTTGGCGCCCTCGGCAGGTATTTGTACATTTCAAAATATAACTGCATTGTTCTACTTTTTGTAATTAAAAGACAAATATTTTGTAATCAGGGCTCCAGACTGCGACCAAATTTTTTTCTGCCGGTGCGACTAATTTTTGTGTGCGGTCGCACTGGCGCGACCACCGCGTTGTCCAACTAATAAGCGCTGCCATTTCTGTTGCATTTGAGAAACATCAAACGGAAAACGAAACGAAAGCGATACTAAACCGCGCTACGTTTCAGCTGCGCAGCGCGGACCGTTCATCAGCTCGCACCGCGATGCAAACAAACTTGTCCGAGCTCAGAACGGCTTTACTCGGGAGCCAAAGTTGATTTCGCGACACTGTTACTGCACAGATGGAACAGTGCTGCGAGATCCAGTGAGAAGCGTTTGAATTCGCCGCACAATGATGAGGTTGCTGCGAGATCTAGTGAGAAGCATTCAAATTCTGCACAGAATTCTCTGTTATAAACAGCGCTGACACACGTCAGGAAACCAGAAGCGGTAACGCTAACTGTAACCATGGTGTTGTGGTAGAAATAGTCGAATGCATTACCTTATTCATTTCAGGGTTTGTACAACCTTTTGTGAGAGAAATTCAAGCACTTTTCAATGACTTTCAAGCATCTCACACAGCTATTTCCAGCCCTTTAAAGCTCTAAAATGATCCCGTTTGAATGTTATTTTTAATGGGATGACCAAAACATACTTTGTGGTAAACAAACACTTATGTAAAATAAAAAAATAAAAAACATCAAATCACAATTATAACCAGTGTTGGGGGTAGGGTAATCAGATTACTTTTTTTAAGTAACTAGTAAAGTGATGCATTACATTTTAATTTAGAAGGAAATATCTGAGTTACTTTTTCAAATAAGTAACTCCAGTTACTTTTTTCCCCATGTATTGACTGACAGCTCTTGTGTTGCCATGTTGAGAGAAATCGTGAGTAAGTGCAGAGGCGTTGTGTGCGCTGTGTGAATGTGATGCTTACTGTAGTTCTAGACTAAATATGAACAAAAACAGATTCAGTATTCCTCAAAATGAATAAAAACAGTCAAATGCAAACTCAGAATATTATACAAACCTGCAATAATTAAATGTTAAATAAGACAATTATCATTTATGTATTTAATCCCATTTTATTAACCTATGTCTTTGCTACTGACCTTCGATGATCCAATTCAACCATACTAAAGCAAAAATGACACATTTGTGTTTCATTTTTGTTATTGCTGAATAGTGTTGAACTTTCTTCTCCTGCGTCATATACTTCATGCAATTTGTTTGAGCTGCGCCCTCTACTGTACAGACATGAATGTACGTTTCCTTCAGCCTGAGGCTCATTCATTTCACTTTTGTTGTGAAAGGGTTTTTACATTTGTAAAAGAAGACCTTTTTTATATTAAAAACAAATACGTAAGCCCAGCACAGATTTAAAAAGTAACACAAAAGTAACGTAACGCATTACTTTCCATAAAAAGTAACTAAGTAACGTAATTAGTTACTTTTTTATGGAGTAACGCAATAC
>NW_015549590.1:3014879-3019040 GCF_001515605.1 Sinocyclocheilus anshuiensis | reverse complement strand
CATTACTTTCCATAAAAAGTAACTAAGTAACGTAATTAGTTACTTCTTTAGGGAGTAACGCAATATTGTAATGCATTACTTTTAAAAGTAACTTTCCCCAACACTGATTATAACCAGTAGACGACAGCAGAGGAGCACGTATTGGCTTATTAGTCATTCATTTATACTTTTTCCTCTATATTTTGAAATGATAAAATCACTATTATAAAATATCAAATCATCAAGAAATCAGATTTTGTCAGTTCTTTACACGTTTTTTGTGCATGAAGTAAGAAAAATCACAAAGTGCCTTGAAAAACGAACTTTTCTTCAATTTGCTACTAAATCACACATAATCACTGAAGTTGGTCAGTTCCATATACTAGAAGAATAATGGTACATTTAATAAGAGTGGAATATATACATTTTCTATATAAAAATTAGATTTTGCACTTGTTACTGTTGTTAATAAAAGTAAATTTTGAATGCATCTTAACTCAAGCTTAGTGCTTTACTGTCAAATCTGTATAAACAATAAACAAAAGAAAAATAAACAATAAATGGACATGTAATATTATTAGTAACTGCACTTATTAATGCAAAACAATAGTAATTTTATGATTAAATTATCTATATTTTAATACTCCTGCACACCACCCCCAGCGCTACCAAATCTGCTCCTGGTGCCACCATCTGTAGAACTTAGTGGCGCTGGTGCCACTGCACTCAAATGTTAGTCTAGAGCCCTGTGTCATTCAAATATTTCTTAAAGTATTAAAACATTGTCTCGTTCTATTGAACCAAGTATCTGCATTTTGTCTCATCTCGTGAACTAAGTTTATTGTCACACCCCTAGTGTCGATAAGCGGTGATATAGCTCATAATTTTCCATAACATAGCCTAGCTTTCATTCTTCAGGTCAATCATATACTCAGTCATAAATCAGTTTGAATAAGGAAAGCGATAACTTTGCCATAGTATCCTTTCAAATGTTAAAGTTGCCACAGTCATTGCATTCTTTGCATGTGCTGCACTTTATTTGTACCATTTGTTTTATTAGTTTATATATTAGAATTTGAAAGACAATAACAATATTTTTTGATAAGTGATCAAAATCTGATTCTAGTCCTTGAAAACCAAAAGAGTAGTGCTTGAAAAGTCCTTGAAAGTCCTGGAATTTCCTTTTGCAGTATCTGTACGAACCCTGTTTAAGTTACCAGTTCTTGGAGCATTTTATTTTGTTGTTGTTAATTAAACTGAACTGTAGTTTTCTGTAGTAAACTGTCTTTGTATATTTCCTATTTTATATTAAATTCCTAGTATTTAATTTACTATTATTTCTTTTGAGCAAAACATTTTCAGAAATTTCATGTTTTAAATTGTAGGTCATCTTGTACCCTGTCAAGGACAAATCTAACCAGCAAAACTTGATATCAAAAGCATCCTAAATGTTACATGTGTTTGCATTATAGTGAGTAAGTAACCTTTCCTGTTATTGCTGTTTCAAATAGCCCACCATAATCTGTAGTCTGAGCCTGTCAAGGGCTAATGGCAAGGGCAGATATGCTATTAGTTAGTTTCAAGGAAAATAATTTTCAAATGTCTTTTTTTTTTTTTTTTTGCCAAATAACCCTGTGTATTTGTCCACCCCCGCAACCCCCCAAACCCCGGAAAAAAGTTCAGGCTCAGGATTTTTTTTTTGCTTTAACCCCTGATGATAATATAGTCTGTGATGCTAATTAAATTGTACATTTTTACAATAACATTGTAAATTGTACATTGTGTAAATTTTTCAGACTGCATATGATTCACTTTAATAATGTAAAACACATTTAAGATAATTGTTTTTCATACTTTAATGCAGAGAAAAAATTGCAGATTGATTCTGGAGGACAAATGTAATAAAATGTTATGCTCTAAAAGCTCTTCAAATCATTACAAAGTAAATTTAATCATAAATGTAACTGAGCAGCTATTGATTCCAGCTATGCATCAAGATAACAGATTTAATAGTATTGCTAAGACAAATTTTCCATTGCATTTGACATTATCTAGTGAAGTAGCATTTAAATATAAGCAAATTATATGTAAATTCTATACGAGAGAAGTTTAAAAACAGAAAGGCTGTGATTGTTATTAATCTGTGCATTTAAAAGGGTGTCATTTCCTCCCTCTTCTCTTGATTTCATGGCTGTTTATTAGACAGCTGGCCTCTTTAAGGCAGTCAAAGCAAGAACTGTCTTTACGCTGATTGCATCTCAAGAAGCTGTGGGCTAAAGTATCACCAGTCCTCTGATTTAACTAGACCCACTCTTCCTGGCCTCTCTGCACTATTACAGATTAGCTAAAAGGCAATTCAATTGCCACTTAGTTACCATAAACAAAAGCTTCTTAACAACCTTAAGTTAAACGGAGCGCATTGCCTTGATAAGGACTACATCAGTGAAGTAAACAAGTACAACACTAGATAGATCAGTGTTCTCACAGATTAAATACAGTTTGCTTTGCCTTTTTTGTTTATTTGTTTGTATATTTGTTTTTTCCCCTCCCACAATATACATCTGAATATTTTACCATGTCAGTCACATTTTTAGGGCCATAAGAAATGCTTTGTAAAACAGAATGAGGTTTAATAGCAACTGTGCTGTCAGATGTGAAACCTTTATCTTATGTGACCTTTAATGTAAGCATTAATGTGCTAAATGTTATTATCACCAGAGCTGTCAAGTTTGTCTCTTAGTGTTTGAAGGGGAAAGTGTGCAAAGTGTTAGCCTTGCTTTATAGATTGCATAGTTTCTGTATTTCTGGTGGTCTTTTAACCCCTGCCTCTATTCACAAACATTTTCACTTTTCCACTCAGCTATCCATGAATTTCCAGAGGACATCTTCACTAAGGGACAGAGGAGGCATGGGGCAATTCTACTGCATGTGTTTTGTGTAAGTATACCACAGTACAGTGAGAAATATATAGAGAACTGTATGATGCAGGGACTAACTAAATAATGCAAAGTGCACTAACAATCAAAAGTTTAGGGTGAATAAGATTTTTTTTATTTTATTTGAAAGACATCAATATTTTTATTCAGCAAGAATACATTAAATTGGTCAGATGTGACTGTAAAGAAGATTTCTGTTTTAAATAAATACTGTACTTTGTATAGTATATGTACATACAGTATGTAATATGATTTGCACAAAAAATAAATAGATTAGCAGCTGTTTTCAACATTGATATTAATATGAAGTGTTTCGTGAGCACCAAACCAACTGTTTTTGATCAAATAAATCCAGCCTTGGTGACCATCATAGAGTTTTAAAAAAGTTTAAAAAATACTTAAAAAAAGACCCCAAACTTTTGAATGATAGTGTACATTTCCTTTTTTATTTGCATTTTTAAGGGTTTTAGAAGAAGTTTTTATTTTTACTTGATTTCTAGTTTCACTTAGAATTATTGTAATTTGATTAGATAAACATTTGTTTACTTGTAAGGATGCATAGCAAAATTCAAAATAATGATATAACTAAAAATGAAAGACTTCATTCAGTACAGTCTTTCGAAAGCACTGTTATTGTTATATTGTAAAGTTGGTGTTTGTAAAGGTTAAATAATGGATCTCTGCTGAACTGTATACTGTGCGCTCTTGTGACCACAGGCAGTTTACATGTTCTACGCCCTTGCTATTGTCTGCGATGTCTACTTTGTCCCCTCTCTGGAAAAAATCTGTGAGGTGAGTGTACTTTGTTCGTACTGGCAGGAATGTCTTACTGCGAAATATCAGAGCATATTCTGAGCTGGAGTTTGTAATTTCAGAATCTGCACCTCAGTGAGGATGTTGCAGGTGCCACTTTCATGGCAGCAGGCAGCTCCGCCCCCGAGCTTTTCACATCTTTGATTGGTCAGGCCTCTAGCAATGTTTTTCAGTAAGTTGTTGCTGTAAATAAGTCATCAATAAATAATTGTCTCTTCATATCAGGTGTGTTCATCACCAAGGGAGACCTGGGGGTGGGAACTATTGTGGGATCAGCTGTCTTCAACATCCTGGTCATCATCGGAGTTTGTGGAATATTTGCTGGACAGGTAGTATATGCATATGCAATACATTAAATATGAAACGTTACAGTTCTCGTGACTTTCCACCGTTCCTGCTTCACAGACCATCACTCTGACCTGGTGGCCGCTCT
>NW_015549590.1:3008015-3014441 GCF_001515605.1 Sinocyclocheilus anshuiensis | reverse complement strand
CGTGACTCTATCTACTACATCCTCTCAGTGTTGGCCTTGATTCTGGTAAGCAGGAGCATGACTGTGTCTGAATGTTAAATTTATAATTTTAACCTTTATTTTCTATTAAATTGAACACTTAATTAATTTTTTGTGTTTGTTTTTGTGCATTTCAGATCATATATGACGAAAAAGTAATTTGGTAAGTGTGCTGAAATCATAAAGAAGGTGTCATAATGCTCATTGACATTTAAGTGAACCAAACTTATAGCATATAATATCACTGTTGCAGGTGGGAGACTATAATCCTCATAACAATGTATGGAGTTTACATCCTTATCATGAGGTAAGTATCTAACATGTTTATTTATTAGACACAATAACAGTTGGAATGTAATTTATGTTAATATTTATGTATATATTCATTTATTTCTTTATTTTTAACATACTTAAATGTAATTTTCACATGATATAATATGAGTTTGTGTGTGCTTCTTTCAAGGTTTAACAGTCAGATTTGGGGCTGGGTGGAGCAGAGGTTTGGCATCCCAGGTCAGCCGTGTTTGATGAGCAGTCTGTGCAGAGATGTGTCGGTAGGAGAGGCAAGCCCACACTGTGACACCTCCATGATCCTCTTGAAGAAAGGTGTGTGTGGGTGGAGGGTGGAGCTGTGTGGATCATACTGAGTGCTTGTGCATTATAAAGTATCACGTCTCTCTCTCCTCTCAGGTCTCAGGTCAGAATGCGGGTGGCCAGGACTCCCCGGTGGTGATGGTGGATGAGTTGATGAGTCTACACCCTCACCAGTTCTCTTTCTCAGAGGCAAGCCTCCGTGTCATGATCACGCCCCACTTCTCCCCCCGCCCTCGCCTCAGCATGGCCGGACGCATGCTCATCACTGAGGTACTGGCTGGATGCTTGCTCGCTTTGTGCACGTCTGGATCTCACAACAGCATCTCTGTTTCTCAACCTAGAATATAAACTATCAGGCTAGTTTGATGTACAGTATGGATTATAGGAAGCTATTAGAGTTCCCATATATTCTTTATTAGTGTATCAACTTTGTCTCAAAAATTTATTATTGTCTTGTTTTCCAGTAAAAATATTTCAGTGTCCTTAAAACAAAATAAAATTAATTTTAGAAATAAAATGTATAAGATATTAAGACTATAGAGCAAGAGAATACACTACGGTTGAAATGTTTGAGGTTGATAAGATTTTTTTTTTTTTACATTTTTTTGAAAGTAGTCGCTTATGTTCACCAAAGCTGCATTTATTTGCTCACAGTAAAAACAGTAATATTATGAAATAAAATGACATTTTAAAATAACTGTTTTCATATATTTTAATGTAATTTATTCCTGTAATGGCAACGCTGAATTTCCAGCAGCATATTTTCTCTAGTCTTGTGTCACATGATCCTTCAGAAATCATTTCTTCTTTCTTATTATTCTTCATTTCAGGTGTTGTCTTTCTTACATTTCTATTATTATCAATGCTGAAAACAGTTGTGCTACTCAGTAAATTTCAAAAGAACAGCATTTATTTTAAATAGAAATATTTTGTAACATTATAAATGCACTGTAGAAAATAAAATCGTAAAATAATGGTCAAATGATTGGCAGCTACGGCTGCCAAACAAAAAACATAAAATGACAGTAAAATATCTTAATTGAAATAAAGTGCAAAAACAATAATTTTACAGAAATTTTTCTTAAAGGTTTTACAGAAAAAAACTGTTATTTTACAGATTTTTCCTTGTGTCAATTACGATAATTTACTTAAATTTTACGGTTTTTGTTTGGCAGCCGTAGCTGCCAGTCATTTGACCGTTTTTTTACAGGATTTTTTTTACAGTATCTTTACTGTCACTTTTAATTAATCCAACCTTTTATGAATCCTTGCTGAGTATAAGTATTTCTTTAAAAAAAGCTGACCCCAAATTTATAAACAGTAGGTTATATCTTGAATTTTTTCTTTCTCCATTAACAAATAGTTTTTCTTGTTTAAAGCATAAATCAAAAAGTTAGAGAAAAAAAAGTTTCTTAAGGGTTTATGCTTAAAATGAGAAATTATTGGCTTTGAGATAGGAAAACTTAATGCAATACACATTCTCTTTAAGTCTTATTATCTTACACAGATTTTAATTTCAAATAACTTGTTTCTTGTTTAAATTATGATTTATATAGATTAAGGAAGACAATCAGTGCTTCTAAAATTAGGAAATATAAAAATGGACACAAATGAGAATTGATCACATTCAGTAAGAAATATGAAATACAATTTTTGTACAAAATGTGAGAAGCAAGACAGTCAGTTTGAGCTCATTTAATGTCATTGCTGTCTTGGAGAATTATTAAAGAGATTTAATTTATGATTTCTCTTTTCTATGGGTCCTTTAATACGACCCTTCAGCTGTAACTTCTGCAACAGGTAACAGATTTGTGACTGATCCAATCCTTAGATCATCTGCTGTCATTTCCTGTATAACTGAAAGTTAACTCCTCAAATGTCAGCAATAGTATTTCTTCCTAGGTGTAGGTATTCTCAGACACTACTCCTGATTTCCATTTTTGTTGAGACCCCTTTAACCTTATGTAACCATTCTGTTGTTTGTTTGAGCAAATGCTTTATTCCATCTACAGTCGTTCACATGACTTGCTTGTTGGCTTGACTCTTGCAGCTCTTGCATGTCATCTCTACGACACTCTAATGGACTGTGCTTTACCTTGGTCTTGCCATGTGTTCAGCAAGCTTGACTCTGAAACTCTGTCCTTTCCATTTCTCATCTAACTGAATCTCATTCATTTGAAGGGGTTCACATTGGGTCTCCTCTTCTCCAGCTCTGCAGTGTCTGACTGCACATCTCTCACATATTCTGTCTGTCTTCAACAGAGGCAGAGACTGATTAGAAACAGGAGCCCTGGAGACAGCAGTGGCAGCGGAGCAGGGGACACTCCTGGCCAAGATTGTCCAGGCATGGAGGGGGTTCCTTGGGGTCTGGAGAATGGAGGGGCCCTTGAGAGTGAAACGCAACCCCTGGAGGAACCTAGGCAACCTAGGGGCCAAGGAGGGGATTTAGAACGAGTAGCAGACATAGGGGACACACAGCCTAAAGATGATGAGGAAGAGGAGGAGGAGGAGGAGGAAGAGGCAGATGAGGAACAACCCTTCAGACCTCTTACTGTGCCAGGTGAGTGAATATTAAACAATTTTGGATCAGTCATAATTTAAAAAAAAATGTCATGAATATAATAAAATTAAATACAATCATGAATATTTTTAATAAATTAATATTTTTATATATGTATATACATATATAATATGCATGTATACACTGAAAAAATATTATACATATATATTAAGGCTGTCATCGTTAACGCGTTAACGCATGCGATTAATTTTACAATCCTTAACGCGTTAAAATAATTTAACGCAATTAACGCAAAATTACTAAAGCACAATTTCTATTCTAACCCTTTAACCAAATTTTGCTTCTCTGCTTGCGATTAGATCATTTTAAGCCGCTAAACTCCGGGAAAGTTTTCAGTCCAATGATCCGGTACGTGAATGCATTCAAACAATCCGTCCAAAACAGCGCTAATAAAAAGGAAACCAGACTGATTGCCTCAGAGATTGCAGAGAGAACAGAGACTCGTGTTGCGTTTTTTAGTGAATTATTAAGTCCAGTGTGTTTGGCTTTAAAACACGAGCTCTGTCATATTCTGTGATTGTCTCTGAAGAGCGTGAGCCCTCACATGTCACGCACTGTGTGAAGTACAGATTTCAAATACAGACTGAACTGATTGTCAACACATCCCACCGCTGTATGGCCAGATGAGACGCAAATTACGTTTTCTCGACTGGATAACCAGTCTCGCTAGTAAAGTTTTGATAGATGAAGACTGCAATCAAGGTAAAGACGATTGCGGTGGTGTACAGGAGTTAGTGTTATTAGTGTAGAAATAATTTTCACTCAGAATTTTTTAATAAATGTCACAATGAATTGCTTAGAAACACCAAATAGCACACAGAATTTAATGTAAAACTTTGAAGTAGAAAAACTACAATAGTATTTTCACTCCAATAATCGTATGTGCAAAACCGTGTGTGTGCGTGTGTACACATGTGGAATCTTGGCGCCCCTCTGTGCTGTTGCTGAAAAATTAGATTCATCCAGAATCAATTTAGAATTTGATTAGGACTCTCTGATTCAAAAACAAATTGTATCATAAGGGGCATAAAGTCTCCCACCCCTTGTGGATATGTTTATAAATGGTTCCAAAACATGATATTAAACCATTATTCAAAATAACAGGACAACACGTTGAGTTTTTTTGTGGTTCATCAGTCTCCAATTTTTTTTCCATATACTGATTAGAAGAATGGCCCTCATTTTTGGCCCCTTAAGGACCATAATCCATTAGCCTGAGAGCCATTTCTAGATAATGGGGGCATGCATTTTAGATTCATGCACTAGTGTTATGATTATAGAAAAGAGATGAGAGCTCTCAAACCTCTCGGGGCTGATGCGGCTTGCAATCAAATTAACTTCATCACTGCTGAACAATTGAAAATCTTACTGAAGATGACATTAAGAGTGAAAATTGCAATTTGAAGAGCTCAAAAGGAAAACCTTTGAAACATTTGAATAACAAAAGCCAAAAAAAAAAGAGAGAGAGATCATGAATACTGAATGCAAGTATCATTCGCCTGTCTTTGTCCTGTTGGTGATATTTTGTATGTATACTCACATAAAAAAGGTACAAAAGCTGTCCCTGTGGCAATACACTTTACCTTAAATGTACATATCAGTTCCTTAAGTGTACATATTAGTACATAAATAGTACATTATTAATACCTTTTTGAAAGGGTACCGCCCTAGTGAAAGCTTTTGTATCTTTTTACATATATGTGAAATCTGTTTTTGTCCTGTAGGTGGTGTTAAGGAGCCTAGTATGAAGTGAGGTAACGATTTAATTAAGTACTTTTATCCACAGAGGGGCGCTGGGAGCAAGTCAGGTGGGTGTTGTCATGGCCCTTAGGCTGCCTTCTGTACTACTCTGTCCCAAACTGTGTTTTGCCTCGCTGGGAGCGCTGGTTCATGGTTACCTTTGTGTGGGTGTTGTCATGGCCCTTAGGCTGCCTTCTGTACTACTCTGTCCCAAACTGTGTTTTGCCTCGCTGGGAGCGCTGGTGCATGGTTACCTTTGTGGCCTCAACACTCTGGATTGCCGTGTTCTCCTACCTCATGGTGTGGATGGTGAGATCAGTGCTTCATTGTCATGTGGGAATGTCTCGGTATATGATATGATGGGCTGTTAACACACATTATCTTTGTTGCAGGTCACCATTATCAGTTTTACACTGGACATTCCAGATGTTGTCATGGGTATTACGTTTCTAGCAGCAGGCACCAGTGTCCCAGACTGCATGGCTAGTCTCATAGTTGCCCGTCAAGGTGCTAAGATCACCCTACTCTTCCTTTCCCTGAACACATATAGATTTAAAAGATCAGTGTGTTTGCAAACTTGAGTTGAATGAATGTGTCTGGTGATGCAGGTATGGGAGACATGGCGGTGTCCAACTCGATTGGCAGCAACATCTTTGACATTCTGCTTGGTCTTGGTTTCCCATGGGCTTTGCGCACTCTAGTGGTTGATTATGGGTCAATGGTGAGTTTGTATTTATTTTAACTAGGGATTGGTCACAGTGATCACTGATGTATTCCAATAATTTTTCTAATCATTGTGTATCAATCAAGAAATTAACTAAATTAAATGAATTTAAAAAACAAACAAAATAAAAAACATTTAAAATTCATAAGATCCCCTCTGTGCCGTTTCTTTTCTTTAAATTTTTGCTTTCTATGTTTTTATTGACCAAGTAAACACACCATGTTGTATTGTAATAGATTTTAATTATATAGTTTTTATTTTAAGTTTAGTTTACGTTTTATTAGTGTTTTTTAAATATTAAGTTTTGGTTTAATTTATTTTATTTTAGTTTTCTAACTTTTGTGCTTCAACTTTAACCTAATTAAGTCTAATTAACACTAATTTTAGTGTTATTTATGGAATATTTTGTAATATTTATATACTTACAGTAATTCTATTAATATTTTGTAATAGCTTTTATTTTTTATAGTTTTCATTTTAATTTCATTTTAATTTGTACAAATTTTTAATCTGTTTTATTAGTTTCTTTAAATATTATTATTTATTTATTTATTTATTTATTATTTTTTGTTTATTTTACTTTTCATTGTTTTTTTATTTTAGTTTTAGTTTACGTTTTATTAGTGTTTTTTAAATATTAAAGGGGTCATGATCATTATTTTGTGTATTTGGTGTAACAGAATATGTTGACATGCTTTAATGTTCAAAAAACACATTATTTTTCAAATACTGTACATTATTGTAGGTCCTCTATGCCCTCTCTCAAACA
>NW_015549590.1:2999169-3007866 GCF_001515605.1 Sinocyclocheilus anshuiensis | reverse complement strand
AGCTTGTAACACTCCAAAGAGAAAGGAAAACTTGAAATCGCATCATATGACCCCTTTAAGTTTTAGTTTAATTTATTTTTATTTTAGTTTTCTAACTTTTGTGCTTCAACTTCAACCTATTTAAGTCTAACTTCAACCTATTTAAGTCTAATTAACACTAATTTTAGTGTTATTTATGGAATATTTTGTAATATTTATATACTTACAGTAATTTTATTAATATTTTGCAATAGCCTTTATTTTTTATAGTTTTTTTATCGTTTATTTTTTAATTTCAGTTTAATGAAATTTTTAATCAGTTTTATTCGTTTCTTTAAAAAAAAATAAAAAAAATATATATATATATATATACTGTATATATATATATATATATATATATATATATATTATTATTATTATTTATTTATTTTTATTTCATTGGTTTTTATTTTAATTTTAGTTAAAGGTAATGACACTGGTTCTGTGTACTAAATTCAAGTGGCACCAAAATATTCATTTGATTCTTGCAACATTCTCTCTTGGTCTTCCTCCAGGTCTTCATTAACAGTAAGGGGCTGCTGTACTCAGTGATTCTTCTCCTTGCTTCTGTTTTTCTCACTGTAAGATGATCATTTCTAATTTGAGAACTCTATCTTGATCTCCTATTTATGCTCGTTCATATTTTGTAATCTTTGTCTCATGGCCTGTTTTCTGTCTGTCATTGTTTGCACAGGTACTGAGCGTGCACCTGAACCACTGGAGGCTGGACCGGAGGTTAGGCCTCGGGCTTATGTTCCTGTATGCCATCTTCCTGCTCTGCTCCATCTGCTTTGAGAGACTCTAGATCCCGCTTTCCATGTTTTGCTTAGCTGTAGGGTAGATCTAGACCTAGATAACCATATTTTAACCCCAGTCACTGCTTTATTAGTAGCGGTTATTTCAGCAATGGTTTGAGTCCGGAGTAGTGAACGTTACATTTTGAAGCGTGACTCTGCTCCGGCTTTAAGCCAATCACCTGCGAGACAGTGCTGCCAAACTCAAGGAGACTGTACTTCATACTGTACCTCTGAAACATTTCTACTTAGCATACAGAGCTTCTTTAAGAGAACAAAAATCAGTTTCAATTTCAAGGTGTGATGAATTTATACAAGCGGTATTAAATGTTTACAGCACACAGGACACTTCCTCTAGCCTCGCCTTTTGCATATTTCTATTCTGAAATCTTATAGTCACAATCAAGCATGATACGAAGAAAAATATGACATTGCAAGTGTGTTACTACTAAAAAGAGTTCTATTAACTCTTGTAACAGAGATCACTCAATTTATTGCATTACTTTGCATTATTTATTTTTGACTTTAGGTCTGTAAAAATGTGTGCTTTAGGATTCGAGGATTTTCCTGTTTCGGTATATTTAAGAGCAGTTTGTTCATTTTTGTGTTGTTTCTTGAAAAAGAAAATATTCTGGTATTTTGGAAAGCATTTCTTGTAGTATTACTGATTAACCAAAAACATCCCCTGCCTTTGGTAAGTGTTTACATACCAAACATACATAGTTTTATATAAAGTCCCGCTTTAGAGGTGTCTGCTGAACATTTTGATTTGTTGTAATGAAATTACTTTTGTGCCCTGCTACAACACTATGATTATGAACATGAGAAAGAAACAATCAATTAAATCTTTAACAATGTGTAACCATTATTCACAAATAACTGCTTTATACACAGGCCTTTACCATGTTAAAAGCACCAAATGAAGATGTCGGTAATCTCAATATAGTTATAATATATATATTTTTTATTTTTTCCAATGATCATATATTGCATACTGTCTACAGGACAGATAATGAATTATAATTAACATAATTTAAATTCATAATCAAAGGATTTGGTACAGCAGTGTTTTAATTGTTGTGAAGTTATCTTTAAAGTTATTTTTGACATATTATCCTTGATTAAATGTGCTTATGTTTTAGTTCTGTTGTATGTTTAATTTTTTAAAGACATGTATTGCTTAAGTCCCGCACACAGAAATTGTGTTGCTTGTGGTTTGCAGTTCTCTTAGTACTAATGAGCAAAATGTAAAGATGATTTTTATCTTACCACTCACAATAAAAAGTATGTGTTAATTAAATCAATGTGAGAAATAAATTGTAAACGACAAGTTACAGCCTGAGTAAGCATCTTATGTTCCAGTTCAACATCTTCCCTGTTTGTTTTCATTTTAGAAGTCACAGTGAAGCAGCTCAATATCTCACCATTTGTTACAGTTCTGTCTATATTCTTAAAGATATCTGTATGTTGTTGAGTGCAATAAAACAAGGTCTGTGCAATACCCCAAAACATCACTGTAATGAGTCATTTGCATTCTTCCCCTTGAACTTTGTTACGACCCTTTAAGATGGTCTAGGGGTAAAAGGACTAACATTAAATTTGTGGCAAATCTGTAGACTTGATGGAGGCAGCAAGAGACAATGCAGGGACACAAACTGCCAACGAAGTGATTTATTATACAAGGTGAAAAGAATCCATATAACTACAAAATATAAATCATTTAAAGAGACAACCCATATGTACAAATATTTACAACTCAGGAAAAAGGGAAACAAAAACAAACGACAAATCAACCCAAGAGATAGGGGACGCTAGTGACGCCAAAAGAAAGAAAGAAACACAACAAAACCACTTCTAACTTATTTTAAACCTCTAACCTAACTAAAGAAAAGAAAGAAAGAAAAAAAAAAAAATCTTCAGCGCCAAGCGCCATATACTTCCCTACTCTCAACTAATAACAATGAAACTTACAGGGGGTGGCGTTCACCTCTTACCTATGGTGTCTAAACATATCAAGTTACCTAAATGTTGCACAATGGAAGTCGCACGACATCTTCCCCTATGAGTATAACTTCCTCTTGAGTAAAGAGTAAACATCATAGAGCATAAGCTCATCAAAGCTCAAAGAACAACGCCATCAGAGTCACAAAGTAACAAAATAACCAAACGAAATAGTAAATCAAAAAGGGGAAAGGATCAAAAATGTCAAAACAAAAACACCAAGGATTTTGGCATAAACGAAATAAATAAAGCAAGTCAAGACAGCAAAAATCAGAGAGCAAAAAAAGGTCTCTATTCACGTCTCTCCGTGTCCTTTTATCTGCCGGCGAAAACTTTACCAGCAGCGGATAGGTCGGCGTCAAGTTGCTTAATGATGACTGACAGCGTCATGAGCCAATCAGCAGTCAAGGAAGGCGACCTAAGAGATCGATAGGGAAAGGGGAAAGAGAGAGCGAGAGAGAGAGCTAGCGAGAGAGAGAGAGAGAGAGAGAGCGAGAGAGAGAGAGCAGGCGAGAGAGAGAGAGAGCGAGAGCGAGAAAAAAAACACAGGCACTCCCACAAAACAAAAACACCAAGGATTTTGGCATAAACGAAATAACAAATAAAGCAAGTCAAAACGAGTAAAAAGACAGCAAAAATCAGGGAGCAAAAGAGGTCTCCATTCACTTCTCTCCGTGTCCTTTTATCTGCCGGCGAAAACTTTACCAGCAGCGGATAGGTCGGCGTCAAGTTGCTTAATGATGACTGACAGCGTCATGAGCCAATCAGCAGTCAAGGAAGACGGCCTAAGAGATCGATAGGGAAAGGGGAGAGAGAGAGAGCGAGAGAGAGAGAGAGAGCGAGAGAAAGAAAAACACAGGCACTCCCACAAGGACATATATGGACGTAACAAACTTATGGAAGTGTCGCAAATAAAGTTTCATTTTGTGAACACATTTGAGATGCTGAGTTCTTTTTAAGAGTGTATTTATAAGCATCAATTGGGAAACATTTTTAGGAAAGAAAGTTTTGTAGTTTTTACAATGGATTAACATTTACTATAACAGTTTATATCTTCAATTTGGGATCTAGCAATGTGTGTTGACCCGGTCCTTAAACTTAAATAGGCCCATTAATTAAACAAGAGTTTAACTTTTTGATTTTGATCTATTTATCAAAGAATTCTATAAAAAAAAAAAGTTTCCACAATAAATTAATCTGCACAACTGTTTTCAAATTGATAATAATATGAAATATTACACCAAATCAGCATATTAGAATGATTTCTGAAGGATCATGTGACACTAAAGACTGGCATATTGATACTTAAAGTTCAGCTTTGCCTCACAGGAATAAATTACATTTTAAAATATATTCAAATAGAAAACATTTATTTTAAATTGTAATACTATTTCACAATTTTAAATTTTTTACTGTATTTTTGATCAAATAAATGCTGCCTTGGTGAGCATAAGAAAAAAAACCATAAGAATCATACAATAGTGTAAATTTTTTTGACATTTATTAGCAAAACCAATGATCACACCAACCATTCACTGATATATAAAGGTAAAATTTAGTTTAGAAGAATTTCAGTACTTAAAAAAATCTTGCTTTTCTCCAAAGTATACCCAAAATAAATTATGTTCTTTACTATGTTCTTGTTGTTTCTTTCTGTTTTTGGACACAATGTTTAATCAAAGACAGTGGAAGATGAGAGATGTTAGTCCAATACTTCCACCTGCAATTTCGGGAAAAACAGAGACACATAATCCATCACTGTGCTACGCTATTTGTCCATTTGGCACCAAACCTTTGTGTCATATTATATACCTTTCACTTTGATAAATACAGCAAAAGAGAAACCAATAGCACTGTCCCAGGACACACGTCATCTGGTGCGTAAGAGGGCTTCTTGAGTATTCATGGATTGCTTTGCATGTGTGACAGTAACTTTGAACATCGCTGAGAACAGAATTGTCCAAAAATGCTTGTAATGCAATTAGCTTGTTCCACATAATAAAAATGCACCGATTCATTCAACAATAGGGACTGAACAATAAAACATCAGACCAAATATAGATAAAAAATAATTCCACATTTTTTAAATACGTCATAAGATGTCAGACATAAAGAATCTGAGGCAGAGCAGTCACTGATGGAAAGTGAAGAGTAAACATTTGTTAGGGGTCTCTGTGCAAGCAGAGATAGGCTCTGTCTGAATTGAAAGCACAACCTTAATTGTGTCTATGACGAGGGAACCATCACGTCAAACCATTAAGACTGGGATGGGGTGACAGGAGCAATACTGATCCCTTCAGGATAGATGGCCTCTGAAGATATAAAACTGAAGATCCTGGCTGGGGCGAGAGAACTGGAGATTGGAGTCACCCGCCAACCTCTCAACATGTTGTCACTGGCACTGCTCTACATTCTGGCTGTGGTTTGCTCTGCGCAGAGAACTCATGCACTGCCTCTTTATTCAGACACAGAACTGCCACAACAGGAAGGTAAGATTAGCAGCGTGCTCTTGATAAGTTGGCAAGCTCATGGTTTTTGTTAAGGCTAAATGTATGGTGAAACCATGTGTAATGGACATTGGGCTGATTGCTCAACATCACTTCTGCTTTCAATGTAAATGTTAAAGAGAAAGTGGTGAATGCAGTATGGGAAAGATTTGATAAAAACCCATGAGCTCTTTTCTTCAATTCTTCTGCACTTCAAATTTTAAACATAAACATTTAACTTAGAAACAGAAGAGTTTTTGGAGAAAATTCAAATAACACAAACATTTTCAAAGTTGTAAATAAAACAAAGATTATTAAAATATGTTTTACAAGAAAATAGTGATTCAGTATTTCTTTTTTAAAATGTCATGTTTAAGTCAATTAATTACATGCTGTTTTTTGTAATTATTTGTGAAAATTACGAGCAATTTCTGAGTGTAAATTGTTTCACCACCAACTTTTTTTAGAGTAGTTTTCGAATGTAATGACTCAGTTTTTGTAGTTTATAAATGTATTTTTTAATCTTTGCAGAACTGATTCAAAAACTGGTGGCAGAGGTTGAGGACAGACAGAATAATGACTTAACGGAGCAAAGGGACATTAAAACTGTGCTCCCTGTCCTGCTGCAGAGAGGTGAGACTGTGACTCTTGGGTACTTATAATTACATAACATTTGTCCTGTTATTAGAATGGATACAATTTTCAACACTTTCTGTAGCCTAATCATGTTTTTTTTTAACTTTCCTTCTAGGTGCAAAAGAGACTTTGCAACAAGGCAAAATAAATAACATGGTATTAGCCTACTCTTTGTTATAAATGTACAGTTCTTTCTTTCTTTCACATAATTAAAAGAGTGATAATGAATGAGTATGTTCTGTCTTTAGGTGGATGATTTAAAAGCAGTCGTCTTGAAACTCGCAGCAGCTGATAACCTGCGTTCTCAAGGCTATCTACGATCTGAGCAAAACTTACCCAAAAACAATAAGAGAGGTGAGCAATTAAAGTATCTAAGCAGAAGTTTTCATATACTGTATGTAGTGCAAAAAAAAAAAAACATTTAATGAATGTTTTAAAGTACATACAATTATGTAATGCAGATAAAAAGTGTCAAAGACAACACAATGGCTTTTTATTCTTCTTGTATTGCATTACTAAATCCAATTTTTGTCCTTCCTTTTACAGCCTGTTTTTGGAAATATTGTGTTACAAACTAGGAATCAGTCTGCTGAGATGGACAGAGGACCAGCCTAACACACCTTATGTACAAACACCTCAAATGTATGCTTTTGTTTTCCCCCATAAAAAGTCCACCCAGCTGCTCTTTGACATTGTGAATATTGTTTTATATATAGTAATTTAACAGGAATATGAATGTATTTTTTATCATGAATGAAAACTGACCTAGAACTGCAACTGTAAAATAAAAATATAGTCTGGGTAAAACAGATGAGTTGTAAGATTTATGTTTTTAAACCAATCTTTCATCAAAGCTCTGGATATGCTTCACGTTCACATAAAAAGAGAAAGACAAACGAGTGATGTGTATAATATTAATTTTATTTTTAAGTAAAATCTGAAAGAAAGCAGTTTAATCTCTTTCTTAAACAATCCCAACGTCTAACAATGGTGTCTGTGTGACTCATACATCCATCACAATAACCCTTAATACAAAACAACCATTACCGCCGCATGACTCACTGACTCACTGAACTTTTATCTTTACAGTGTTTTCAGCTCATTCTTACAGATGATTAAAAACACATAGCCTTTTAGGTATACATTACATATAACCGAATACCCCCTAATGAATGAAAAATACATATATACACAAATAGGCACAAAAACATTACATATGATATTGCAGTTAAAAGCACAACTCTGTTGACTGTTGTGCTCAAGATCATTTGCAAAGGATCCTATAACCTCTAAAACTAGTAAAGCCTCTTTGCCAGTAGCAGTCACTCAGAAGGGCTTTGAGATCACAGGCACAACGAAAGTACTTTAGCAAACTGTGTGTGGTGTGTTTTTGGCTTCAACTGTAATAGATTTCCACACCTGTGAACTACAACTATGTAGATGGCTATAAACTTAAGAACTTGTATTTACACTATTTAAACATTTTATCACAACATTGCTTCATTAATCTGAAGTTCAGTTCCTCTTGGCCACACTCAGATAGACTTTCTCAATTTCAATGTCAGCTGGACAGGTCTGGCTGAACTCTTCTCTCTCATATGCATTCTGCAGGTAACGCCACACTCCAGTGAACTGAGCAGGAATCTCAAAATCACAGTACTTTTTGGCAGCAACCTACAAAACCAAAAAACAGAATGAACACGTTTATAAATATGTATTTAAAATGAAGAAGCTTTATTAAATCACACAGGCCTGTGAACGTATAAACCACAGAGGCGTATCACCTTGATGACGTGCAGCTTTGGTAACAAGTTGCAGTCTGCCAGTGTCAAGCGGTTGCCATCAAGGAACTTTCTTTTGGATACGCTGATGTTTTGATCTAGCTCATCCTGAAGCGGAGTGTTCAGATAGTCATCCAGGCGCTTAAACTCCCTCAATAAGGCTTTTTCGTGGACTGAGGAATCAAACAATAGAGAAAAAAATATTTGAGAGTGATAACCTATAGTAGGCTACATTATAACCTAATTGTAAAGCCACAATGTCTATATGCACAGGAATACTTAGATACAAATTTTGTTTTGTTCCATTATGTAGGCCTAAGTGTCATGTAAATTAATCTAATTATGTAGCTAAATATTTTATAATATCATCTGGATTCAGCTTTACTGATACAAAAAGTAAAAATCTTCATATAACTGTTTACAGATCACCCATTGTCTGTACTGGCAGGTGACGATTTTCAATTACTCTTTCTGCCCCTCAATAACCAGTAGGTGGCGACAAATTGCTGCCCTTGTGAGTAATTGAACCATTCAGTCATTGAACCGATTCGTTTCAAAAAGCTGATTCATCTTGAAGCGACACGCGACTATTTTATTTTAAACGAGTCATTGAATCATTCACTGAACTGATTTGTTCAAAACACTGAATCATGCAGCAGGAACGAAGCACTTCAGTAATGTTGGGAATACAGGTGCATCTCAATAAATTAGAATGTTGTGGAAAAGTTCATTTATTTCAGTAATTCAACTCAAATTGTGAAACTCGTGTATTAAATAAATTCAGTGCACACAGACTGAAGTAGTTTAAGTCTTTGGTTCTTTTAATTGTGATGATTTTGGCTCACATTTAACAAAAACCCACCAATTCACTATCTCAACAAATTAGAATATGGTGACATGCCAATCAGCTAATCAACTCAAAACACCTGCAAAGGTTTCCTGAGCCTTCAAAATGGTCTCTCAGTTTGGTTCACTAGGCTA
>NW_015549590.1:2985596-2998862 GCF_001515605.1 Sinocyclocheilus anshuiensis | reverse complement strand
TCACAATTTGAGTTGAATTACTGAAATAAATGAACTTTTCCACGACATTCTAATTTATTGAGATGCACCTGTAGCTGTGGCTGTGTTTGGAACTTTCTTTGCAATATTGTGTCTAAAATGTAAGTTACTCAATATTAACTTCTTATTTAATGAACTACTGTATAAAGGCAATATCACACAATCGTGCTGTGCTACTCAAATAAGGTCCTAGAAACTTCTCAAGCAGATTTCGCAACAGTATTTTCCACGTTGACCATCAAGCTGGTGACTTGTGTATGAGAATGTGATTCATACTATCACTATTTGCTACAATACTGACAGTAGACAATAAACTTTTTCCCTAATGTTACTGCACTTTTAGACACAACACACCTTTTGAACTAGCAAAAAGCATCATGAATTTGTGGCGTAAAATGTAGGCTAGTTCTAGACACTAAGTTGTTATGGCTTTGTAAACAAGTAAGGAAAACTTTTTTTTTTCATTTCATGTATATGTATATATATGTGTCTTGGTTGTGAATGAAACTTACAAGCATTGTTTGGGCTGTTCTTGATGAATGCGGAGAACTTGGCAAAAATGTCAGCACCAACATCAAAAGACTCTTTGTAGCGGGGGCTGAGATGAGGATAGCTGACAGGATCAGAAAGAGAGAAATATTTATAGCCAGTCTTCACACACCCAAAAGATAGACATCCAACAACATTCACATAATAATGCTGACGTTTAAAAAGTGCTTAAGCTTGTCTATATACATAATACATGTTAAATATGCCATAGGGTTTTATTTTAAAAATATTTTGTCATAGGCACACTATTAAAAATTTTGGAGTCTGTAGGAAATTTTATGCTCATCAATACTGTGTTTATTTGGCCAAAAATATAGCTATTTGATCATAACTACATTAAAACAGTAATATTGTTTCTTTGATTAATAGAAAGTTCTAAAGAACAATTTAATGCATGTTTGCTGAATAAAAGTATTCATTTATTTCAGTGCTGGAATTCTAATATCTCTGGAACCATCAAGATAAAATAAGTCAGCAAGAACCATTCTGAAGTACTGGGTGGAAAGTCTTTGATGTGGATGTTTTATTACAGCAATGTCAATACATTAGATATTACTTAAATAAGTGCAGCCATTTGATTTATGACAGAATAACACTAGAATAATATGTTTATGGAACTTTTGTCAAAGTGAAGCCAATATGTTTGATATGGCATTACATGAGCTAACAGACATGCACAGTACCGGGGAGGGGCGAGGGTGGTCTCCAGGAACTCTTCGATCTTAATGAAGTCAGTCTTCAGTGTGCCATTGTACAGGAGGAAAGGAGGGTTGGTACCTGGAGCTAAGTCTTTGAGCTCTTCTGGCTTCCTAAACAACACAGGGTGGAGCAAAGCAGAGGGAGTGTAAGCCACAGGGTGCGGACATGGTCAATATGAAGTAATTTATTGTATATGGAGAGTCTTTGAATGAGACCTAAAGTGATTAATGCTGCTTTAAAATATTAATCTCAATATTAAACACAATTTAACCACTCAAAGCACACGGATATGGGAGTGTCCAGCTGGTAAATGGGTGAAAGCTGCATTTGCTTTAGAAGATTTAGTTGGGAACAGTGCAATTGGAGAGTTTTCACTGCCTTGATCATGTTTGTAGTACAATGACCGCCCCCACCCCCAGTGTTATCAAATTCAGTCTGGTGCTAGCCCACAGTTCCTCAGATTTCTCTATTTGTCTACTGAATTCCATTCCATTAGATAGCCTTATCGTCGTGTTTCAGAGATATGAAAGCTTAATTTGACACTCACTTCCTCATGTCAACAGTGGTTACTGTGAACCTGACTCCTTTCAGCCAAAGAACCATGAAGAGTCTCTGACAGAAGGGACAGTTCCCCACATTCTCTCCATCATGACCGGCCTTGAGTTGAAAAAAAAACCAAACAAAGAGAAATCCATGGTAGGTAACACATAAGCACAGACTAGACACTAAGTCACATACTCGTAGACAGAGAAGCACACACTGTAGATTTCCTTAACCCTCATGTTCTGTTAAGATTGACTGTACTGTTTTTTATGTTTGGAATCCAAGAGACTCATAAAAATATTAATAACCCAGTCGAAATGAATCTTTATTTTCCCTTTAAAAAATTGTCTTATGTTTTTTTTTTCTGATTTAGATCATCCCAAAAATTAAGTCTGTTGTCATTTATTAACCCTCATGTCATTTCAAACCTATTTTTCTTTAAGATTTTCTTTCTTCTGTGGAACATAGAAAAAGATGTTAGTGTACAAGAAGAATGTATCAGTGTCAATAAACTTCAAAAAGTCAGTGGGGTTCAGTGTTGTTTCAGTGTGCTGATTTGGCACTCACAAAAGGTTTATTAGTATCAATGCTGAAAACAGTTGTGCTGCTGCTTAATATTTTTGTAGAAACAGGATTTTTTAATGAATAGAAAGTTTAAAATAACAGCATTAAACATTATAAATGTCTTTACTGTCACTTTTAATCAATGTAATACATCCCGTCTAAATAAAAGTATTAATTTCCTTCGAGAAAAAAAATAGCTAACCCCAAACTTTTAAACAGTACTTTATACAAGTGATTTGCTTTCTCCACAACTTTCCATGTATCCAGGTATGTTAAACTGTTTTGAGAAAAAAATCTGAAGAAAGACAGAAAGTTATTGGCAGGTACTGGTTTCCAGACGGGACATTATCCGGGCATTAAGTTTAAGGTCATTTCCTTTAACCCTAAAACACAACACAATGCAATTCATCATTCAAAATACCGGTAAAAAACCTGTGAAAAATTAAAACAGATTTTTTTTTTTTTTTAGAATGTAGCATAAGGAAACAGCATTTGTGTTTACATAATGTTTCAGACTGCTGCTTTTTTGAACAAACCATTTTCTTAAATGTACGTAAATGTAGTCAGTATGTTCTTAAGATATTTTAGCACAATTGGGGTCTCTGAGACCCCCAGCAGTCTGTTATTATTGATGGATAGCTTTTATTTTTTAACTAAATGTGTCCCTCCCTTCAAAAAGAATAGGACATAAATAGCCCATGTATTGTGTGGGTGTGGGTGGACAATTCAAGAGCTTGATCCAAATAGAGGAAAAGCAGGAATTGTCTAGAAGAGGGAGATAACAGATCTGCACAATGCTTCTATTGCCCATGATGCACATCTTTTCAAATAAGAACATAAACAAGTGAATTATAAATAACTTGGTGACCATCTAGAAAGCTTTGATGATCTTTGGGATCTAAAGGTCACCACTCATCCATATCCTACTCATTTAGTTCATGAATTGTATCTAGACTGGTAAAGCATGGTAATGGGATCTACAGTATAGGAAATGTATAAGCATGTTTATGGGTGTGACGACAGGGAGCCAAGAGCTGCCAGTATTTCTGTGTGTGTGTGTTTGTTGATAAGATGACCTCAGTCCTGTCTGTATGTCAGATAAAGAGCAGTGTAAGAGAGAACAGTTATATATCAACCATACTATCCAATTTTCAGTAGTACATGTGTTAACTGAGTTGACGGTGATGCCCATGTCAACCTCTGATTCATGGTGCCCAAATGAAAACCTTCCCTAACGGAAAGCACTGATAGAGTGTAAATCCACCATTAATCCAATTTTGCCAAATGGCTCAAGAAGTCACAAGCAATTTTTTTTATTTAGTCTATAAGAGTGTGAATTATTTTTCCCTTTGTCAATCAGAAATAAATTACACTGATATCATAAGTGGATAATAAGAGGCGAGATGTACATAAACTATTTTATTAACTACAACCATTCAATAAAAAGTTAGTATAATTCAGTGAGTTTAACATCATTATTCCAACAATAAGGAATACATAATAACGGACCTAATCACAGTTGACACATGCTCTGTTGACACGTCCCCACCTCAATATTCAGATTACTGGATGATTTAAATGGTTGATTTTTAAATTATTTTTATTATAAATAAATTATATTTATTTTTATTTTCAAAATAGATTTATTAAATATATTATAGCTATTATTTTACATTTATATAGTATTGTTTTATATTTATATAATAGTTATATTTAATATAATTTGAATTTGAATATTATTTTAATTTGGAATAACAGTATCTGACCAACTAAAACTAAAGTTTAACAACTGACCTTTATGAAGAGCTCAATTCGTGGTTCTTTATCTGAGTCTTGTCTGAGTGCCATTTTCTTCAGCAGGAAAACGACTTTAGTTAGTCCAGACCTCCGTGAAAAGTATTCCACAAATTACCAGAGAGTTGAAGATCCCCCAAAAGATTGGTAAGCAGCTGTAATGTGTGAAAGTTAGTCAGACTCTTGCTGTTTGCTGTCTCCCTCCGGCTACAGACTTTAAAAGTCAGGAGGGAGGGAGGCTAGAGAGGATGGGCGTGACCCCAGCTATATAACTCTGCTGCCAGAATGCGACAGAGAGCTCAAAAATAGCTTTTCATTTTATCCAACATGCATTTACACTCCATCACTCTTGCTTTCTGCTGTTTCCCTCAGGCAACAGACTTTAAAAGTCAGGAGGGAGGGAGGCTAGAGAGGATGGGCGTGACCCCAGCTATATAACTCTGCTGCCAGAATGCGACAGAGAGCTCAAAAATAGCTTTTCATTTTATCCAACATGCATTTACACTCCATCACAGTGTTATCTCAGACGTGAAGCAGGGGCCACATTCCATTCATGTAGACTATTAACACTTAACACAGACGTGTGTTTCTGCTGGAACTGAACTAACATTCCTCCCTCCCATATGTTCAATCACAATGTGCTTCTTTCAGCAGTGTAATGTAGGGGCTGTTTAATATAAATCAGTTGATCCACTTTAACTTTCACTTTAAAGAAAACGTATAATTGCTTTCAGATGTCAGACCACAGAGCGATGCCACTTTCTCTTCCCCTTGTTTGAAAGATTCAGTTCATTTGATTCTGACTCATACTATTCTTTCATATTATCTTCTTCTCTGGAATTTTTCTAACTTCCAGTAACCCCTGGTAAAACGTTCAGAAACAACCAGATTTCACTTTTGAAATCAGTTGAGACACAGGAGAACGTGTGGGAGAACTCAAAATGTAAGCTACATCCCTTGGGGAACATTCGGGGACGTCACACACATATATATATATATATATATATATATAATGCAGTTTTCTGTGGTAGTAGTGTGTATGGTAGAGTTAGTCATATAGTTTATATAAAACAACAGAAGTCTATTGCTAAGATACACACAGTTGTGTGTTAATGGACAACTGAGGGTGTGGGTATGTGATCACTCTCAAGGGATTGGTTCTTTTTAAACAAATAGGTAGTTCCCCTCATTCCCTGTGCAGTCCTCTTGAGTCACAGACGCAGTTTGAGTCAGAGGCAACAATTCTGTCATCTCATGGCTTGCCCTCATAACTGCGAATATTAACACGGAAACACTCTCAGAATAACTTAAACCATAAAATTCATCTCTTATACCAACTGACTAAAAAATCATCTAAATTATAGTGGCAATGTCATTCTTAAAAAAGTTACATGTTTTCAACCTCTTAAATAAACACTAATGGGAAAGAGTTTCATTTCCTCATTCAGCACACAGATGTTATATTAAGGGTATGTATTGCATCATTTTGGGGAATTCACACTAGTTTGAAACAATACTACCGTAAAAAGCAGACACCTAACTATTTTATGAAAAAAGACCTCAAGAAAGCAAGGAGGTGTTTTGTTCTTTCCTCAAAAAGACTTTTAAAAGTGGACCATTTTAAAGGGACAGTCACCCAAAAATTTAAATTCATTGTTTAATCACGCTCATGTGTGTTTGAAACCTAAATGACTTATTTAGTAGAATGTCCAATCTTCTCTTTTCCATATAGTAAAAGTAGCCTAAATGACCACGTTTGTCAAGCTAGAATTTTAAAGCAACATTTTTGTAACATAGCCACCTTATTTTTATTGTAAGAGCGGACAACCATTTGTAACTTGAATGTGAGGCTTCTGATATTATCCGCTTCCACTTATTTTTAGCTGTACAAAACAGCTTATGCTGCTTTACATTGCTAACTTGTATTTCTTATCATATTATTTTTATGTATTATTGTACTTGTAAACACATTGGTTTGTAGTGCAAATCATTTTACCGTGCGTCATTATTCTTCTAATTATTTACCTAGTTATTAGTTACTAATGAATCAGAATAAAAAAAGCTCACTTCCATGTTAAATGAGATAAAATAAGATGAATAAACAATATAGTGTACAACTAACTGACTATATTAATGATGAAGCTTGTCAGCCCGTGATCCCTATAAAAAATATTTGGAAGATATGTCAGCTCTGACATTTGGCTAAATATCCTTTTTCTGTTCCACAGAAGAAAGAAAAAATGTTTTCAATGCCTTAAGGATGAGTAAATGATGTCATTTCTTTAATTTTGAGATGAACTATCCCTAAAAGTTTAAAGAGGCTGGTGATAATACTGTACTGTATATATACAAAACAAGAGCCTGACATGGAAACTCCTAACAAATCCTGGAAATTAAGTGAGTTCCACTTCGGCCAGCACAGGAAATGAGCCTGGAGCCAACAGGATACTATGACTAACAGATCCGAGCTGTGAGCTGTTTAGTCCACGCTAGCTTCTCATTTCCGTTATACTGCAGCACCGCAAAGAATATACCACCAAACAAGAAATCACTATGGAGATGATGAGCTGTAAGGATACAAGACTAAGCCTCTAATCTGATGTTACTGTCGCAATCACTAAGCAAGCATGTCAAAGGTCTGCACCTTATTGTACAGCATTTAATTCACAAACATTCCTATCAGGCACTAGACCGGTCTCATATGTGGGGGTGGAATTTCTTTGACTCAGGGAGGGTGTTTGTATTGACAGATTGCTGAGAAAGCTAAGACACAGCATATAGAGCGTCCTACGCGTTTTCTGTCTTCTGCTGAATAGGCAGCACATGTTCAGATAACATATTGTACTTATAGAGATAGCAGACTGACACAAGACTCATATTTCGAGCTATATGCATTTAGTTGCTATGGTGACAAAGTTGCTTTTTCTATTGTTTCTGGAATACAGAAATGTGATGCACTCACTAACCACTGACATCTCTTCTCCAGGCTGAGAGAGGAAGCACTTATCCTCAGATGATAGACTATCTACAGGATATCCAGCGGCTGGGAACACACAGTTGGAAAATCCTTGCTTTATCTCCCGAAACAGGACCCAAATGTTGATCATGAGAGCCCAGTGCTGTCACTGTACATCAGCACAAGCAAAGGAAACTAAATACTCAAGCTCAGCAAAGATAATTTCTTGTTTTGAGTTTTTCCTTGGAGAGAAATCTGAACATGGAGAGAAATCTGATTTAATGCATGATAAAAATGCAAAAAAAAAAAGCTAAAAACCAAACTAAATCTAAACCTCTTTAAAACAAGATCCACTCAAGAAACAAAAGTGTGTAAGATAATAATACTTATTTTCAGGGAATATCTATTTTATGTACACTACCTTTCAGAAGTTTGGTTAGGTAAGATTTTGTAATGTTTTTGAAAGACGTCTTATTTTCATTTAAGGAGTATTACTGATTATACTGTATTTTTGATTAAAAATGCTATTTGATCAAAGATACAGTAATATTGTAAAATATTACAATTTAAGATAACTGTTTCCCCTTATTATTAAATTTTATAATGTAATTTATTCCTCTGTTGGCAAAGCTGAATTTTCAGCATTATTACTCATTTTATTTAAAAAGAAATCATTTGTACTGTCACTTTTGATCGAATGCATCCTTGCTGATAAATATCAATTTCTTTCACAAAAAAAAACATCTGTTATCTTATATAGTTTTCTCTTACCCCCGCAGCAAATGTTTTTTTTGTCTTGTTTTAAGTATATAATTTTGTTATGATATATGCTTAAAACAAGAAAATTAAGTGAATCTTTAGATTAGATTAAATTATATTTCAAAAAACGAAATATTAGTAACATATTTTGTATTATTTATAATATAAATGTGTATTATATGAAATATTCAATACATTTTAAGATATACAGTATTAAAACATTTGAGATCAATGTGTATGAAAGACATATATGAACACAAATCTTAATATCTTACGCTAATGTTCTTTTCAGGTTAATTTAACTTGTAACAGATATTTTAACTTTTAAATAAGACTAGAATTCTGATTTAGACTGATCAGTATTACTGAACTGTGCTGTACTTTTGACTGGAAACTAAATTTATTATCATCAGGGTGTTGCTTATTAAAAACAGACGTGTGAACTCTGTCACCTCAAAAAGCCCTTTTGATAAATAAATGGAAAACAAGCACGAAAACGGTCTAATTAGTGCAGTGACACAAATGTGTGTCAGTGTCAATGCTGTTGAATGAGCGCTTGTTCTCCTCTCAGCACAATGCCACCATTGACCCCTTTCTCCTGGTCAGAAGTCAGAGGGCAGTAAACAGCCAAACATTTTCTCCTAGTTAAAAATCACAGCGCTTCGTAATGTGCGTTGTGCACTATGTCTCCATTGAGCTCTTGTTGGTCCTGGTGTTTCCTCTCCGTCGCCCTAGCTGTCAACACACGGCAAACTTCGTCAGCTCCAGATTTCTCTGGTGAGTGTTTTTCTCTGATTTTGTGGCTGTGATAGAACAAATTCAGCATGTTGTCTTGGAGCGAACCTCCGAAAGGAAAGAGAACATTCTGTATTTTGTCTTTCACACAGTTCTTGTCAACAATCTGTAGTGTATCAGCTTAAGAGAGTTGGGTGTTAGGGTCACTGTCCCATCCTCCTCCATTGTTTGAGGACTGTCCATATAGGAAAGGAAGGCAGTTATCTACATTAACCCATTCTGAACCAAAGACAAACATTTTATGTAAAATTTAGGCTGAAGGAGTGCAAAATACACTATATTTTGGACTTCAAAAGACATTAGAATCATCAAATATGAAGCCAGCTGCAGTGTTTATGTGTCATAGTACCATCAAAGTCAGCATTTAAGTGTCCCTGACAAATGTTGGCTTCGTAATTCAGTTGTCCTGTATAGTGGCTTCAAGTAATAATCAGCCAAGAATAGCTCATTGTGTTTATTTGTGAGTGTGTCTGTGCCTGGCACTGCATAACAGTGGGCTCTACAGATGCAGAATGGCCTAACCCGAGAGAGAGGTACAGGCCAAACATTACAATTGCCATTGATCCAGTTCCTTCTCATTGAATACTCGTGGATATGGTCCAGTGAAGGAACGGAGCCATGCATGTGTAGAACATAGTCTAGTAACCTGAGCTGCGTGGAAAAGTGGACGATAAAAAAGAGAAAAATGCTTCTAGAGAAGGAAATTTTCTGCAGTATTCCTCATTTATGTTTTCCACTTATGTTCTCCAAGATTTAAATCCCAAGTCCGCAGTACAGTGAACAGGAAGACCTCTTTCAAATCCTGTTGGGGTCATTTCCTCTGACTACATTGCTGTCTTTGACCTCTGCCTCTCTCTTTCAATGCAATTTTCTGATAAAGTTAGTTGAGGATTTGAAAGATGAACAATTCCTAATTTTTAAAGTAAACATGTCAATAACAACATGATTTAAGATTTAAATAAATCAATTTTTTCCATTTTTTAAATAATAGTTAATTTTTTTAAATTAATTTAATTCGTTTTTTAACTGTTGATAATGTTTTTTTGTGATTGTCTATAGATCTTTTTAGACTAATCCCCAAAACAAAGCATTCATAAAATAATGCATAATGTATTAATAATACAACTAAATGCATAGGCTTACCAATATTTTTGTTTTATTTTATTATTTATTTTATTTACCATTTTCTCCACAATTGAAATAAATTATTTAAAATGTGTGTTTTTTATTAATAACTGCATAAGCCCACTAAAGCGATTAACATTTGTTTAGTCAACTTTCCATTTTCCCATCCCAAATCACTGAAATGTATTATTAATAAATTTGTATTATTAATTCAAGTTTCAAGTTTCAGTTTATTTATATAGCACGTATAAAACAGCCACACGGCTGACCAAAGTGCTGTACAGAAATTCAAAATAGTAAAAAGAATATAAAAATCTGCACAGCTACACAATTAAACAGGGTCTCGCCTTAATAATAAAATAAGTAAATATATTAATAACACAAGAGAAACGAAGTATAAACCCATAAAAGACTAAGCAAAGACCATAATAGACAATTATTTGTAAGCCAAACAAAACAGATGTGTTTTTAGAAGAGATTTAAAAGTGGACAGAGAAGGGGCAAGTCTAATCTCTAAAGGGAGGCTATTCCACAGCCCAACCACTGAAAAAGCTCGATCCCCTCTACGTTTGAGTCTGGATTGTGGAACTAGAAGAAGATTCTGATCACTGGATCTTAAGCGTCTGGATGGAGTATATGGGTATAGTAATTCAGATAAATAAATAGGGGCTAGATCATTTAAAGATTTATATACAAATAAAATAATTTTAAAATCAATTCTGAATTTAATAGGCAGCCAGTGAAGGGTCCGCAGAATTGGAGTGATGTGAGCACTTTTGCGGCTATTATGAAGAAATCTGGAATTATTTTTATTATTTATGTTATTTATCGTTTTCTACTTCAAGATCACTGAAATGTCTTATTAAAAAAAAGGTTTTATTAATAAGCGCATAGGCCCACCAAGATGCAAAATAATTAACAAAATGTTTGCTTTTGTTTTATTTTTACACTTGTCCCCTCCAGGGTTCCAGACCAGTTGGAAATCTCTATTATTGTAGTACTGTATTTGTAAGATTGAAACAGCAGTTGTGGTAGAAACCTGAGAAGTGCTTTCTGCATCACAAAGTTTGAATGTCAGCCACACCTCGCAAGATTAGATAAGTGAGGGAGTTGGTTTGCCCATTGTCATTCTGCTGGATTTGCACTATACAACAGGCTTATATAGAATCAGTGTACATTAGTTGTGGTCTACAATGCTGTTTTCTAAATGCATTCACAATGCCTTGTTTGTACGTTGAGCAGTGACAGGCCTTTATCTCAGCAGAAGTGACGCTCAACTGCTTCTATTCTATTCTATTCTTCTATTCAACTGATGTTTTGTCTGCAAGTGATGTCTGCATATATTTTCCTCTTAGATTACCTCCACAGGATCCTGAAGAACCACACTGCCCATGCGTGTGATGGAGAGACGCTGTCCATCAGATGCCCCACCAGAACATCTGTAGCTGTTGTCTCAGCATTTTATGGACGCCGTGTTCCGAGTCCATATCTATGCCCACAAGCAAACCCAAACATAACAGAGGAAAACACAGACTGTACATCAACCACAGCCATTCAGGTATCTTTGATCTGGATTTACTCATTCTTTAATTCCAGAGACAAAAAAATCTCTAGAACTCATAAAAATCAATGAATTTCAGTCAGAATGTGTTTGTTTTTATGTCTAGAAAGTGATGTCTGAGTGCCAGGATCGACGGGAGTGTCAGATTCCTGTGGTGAGTCCTGTGTTTGGTCAAGATCTCTGCCCTGAAACCAGCAAATACATCATTGTCTCCTACAAGTGCAAGCCTGGTGAGACACCTATATTTGTGCTTCAGCTATATTTTGTAACCAAACAGGACATTTACATGCACCCAAATAATCATATTGATGGCTCTTTGGATTAAAAAGGCTTGTAAACACCTCAGTCAACCGAGCTTGATCCGAATGAATTTCGATCTAATTGAAAGTGAACTGAAATAGTCTGATCAATGGAAACAGAATAATCAAATATCCGAATGTCTTTTCGATCAGATTCGAAATATCTTGTTTTTCACACAGCTAATGAGTTTTTCTTCTCCACAGAGCATCATCGTTCGAGAACGGTGTGTGAGAATGAGCGAATGAAGTTGGCCTGTAAGAATGACACAGTTTTGGCCATCTATTCAGCCACGTTTGGCCACCTGGAGCATGACAGCCTTGAGTGCCCTCAAGAGGCTAAAACAACACCAGACATAGGTCTGAGACTGAAATAACACACTTCTCCCATCTAGTGGGAAGGTTTTGATACAACAGCAGAGGCACCAAATTATGTGTTCAAATCCTTTTTTCCCAATGTACAAAGTAGAACAGAGATCATCTTATATATTTGAAAACAGTCATTCATTTAATGAGACTATGCTTAAATGCTTGTTTCCTGTTAGAGTGCTTGTCTCCGTCAGCCTTGAGGAGGGTGTCAAGGAAGTGTCATGGCAGGACAAACTGCTCTGTACTGGCTGATGCTCAGGGATTTGGAGACCCCTGTTTCCCTGGGACCAAAAAGCACTTGCGAGTCTCCTTCACCTGCGGTGAGTTTTAGAAGGTTTAGAGAAACTACAATCTACTACCTTATTCATTAATGTTGAAGCAGTCATAAAAAGATTTACTTTGTTGTTGTGCTTTTAGTACCACGGTATCTACTGGAAGATGTTGGACGTGGAAACATAGATCCTTTCTTGCTCTCTGATTATACACATGGTAAGAAAAATAATTTTATAGTGGAAATTTTCTTCATTGCTTTTCTAATTTTAAAGGGGTCATATGATGTTGCTAAAAAGAATATTATTTTGTGTATTTGGTGTAATGAAATGTGTTTATGCAGTTTAAGGTTCAAAAAACACATTATTTTCCACATACTGTACATTATTGTTTCTCCTCTATGCCCCGCCTTTCTGAAACGCATCGATTTTTACGAAGCTCATCGGTCTGAAAAGCGAGGTGTGCTCTGATTGGCCAGCTATCCAGTGCGTTGTGATTGGCCGAATACCTCAAGCGTGTGATGGAAATGTTACACCCCTACCATACTGTGATGCCTTGTCCGGCCGGAGCGACGAGACAAAAACATTAAAACCCATTATAAACGAGGCATTTGTTGCATCCAGTGGGGACATAAATACGGATTATAATGACTTATACTGTCTTTTTAGGCGTTGCGTTGCATCACGCCGCGTAAACATAAAACCATGTCTGCATTTGTGATCGGAGAAATGACAAACAACAAGCGCTACTCTACACTGCTCAAAACTCACGTTTGAATCGTCAGTGGGAAATCCTTTATATATAAAAAAACATACTTGCAGTCTGTGAGTCAGAATAGCCGGCATTGTAGTCTACTCTACCAGGATCAGGAAACAGTCCTCCATAAAATGTGCTGCACACATCTGGATATTTGGGTTGAAGTGTTCTGGAACAGTGTTGTAAATACAACTTAACCACTGATTTCTAGT
>NW_015549590.1:2968496-2985552 GCF_001515605.1 Sinocyclocheilus anshuiensis | reverse complement strand
TTTGGATTTGAGACTTTAGTCTTTGCAACTTTACAGATCTTCTTTATGCACCAAGAGCTTGTAACACTCCAAAGAGAAAGGAAAAATTGAAATTTCATCATATGACCCCTTTAATTTTAATAAGCTAGCTTGTGTTAAAAAGGTATCTTCAACCTAATAACTGCGACTCATTCCATGTTCGAGTATTGCATATGAAAAAAATTACAGGAAAGTTATACAGTTGTGGTCAAAAGTTTACAATCACCTTGCAGAATCTGCAAAATCTTAATAGTTTTAACAAAATGAAAGGGAACATAAAAATGGCGTTTTATTCATTTTTTACTTTACAGATGTATACATATAGTCCACAGAACAAAATAATAGCTACATTTTTGAAGAAGTTTACATACTCTCGATTCTTAATACTGTGTTGTTGCAGATTTTTTTAAAGCTGTATGTAAACTTTTGACCACAACTGCACATGACTCAGCTATATAACAGAACTGCCAGTCATCAGTTGTTGATGGTCTTGCTGACTGCTGGATCCAATCCCATCTTCCCCCTTCACAGGAGGGTGGTATACTGGTCCCGGGGTGTCCAGACCACAAAACATTTTCACCAACTCTCTGGAAATCTTTTCCCAAATCCAGGGTATGTCAGATGTGTGGTCTGATCCCAGAATGTTCAAATGATTAGATGCAATTTTTACTTAATATTATTCATCTTTCTTTTTTTATGATCAACTTTTCGTTTCTTTTTAAAATGTACACATGAATCTTATTATATGCAGCATACATATATCAGTAACATACATACAAGTGCCAAAGGCTTAGAGAATAAATGAGTACATGAATGAATATATATTTTTCTTCATAGTTTGCTAACATCAGCAGTCAGCAATGGCCTTCTCATATACTAAATGTGGAAGTATTTTACTACTTGATTTATCCTCTTCTTATTTCTGTTGTTGATAGTTTATTAAATTTTGTTTTCTTCATTTCTCCAAGGTCTTCCGGAGACAGTGGCTTTATACTTTGTCTCTGGTATCTGTGCTGGTCTGTTCTTCTTGCTGTGTTTGTTCGGTCTCAAATCCACCCTGATTAGAGATCTGAAAGACCTTGCCTCTGAGCTAGGAGATGAGCTCAAGTCCTCCCACGGGACACATGGAGGACTAATAGATGATTTTGATGATGATGACGCCTCCTTGCGGTCTTCTTTTCGCCACCTCGCGCGCCCTTACCGCACGCCAGACGTGTTCAACCCAGAGATGATAATGACAGTGGTGATGGAGGAGAGGAAGGATGAGGACAAACCTGAGATGCCCAATGGAGACATCTGGCCTCATATCAACTCCAGCCCTTATGCCATGCACAAAATCAAAACCTCATCTGCTTAATCTGGATGTTTTCTTCATATCTGACTGTTTTCCCTATTAAAAGAAACACTAATTATATGGTTTAACATGAGTGAAGTCCAAGATTAGGTTTTCTTAAAGGGTTAGTTCACCCAAAAATGAAAATTAGCCCATAAATTACTTACCCTCACGTCATCCTAGGTGTATATGACTTTCTTCTTTCAGTTATATTAAAAATTGTCTTTGATCTTTCAAGCTGTTTCATGGCACTCAGTGGGTGTTGCATGCTTCAGTCCAAAACAAGTTAAATAAAAAGCGCCCATCCATTAAAAAAAAGTGTCTCGCACAGCTCCGGGGTGTGAACAAAGGCCTCCTGTAACGAATCGATGCGTTTTTGTAAGAAAAATATTCCGGGCGGATGACGTATGAGGTCGGCTTTGCGCATGCGCTGCTCAGAAGTGACGAACGCGGAAGCGCAGGGGAGTGATCAAAACAAAACAACGGTCAAGAATTAGAAGTACAAAACGAGGATTTGTAAAGAAGAATGTCGGAGTATTTCGATATAAGCCAAGAGGAGACTGGTTTTCCTTTGCTAAAGTAAGGAAACTTTGCTTCCTTTGCTCCTATAACAAACGTTGGTTTTCACGAGACTCACTGGCACATGTGCAGCGCTGACCTCGTACGTCATCCGCCTGGAATTGCTTCCCTTTACAGTGAGCGCAAGCTACATTAAAGTGATTATTACGTTTTGAATATGGATATTTTTCTTACAAAACCGCATCGATTCGCTACGGAAGGCCTTTGTAATTTGTAATATAACTCCGACTGGATTCATCTGAAAGAAGAAAGTCATATACACCTAGGATGACATGAGGGTAAGTCATTTATGGGCTAATTTTAATTTTTGGGTGAACTAACCCTTTAAATGTGTGACGTGAATTGTGATATTGGTATCAAGCCCACCTGCTTATGTTTTCTGAATAGACTGTATTTATGTATGCATTTTCATATATAATTCACGATTTTTTTAATGATTGGGGATGGAAGTCTGTGATCTGATTTCTTTGGAGTGCACATTACAAATAAAATAATAGTGTGCTTATCAAACCATCCAGGTGGAATTTGGTTTGAATTTTTATCTACAAACATGTAATCTGTTCTGGGTGGTAGGCTACTGAAATAATAATACACTTGCAACACACACAAACATAATGTAACCAAAAGGACAATATCCATTTTGACATTTGAGATTTAGCAACAACTTTCTATCTGATTAATATCAAGGCGTTTAACGGAAACTCTAAAAAGTCAATATTTAAAGAGTGCCTTAACTGCGAAAAAATTTAGCATCTATGACATCCCTGAGCAGTGCATAACACACCCAGCGATGTTGTTGCGTCCGGGACAGCGCGGTGATGATGACCTCGGAACCCATACTTGACCGGTTGTGTCTTCCAACATATTTTACCAACGTATTGAACGTAAACCCGAACATCACTCGAGATGTCATTGACGTATTAACGCGACAACACAACTGTCATCAACCGTGATCCCTGTTTAACCCCAAATTCGATATACACGTATTCGATGGGTGTCGTTTTCTCCGGAGTTCAATGACTCCGCACCGGCTCACGAGCTGACTCGCACTCTTGCGTCACTCATTTTTGGAAGAGCGGGTGTACATTGATTGCTTTTCCCCACCCGTGTTTATTCAAACCCCGTTTTACGGGCTAAATTCTTCCCGAGCGAGCGATCAATCGTCTCTCAATCACCCCGGAGGAAGAAAGACCAGCAGCACGGCACGCGCGGTGAGGGGTGGAGCCTGACTTGAGAAAACAGTCGCGCTGAGTTTAACGTTAGCCTGTTAGCTAGCCGCCTGACGGCTTTAATTCAACACATTTCACAACATTCGTGATGGAGTCTTCATTCGGGATATCCGATAGCCAGTGTTTGGCCGTATCCTTTATTCGATAGCTTGGTTGTTCATTTTCATTTTGTATGGAGCAGTAGCTGTCTCTTTTAAAGTAATTTAGCTGCTAGCCTAGCTGTAATGGTAAAAATAACATGTATTTTCGTTTTGCCAGTGTATTAAAGAGGCTACATCGAATACAAATGTTGTCATTTCGGTTGCTGTTTTCTATCTGATGTCAGACAGAAGTTACGCAACTGTCTCGTGGTAAGCGTTTTGTTTATCAAAACTTACTCTTATTTCTTATTTCTATAACTTGAACATCATTGCGTGACATTGTCATGTCACTTGATATGATGTGTCTGTAAGGCATGACATTATAGATGCTACAGAAACAGCGGCAGTTTATTATGAGAATAGAGCTTTTAATGATTTTTATATATATATTGAAGTATGATGGGGATTGTTTTATGACTTACCTAATGAACTTATATAAAGTCCAACAAGTTTTTTGATTGTGCGAGGGAGGATAAGGAGAGCAAGCATGGGAGAGCCATGAGGCGTCACACTTTCCACCCTTTTCCCTTTTCCTCTGCCTCCAGCTATCCAATTGAATCCTTGACAGTGATTTTTTTCAGACTGTTAGAGGACATCTGCTCAGAAATGGACAAAAAGAACCAAGACTCCTGTCCCTGTTAGAGTGTTCTGGACAGTTCAAGTAAGTAGACTCTGTGTGTTTGATCTCAGTTTTCTATTTCACATTTTACACATCTTTACTGTTATACTAAACAATGTGTATAACGTGAGTAGTTGCAAAAGTTACTTTTAAAGCTTGGGAAACATGAGCATCAGAGCAGCTGTTCAGTCTCTTTAAGACCGAACTGCTCATTCTGGCTGGTGGTTCATTGCTACTGCCTGTCTGTGTTATTACATTGATGATTGTGTTGTGGTGTTTTTTGGCCTTTTTGACATGATTAGCAACCAAACCCACCAACACAGGCCATCTAATTGCTAGCTATCTAATGAGCATCTCTATCTTGAGAATGCAGCTGCTTTTAACAGCCTGCTATTTGTTTTTACATCCAATGGTTTTTACTTTACATAAGATACTTACTAGATATATCTCGTTCTTTCAAGCTGATGTATGTTATTCTTGATTAGCAGAGAATTTCAAACAGGAAGCGCAAAGTAGGTACGCCACAGCTCCAAAAGTAGAAAAATATTGATTTATGTCCTCAACACAGGTGACATTTCGAGCCTAAAAGCTCTTCATCAGACATGTTAGGCTCGAAACGTCACCTGTGGTGAGAACATAAATATTTTTCTACTTTTGGAGCTGTGGTGTGCCAACTTTGCTCTTCCTGTGTGGAATTCTTGATTAGCAGCCCTAAAACTTAAGCAATTCTCAGAGAACTTGAATACATTTATAACAGTATATTTTGTGTTATATTTTCATTACAAAAACGTTAACACAGCTGCAAGGGTGTTTCTAATACACTGGCTGAGGAAATGGCTGTAAATTTGACATCTTTCTGTAATAATCAAGGTCTTTCTATTTTTTTTTCCTCTTTTGCCAAGTCATGGAAACACTATCATGGATTTTTTTTCTTTATTTTTTTTTCTGTTGGAGCAATTGAGAATGCAAAAACAATATTTGTTGTAGTCTCTTATTTACTACTGGTTTACCCAACTGTGACAACTTCTGCTTCTGAGAACCCCAGAAATGTGAATGTGAAAGAAATGTGAATTATATATTGCCCTAACTGCTGGTTGCTATAGATGTGAGAAGACTCTGTGAAAGATTGTGCAATGAGGCAGTGTGGCTTTTGTGGTGGATGCCAGCATGCTGCCCATTATCCTGCATTCCACCTCGGTGTCCTAGAGCCTAATAAGCCTCACATGAGCACACAAACTCTTTAACTGCATTAAAACTGTACACACTCAGCTTTACTCAAAGCTCAAGAACTGACTGGGCAAAAGAGGTCACAGATGTTATTTGTTGAATCCATGTGTAATGAAAAGGATCTCCTAACAATAAGAACAAAGTACACAGTTGATATTTCAGACCTGCATGAGGAAACGTTCATTGACTGTAATGTATTAGGCATCAGATGTAAAAGTATGCATTGAAATCTTATGCAAATTACTTCTGCAGGTAGTTACGCACACCTAATTCATCTTATCAGCTCATTAGTAAAAACTTCAAGACCTCAAACGTGTGTGTCAGATAAGAAACACATCAAAAACATGCAATGTTGAGTTTCTCCAGGACCAGGATTGGTAACCTTTGAGTTAGAGCAACAAGTGAAGTCTTTAAAGTGATAGTTTACCTAAAAATTAAAATAATTGAGGCATTTATTCACATATAAATATTGATAATTGCGTGCGAGAAGAACAAACCTCATTGGTTATTGAGGAAACTCATGCATGCATGAATAGACAGAATTTTCATTTTTTTGGTGAACTGTCCCTTTAACCTCTAACCTGAACTGAACTGCAAAAGCATCTTTGTAGAGATCATTGGAAGTGTAACCAGCTAATAAAAGTATATTATGTTTCATTTAGCCTGACAGACCCTTGGGGTGGATGGGGAGTGCATAACTACTACATAACAATTTTGAGCTGTGTTGTCAGTGAAACATTAATGTGACAGCGGGTCCCACAGTTTAACCTCAGAGAATAAGGAAATATTTTTGGCATGAGCAGATTATAACCATCATCGCTACACTGGGTTATTATTTGTATTGATTGAATGTGAGATTGCTTAGTAAGTCTAGGCCAAATTTCCCTTGTTCATGAGTGCTGTGTTTCCTGGCAACAGCATCCATTACAGCAATTATCGTCTTCTGAGACTGAATGAGAGGGGCTCACTGGCAGCACAGAGGGGTTCTAGTCTTGCCTCCATGCGTTTGCATGGCACACTCAGGCAGTGAAATCTGAAGGTTTTTCCAATAATCCAATGTAATTGAATTTCCCATGGAGCGAAATGGAGGTATGACCACGTTGAGAGGAACCTGATGCCCTGGAGTTGGCACTGTTATTGTCAGAGAGTGAAATATGGTCTGCAATTAGCCCTCCAATATGCATTTAGCCTGCTGCATTTCCATAAGCTTCCCTCCACCCTCTACATTCCGAAGCT
Source organism: Sinocyclocheilus anshuiensis (assembly GCF_001515605.1). Taxonomy (NCBI): domain Eukaryota; kingdom Metazoa; phylum Chordata; class Actinopteri; order Cypriniformes; family Cyprinidae; genus Sinocyclocheilus; species Sinocyclocheilus anshuiensis. The sequence continues at coordinate 2,979,171 of NW_015549590.1, read as the reverse complement.
ACATTTTTGATGAGATAAGATTATGCTGTATCATAGTGGAAATATGAGAGATACAATACCGTTCAAAAGTTTGAGGTCAGTAAGATTTGTCAGTGTTTTTGAAAGAAGTGTGCTCACCAAGGCTGCATTTATTTGATCACAAATACAGTAAAAGTGGCAACCCTAAACTTTTGAATGATAGTGTACATTACTGTGTACTGCATCCTAAAAAGTGAACAAAAGTGTTATTACTGTTTTTCTTTCAAAAAATCTAATTGTATAAACTGACTTTATGAACCGATAAAGGAAGTCTTGTGAGACAGGTTATGCATTCTTATATGACATTTCATGAATGGATCTCTTGTTGTTAGGTTGGATATTCTGGCAAACCCTGAAGCAATTGTATTAAGCCCAGTGCCCCAGCTGTCCATCCCCATCAATAACAATTTTCAGATAGTTCGAGGTAAGCTTCTAATGACTATTTATACAGAAGGACTTTGTAACAGTGTAAATGCATTTGCCCTCACTATAATATTTTTCTTCCTGTACAAACTCACCTTTGGTCTCTATCAGTGAGGCTTAGATAATAAGCACTGTTTTGAATGATGAAATCTCCCTCTCCTGATCAAATATTTGAAAATCATTTGTCACCATAGAGGGCAGGTTATGTTTTATATTTCCTGGTACAGTCGTCTTAAAATCTGTCTCTGACTTTCTTTAATTTCCTATTTTAGAGGCTGAAGAAGCTCTTCTTATTGACCTCTCGATTAACTGTAAGTTTTAATTAGCCTTTTGTTTTAAATTTTTCTATTTTTTTGATTCATAGCCATTTTACTAAGTGTCTTATTCAGTTGTTTACAGTGTGTTGGGACAATTACATCAGCATAGAATACAAATCAAGTGTATTTCAAATAATTGTTACATAATTTATAGTTGAATCATCTCTATCTGGCCGTAAGGAGCTTATTGTAGCAGCATTCGGATTAAGCAGTTTATTGCTACTCTTATCCAATTAATTTTATTTCTTTGTAAATTGTAAATTATATGAAATGGTAGGAGCTTATATGCACTTTTTTATGCGATTTGTATACTTCGGCAGGTTTCTTAATGCATATTGCATTAATAAATATATAATGATTAACTTAAGGAAAGTGCTTTTTCTAAAGAATAAAATGCATAGCTGTGATGTTTGGATGTGAATATTTGACAAAACGTTCTTCAACAGCGACTGTACGTATTCGTCTTCAAGGCGAGAGAACACCAGAGCTTCTGCTGGAGCTGCAGGATGACATTCACACTCAGTCCTTCTTGCAGCATGTGACGAAGGCCAAACAGCAAGGTGATACCCCTGCACAGGATGCAGCCACAAACATCAAGCCACATTTCTTATTTATTAACTACTCTAATCATTTATTTACCAGGGTAACCAACACCCAGATTTATAGGTTTGTCGTAATGAATGCTACCTGGAAGAATTTGACCTTAGTGTCAGACAGAAAGTTTGACACATAACACTTTAGTTTTGGTTTACATTGTTACAACCACAATCAAGTCAAAGGTTAAGCCACTTGCTGCATGATTTCTCCTATTTGGTACCTGACTGATTGAAATTCAGCTCAGGTTAAATTTGTCTTTCAAACTCTTACCTTAGAGGCTTCAATTCTTGACATCGTCCATTGACATTTTACAGGGTGCCAGTCTACGTAAGGTTGGAATACACTATACGTCTTCAAAATGAACAGATATTAAAACACTAGGCATCATACAATTGCCAACTTTGTAAATGGTTACATAGAAAACCTGGCCATCACACACTACCAATCTTTAAAGTTGCTCCAAACACAACAGAAACATTGCCTTTGCTAGACTTTTGTCCAAAACCAGCAGACTGACTTTGACTTTCGTCAACTAAGCATTGTCCAGGCTGCAAATTGGGACAAAAATAGTGTAGTGTAGTCCCGCCTTTACAAGACACTGTCAGTAATACTTCCAAATTATTTATTACTGAAGGTAAGATAACTCAAAAACATCATGTAGAAAAAATGTGTCAGAATTGTAATCAGTCAAAGATTTTCATATCTGTTTTATAAGGAGATTTAAAAAAAGAAAGATCATGTCCAGATTAGTAGTAGAGCTGCCTGTACTAAAATGATGACAATAATAAACATTCTCCACTGCTGAAGACATTTTGAAAACCATTAACCAATGCATAAATACATTAAACATCACTGTTAAATGGTCCATCTTTAGCTGAGAAGAGGAGTTCACTGCCCAGAAAGATGGAGCCTGTTGTACCTGTTCCAGTAAAAGACTGCGTTCCAGTCCCACCTCAAAGAGGAACCTCCAAATCCACCTCAAATAACATCAACAATAGCACTTTAGTAAAGCCCTCAAAAACAGGTATGGGAAAAAATGGCACACATAATACATTGGGTTACATGGGCAGATACACCAAAGTCAGTAGGTGCTAGTGAACGCTTTGTTGGTTACAATCCTGCTGGTCTGTTCCTCTCTGTTTATAGACTCTGCCATCTCAATGGCCACGGATTTTGGCTTTGAAGAGAAGAAGAACCAGCAAAACCGTATAGTTGCGCAACGAGAGCCACCTCCTCCACCACTGCCCCCTCTTCCCCCTCGGAAGGGCACATATACACCATCGACTAACCACACGGCTGGCCCAACTACCAAAGAAAGACCACCATCTGCACAGAACTCCACACCTGTCAGAAATGAGTGAGTGCTACTGGTCTTAAATGCAGAAGCCTGTAGATTTTCAGCTGTGTTGAACTGAAGTGCTGTTTGCCGTTACAGATTTCAGTCTGTAGACCGCTCCAGTTCCTGGTCTGACAGCCCGTCCAACTACACCATGAGACAGGCCATGATGAGCAGCCACACAGGGTCAAGGGAAGGCTTGCTCAAGTATCGCCTCAACAAGAAGGAGAAAGAATATGTGGATATTAAGAACTTCAGGTAAATGTAACATGCCTGGAAACGTGCCATTGATTTTGTTTGGACTGATTCCTGGTATTTGATCGACTCACTGTTTTACAGGTTCTTCATTGGCACGTGGAATGTGAATGGTCAGTCTCCTGACAGCAGTCTTGAGCCCTGGCTGTGCTGTGACCCACACCCTCCAGATGTCTACGCACTGGGGTGAGTGGCAGAACATAAAGTCCTTTGAAGCATGCAAATGGGGCAATGTTTGGGAAACCTGTTTGAAAACGGTCATTATAGTTGCAGTTTTGTGACTCCAGTGGGACAGACATTAAATATTTCACCCTTAATAGATTCGTTGTACATTATTAATTGTCCATTCGTATTTTCGTTGATTATGTTCATATTGATTTGTTCTGTTTTTTGGCAGATTTCAGGAGCTGGACCTGAGCACAGAGGCCTTTTTCTATATGGACTCATCCAAAGAACAGTTATGGGTTGATGCAGTAGAGAGAAGCCTCCATCCTAAAGCCAGATACATACAGGTGAGCAAACAACAGCTGATTTTTGCTATTCAATATTTAAAATGCAAAGAACAGTCTAGTCTTTCCTGTGGCATCCTGTGGTCAACTGAAGAAAGTATGTGGTGCTCGCTTTGATTTTGTGTGAACCTTTAATGAGGCTCTGCATCCTGTCTTCAGATCCGTATCATTCGTCTAGTGGGAATGATGTTGGTGGTGTATGTCAACAAGGAGCACAAACATCACATTCGAGAGGTGGCTTCTGAGTCTGTTGGAACTGGCCTCATGAATAAAATGGTACGTTTGAATTTGTAACAATAGGAAGTGGTTTGTCAAAACAGGAAGTACTTTTAGCCTATCGCTTGGCATATAATGTGTATCTTTTATTGTATTTGCTTATGGTGTAATCTTAGAGTGGTATTGATTACAGAAATGACCACAATACGAATGATACATCCCTTCTATCAGTAGATCAGTGTCAGTGACCTGATAAGATGAATCCTCTTTTATTACTCCATTATTATAGGGGAATAAAGGAGGAGTGGCTGTGCGCTTTGTGTTCCATAATACCAGCTTCTGCTTTGTAAACTCTCACTTGGCGGCTCATGTGGATGACTATGAGCGGCGGAACCAGGACTACAAAGACATATGTGCCCGCATGAGTTTCCACCTGCTGGAATACCCCCCTCTCAGTATAGTCAAACATGAGTGAGTGTCACCGATATCTAGTTATCCAGTGTAGCCATTTTGAAGCTGATTTCCTATGATTAGATAACAGAATTTTAAAGCTAATATTGGGTCAATATTTAAATGGTTCAATTGTTATGATTTCCTCTGTAAGTGTGGTGATTTGGCTTGGAGATCTCAACTACAGGCTATGTTTGCCTGATGCTGGGGAGGTAAAAAGACTTATTGATGATAAAGAGCTACGGAGGCTTCAGGAGTGTGATCAGGTGAGAGCTTTCAGTGAAGCTACTTTCTTATAATATTTTAGAATTGTAATAATATTAGTTATTAATATTTTTTTATTAAAAACTCAAAAGTGAGTTCATCAGTGGTTTCCTTTACTTATGCACTCCACTGTATTTATCTGGTTTTAGGTTATCATTTGTTGCTTCCTCTTTTCTTTTTCCTGTGTGTGTGTATATGGCATTTCTTTCAGTAGTAGCCAAATATAGACTGACTTCCATTTTTGTTCTAAAAGCACACTTAATAGCATCTTCTGTTTCACTTTGCCAGCTGAACATTCAGAGAAAGACTAAACGTGCCTTCACTGACTTCATGGAAGGGGAGATTAATTTTATCCCAACTTACAAATATGATGCTAAATCAGACCGATGGGACTCAAGGTAAAGTTCTCGGAGATTAGGACCTCTTGTTTTATACATCATTGTTTGATGATCTCAAAATGAAAAGAATTAGGTTGACACTTCATGATTTGGTTTTTGTCGTCCACAGTGGGAAGTGTCGAGTCCCTGCCTGGTGCGACCGTATCCTCTGGAGGGGGAGCAGCGTGAAGCAGCTTCACTACCGCAGTCACATGAAGCTGAAGACCAGTGACCACAAACCTGTCAGCTCTCTCTTCAGTATCGGGGTGAGGTTTACTTCTTTCATCATGCTCCAATAAAGAAGTTGAGAGCATCACATTGATTTTATGTGTGCTGCAGGTGAAGATGGTGATTGAGCAGCGCTACAAGAAGGTGTTTGAAGAGATTGTGCGGGACATGGACAGGATGGAAAATGACTTTCTGCCCTCTTTGTCCCTAACACGACGGGAGGTGAGTAATGACAGAGAACCAGACAGGGGAGTGTATCCTCTGACAAACTCTCTCTGCATTGATCCACTGGCCTGCCTCCAGTCTTTCTTAGATCCCACTATAAATCAGAGGAAGATCAATCATGTTTGCACTATTTTAGCATTTCTCTGGACTGTGAGTGGATTATGGGCTGATCACATGTGCCATAATTGCTTTAAGATTAATTATATGCACCGGTCTGTGTCTTTAAAATAAAAGAAAGAAGAAAAGACAGTAAAAATAAATTGATCTGCATCACCCTGAATCAGTGCACACTGAGGATATTTTGTAAAACATACATAAATGTAAAATATATCATGGCATCCACATAAATGTTAAGCAGGAGAATTGTTTTGAACATTGATCACAATAAGAAATGTTTTGAGTGCCAAATCAGCATATTAGAATGATTTCTGAGTCTGACTAATCAGCTTTACCAAAAACTTTTGAATGATATTGTATTTTCTTACTGCCTCATTATCATGTTATATCTGTTCTTTAACCCATAGTTCACCTTTGAGAATGTGAAATTTCGTCAGCTTCAGCGTCAGAGTTTTCTCATCACTAATGACGGACAGGTCCATTGCACCTTCGCCTTCATTCCCAAACTCAATGATTCTCAATACTGTAAACCCTGGCTACGTGCTGAGCCCAGCGAAGGGGTACTAGACCCTAGTGAGTATCTCATATGGCATCAAATAATAATTAATGTTGTAGTTGACAAGTACAAAGTTTTTGATAATGTCTTCCTTTACTTCCTTTTTTTATGCAATTTCATGGCTGGACTTTTTCGAAAAAATATTACATTTAGATAAAGTCAGTATACTTAATTTGTCTCCACATTGTTAATTCCAGAAGGACCACAGAATTTTACTAGAAAAATGTGAAATTTGTTCACCTGAAATATCAAGAAGCGGCTTAACTTTACTATGACTACTTAATGGCCTGTGAACACCAAACCTCTGAACAGCAGGCCGATTTCAGTTACCTGAATTTCATTGTCAAAACTTTATTTTTGTTTTAGTTTTCATTAGGCAAAAACTAATTTCGGTTTTGATGGAAAAAATAACTTCAGTGCATCCTTGATTAAAATACAGTTTTGTGAATGAGTCATTTGCCAAATGATTAAAACATAAGCAAATCAATTAATTGCCTTTTTCTTAAAAGATAGTAAAGTGTCATGTCAGCTGCCCAAATATAGTTGGAAAAACAACATGTGATGTGTCATTTAAATTTTTTGATCCATGTGCAGACTGAGCATCCTCTACATTGTCTGTATATTACTATTTCTTGCAGATGAGACAATGGAGATCTTCCTGGAGGTGTATGTCAGTAAAGACTCTGTGACGCTGCTAAACTCTGGTGAGGATAAAATCGAGGACATCCTGGTGCTTCATCTGGACCGGGGGAAAGACTACTTCATCACTGTGGCGGGAAACTACCTGCCCAGCTGTTTCGGCACATCTTTAGAGACCCTGTGCCGTATGAAGAAGCCCATCCGTGAGATACCCATCACCAAACTCATCGATCTGGTGAGGCACAGGTCGCAGCTTCAGTTGATTAGATGGATTATAACCACAGGATGGCTGGTATTGCAAAAGCGAAAGCTGTCTTCTTGCTTTCTTTGCCAGTGGAAGGTCATGACAAACAATGGAATTTTGCCCCCAGATTTTAGATAAGAGAAGACTTTCAGGTTTGACATGATTCTAACTTGAGGCTAGAATGAGGAAGTCATGTACAGAAATAAATGTTATGGGATGCAGGTTTTTCAGTAGCAGTAGGTCATCATGCAAACCACCCGTGCTGTTCGTAACTGTTCCATTTGCAGCTATATTCTCAAAATATTATTAGTTTTTAATTTAGAGAGTAGTCAATCATCTTTAGTTATTTTCTGTTTCTATCTCTCAGCTGTTCAGTAATCACCTTTGATAGCTGAAAGCTGCTTATCTGTGATTATGCAATACTGGCTCTGTGTTCTCACTGATTACGCAATGTTTCTCTATTCTCTCATCTCTCCTCCTTTCTGTTACTCTTTTCTTCTCTAACTACTTCTTTCCGACCAATCATTCTGGGTCTGCATGACTCTCAGGGAGAGGATAGCTGCATGGAAAAGGTAAAGTCCCTCTTCATCTGCGGAAACAATAGGACAGGCTGCAATTATCATGGCCTACATGTGTGATTGAGGGTGACTTTGTCCTGTTTTTACATGTTTGTCCCAGTGTGACAGTGTCTCGATGTGCTTGCCCATTCCTACAGGTCAGCTTGCTGCAGTCACTCTGCTGGTTCAGGCTAATGAAAGTCACTGGGGCTTGAATCTCTCAGCTTGAATTCTGCCCCTCCTTTTCCCACCCTGCTCACTGCTCACCAGCCAGCGATATTAGATTAGTAGAGAGAGAAAGCAGCTCACAGCATGGTGAAACCAGCCTCACAAATCAGTGTTTGTAATTTGGAGTCGACTGTTCTTTAGAGTTGTTTTTGCCTCTGTGGCTCAGCATGAGTTGCATTCCTACTAATTGCATGAGTCCCCTTATATTGTTCAGTGGTCTTGGGGCTGTAACTATTCTCCACGTAACATGTTTCAGTGTGTCTATAAGAGAGATGAATGTTGTCACCCTTTTTCAAATATCACGTGGATGAATTTGCTATGGCTGTTATATACTTTAAAGTTTAAACAAAGTGGTCATTCTCCAAGTTGTACTAGAACCATCTTAAACATCTGTATTTTTAAAAGCACTTTCCACAAAAGGGTGCAAATTAAAACAACAACAACAACAACAACATTGCATTATAAATATTACATTATATAAAAGTTTTTAACTATAATTATAATTAATGTTTCTTGAGCTGCAAATCAACATATTAGAATAATTTTTGAAGGATCACGTGACACTGAAGACTTGAGTAATGGCTGCTGAAAATTCAGCTTTGCCATCACAGGAATAAATTACTTTTTAAAATATATTAAAATAGGAAACAATTATTTTAAATTGTAATAATATTTCACACTATTGCTGTTTTTTTTTATCAAATAAATGCAGCTTTGGTGATCATAAGAGGCTTTCAAAAAAGAAAGCATTTAAAAAATCTAAACCTTTAATAGGTATTGTATACAGTATAAGTAAAAATGATTTGTTCGTGTTTTCCCTCTAATATTTTTAGTTATTAAAAAAGCATGCAGTTTCACTCAACTAAAGATAATTTCAACTAAATGTCAGTGTTTTATGATTTTAACTGTTGGATACAGCTGAGAATACAGTTTGTGAAAGGATAGTTCAACAAAAAGTATACAAAAGTGTAGGATCTAGTGCTTTAAAAAAAAAAGTAAATAATGGAACACCAAAATGTGCTGTATTAGTGGAAAGTGCTACAATATATAGATTGATAATTTCTCAATTTCACAGGAGAAATGCCGGATTAATTTCTTGTTGGACAGTGCTGGAACAGAGGATAAACCTCTGAAGATTCCCAAAGAGGTCTGGTTGCTTGTTAATCACCTCTACACCAAGGCCTGCCAGCAGGTAAACAAAATAAAGCATGAATGCACCTATGATTAACCATCATATCTTAAATTACTTAATGGGGTTTTTTTTTTTTTTTTTTTTTAATACACAGGAGGACCTTTTCCAGACCCCTGGCCTGCAAGATGAGCTACAAAGTATTATTGACTGCTTGGACACCAGCATTCCTGAATCCATCCGTATCCTTTCCCACCAAAAAAGATATAAATATGTTTATATATGGAAAGGACAAGTTTTTCCCAGCAGATAGATTACTATTTGGGACAAACCTCTTTAAAGGGCTCTCAGAGTTACGTAGAATAGAAATGCTAATGTCTGTCACGTCAGTGAATGTGACCGAGTGGCTCCCTTTAAAACTGCTCTGACTGGCTGGACTCTCCCACACAATTCGTCCCTGTGCTGCTGAGAGACTGAGAATGTTTCCTCTGTCCTACTGTAATGGTGCTGGAGACATCCCTAGAGACGGTGTGTATTTTCTTTTCTCTCCCTGTCTTTTCCTTTTTTTCACTGCCATATTTTCTCTTCCTGATGCTAAAATGTGCATTCTCACTGTTCACCGTGGTTCTCCTTGACTGTTGGTTAGTTGGCTCTAATCACTCAGTTGCCGAAGCACTATTGATCTTCTTGGAGGCTCTTCCTGAGCCTGTGCTGTGTTATGAACTCTATCAGCGCTGTCTGGAATGCTCTCATGACAGCCGCCTGTGCAAACAGGTAAACATGCATGCATGGCAGTAAGTATATTGGTAGTTTCAAGACTATGTATTTAATATGCTGTTTGTGGTAGGTCTGGCAATCTATGTATGTTCTTGTTTCAGTTCCTATTCACAAGCTCTCCGTATGGTTCTGCATTCAGTGTGTTTTGATTCTAAATTAATTTGGGTGTGTTTCATTGTCCATTTTGCTTATATGAAAGAAATTGTCTCTCAGCTATTGATGTAACTTGTACAGAATTAACAGTGGGGTCTAAACTATGTAGTTCAATTGCTGTTTATTTGTGATAATCAACAAAAACAAAAAAGTAAACTTTAGAATGTCTTTATAAAACAATTAATATAACTGTGTGTAAAATTATTATACTATTATAAACTCACGGATATATAAATTTTATTCCCAAACTTTAAAACGGAAATGTATATATAGTTTTTTTTTTTCATGGAAGTTTATACATTTATTATTATTATTATTTTTTTTTTTATGCTTTTATTCTTCGAGGATGCATTTAATTGACCAAAAGTGACCAGTAAAGACAGTATTACAAATAAATGCTGATCTTTTGAACGTTCTATTGAAAAAAAAAATATTGGATTTTATTGAAATTTCATTTAGCATATTAAAATAGAAAACAAATGAAAAAAAGTCTTTTAAATTGTAATCATATTTCACCATATTTCTGTTTTTGTTGTATTTTTAATCAAAAAAATGCAACTTCGGTAAGCATAAGATACTTTAAAAATCATTAAAAAAAATATAACTCACCATAAAACTTTTAAACAGTTTGTGCATACAGTGCACAGCATAAATGAGTACACCCCCTCTAAAACTTAACAAATTCAGCAATTACTCTTTACTTAGAAGACATGTTAGAGTTCTTTGGAGATGTAATGTTCCAACAAGCCTGCTTGATCAATTACCAAAGAAGAATGCCAAAATTCAAATCAAAGTGATACAATTTTGTGTTGCAAAAATGAGTACACCCTCCTGAAAGTTACAAAAAAATAAAAAATAAAGTGTATAGGTTTAAGGCTATTTTTGATCAACAGGTAAGCATATTGAACCAAAACTTTTAAAGACAAGTAATTTCCTGACAATTAAAAGTGTTATATAGCCCACTGAATCATACTCAGACTTAATGCTGGCAGCAGTGGAACCACTTGGGAGAGAACTGCCAGGTGACTTATTTCTTAGCATAAAAGAGGACAATGGTACA
>NW_015549590.1:2961522-2967585 GCF_001515605.1 Sinocyclocheilus anshuiensis | reverse complement strand
AGCAAAACTCCCCATTAAAGATCAGAGCATTCAAGGAGGTTGTCCTCCAGGAGTTAAACAGGACAGATGTGAAAATTTGTCATGAACTTGTACACTCAGTGCCAAGAAGGGTCAGAGCAGTATACTTTAAGTTCTGGAGGACATACTAAGTACTAGAATATTATACATTTTCTGAATTAAATCTAGGGTGTACTCATTTCTGCAATCCTTCATTTAAACAAAATTGGCTAATTTACTTATCTTACAGAAAATATTGGCATATATTTTGTTGTTTTTATTAAGTATATGTTTAATATGTTTCAATTTTGCCATCTTTCCATGAATCATATTAATTATATTAGTGATCATTAAGAAAATACATCTTTTATATTTATTCAGAGGGGGTGTACTCATTTATGCTGTGCACTGTATATATATATATATAATTTGTGTATGTATGTATGTATGGTATGTATGTATGGTATGTAGTGTATGTAATGTATGTATGTACACGTTTCAACCATCCAACCACAAGCATCCAAAATAGAGTGGCTTCCAAAAATCTGAGACTACATTGGAAAATCTAAGATTCAGAATTTATTTTAAACCAAGAAATAAAGTTAGATGATTAATTCTTTGTTTTACTCTAAACGGCAGCTAATATCTCAGCTCCCACGAGCCCATCGCAATGTGTTCCGCTACCTGATGGCCTTCTTGAGAGAATTACTTAAATGCTCGATTGACAACAACCTGAACGCCAACCTCCTAGGTGAGTCTGACTTTCTCAAGTGCCAGCAGACTGCAAACATACAGGTGCGTTACTGTTGCATCTCTTCTTGTACCTCTTCCCCAGCTACTCTCTTCGCAAGCCTCCTCGTTCGGCCGCCTCCCAACCTTGCTAGCAAACAGACATCACATGACCGTCAGAAATCCAGCGACTTCATACTGGGGTTCCTGATGGGAGGCGATGAAGACTGAGGAAGAGGAGCGCAGAACGAGGTGTCATGCCTTCTCTCAGAGGTGTTCAGGTGGAGCAAAAAGACACTTGAGGTGTGTTTGTGGCTGGTCTTCTGTGAGATATTTGGGCCACCCTGCACTAAGATGGCTGACTGCCTCCATGATGAAAGTTTGGCACTGTTGGATAGTGCCTGTTTTGCACAGACACTGCCCATTGGTTACGTTTCGTTATTCTTCTGTTCCTGCTTCAGAGGAGAATAGGTGTCAGTTTATCTGTGTAGTATTAATAACTACACTTTAACCCTTACAAACCTTGACTGTAGCATCTGTAATGCTACAGAGAAACCCCACTTTCTCTGGTTTTGTCCTCTGGATCAGAGTGTTGTAATGCCAAATCCAATATTCCCGACCAGATTTGACTGAATGTGTTAGATGTGACTCACGGGCTCTCAAAAAAATGACTTTGTTACACTAAAGGAAAGCCATGTTGTGGAGATTGTACTGACTGCTGCTGCCCGGGTTAAACGCTCCGTCAGAGCACCATTTTCCATCTGTCTCATGCTCTATTCCTTTTCTCCTTCAAAAATGACCTTCACAGAGTGAAGGTGCAAGGTTCCTACAAGGTGACTTTGACAATCGACTACCTTTCGGAGTGGAGGAGAAGTCTGGACTATGATCTTTACTCAGTTCTATCTGAATCATGATGAATCAGCCGGCATTGTCCGGTGTGGTGTGCACATGTTATTTATGTTTTCCTGTCTCCTACACAGTTGTCCTCAGCATTGGGCATTTGGATGTCCTCCACAGATGAATATAAGTCTGTTATCTGTAAGAAACACGCTCTCTGGTCTCCTCCTCGGTCCGTTCTGATGGCACAACCACACCCATAATTATTAGTCATCTTGAATAATGGCAACGAACGGATTCATTAGATCTGGACTCTGGGTCTGAAACTTATTCTTTTGAGGTCTTACTCTTTTACAGCTCTGTTCTGGATCCTGTCATGCTACAGAGACGTTAACATTTTAACTGATGTGCTCAGTGGGTCTTTTATCGTCTTTTATCTGTCATGTCTTGTAATGAAGACGGAGTCGTGGTCCTTCTATTTATATATGTATGTTGAGTGTTATACTAACCCAGACTGGGATAATTTTGTGTACGTTTACAGTCTTTGTGTCCTTTGTTGGTGTTGTTTCATGTTACATTTACACATTCTGTTTCCGTGTAGTGACATACTGGCATATGTTTATCTCTCTTGAATTCATAGTACACATTGGGAAATTCTAAGAATTCTGCTGGTTTTTAACTTCCTGTGCCAGTCAGTCTGGTTTAGTACTACAGTGTGTAAAGAGGAAGTCTCCTCAGTTGTACTCATATTATTCATCACCCCAATGCTAAAATATTATTGTAGCACAAACCACACAAGCTGTTTCTCCACAATGCGTGTGACATTGTTGCCTCCATTAGCAACATTTCCTCAAAATCTCACAGGAAATATTTTGTGTGAGTCTTGCAACTTGGAAAAAGAGTTATAAGCAGTTTCTGACCAACTCATTCTGCCTTCCCTTACTGTCAGAAAAAAATGTGCAGAAATTGTAGTTTTATGCATATAGCTTGTGACAGTACCCTTAAAGGGGCAACTTTGTACCTTATCTACCCCTAAAAGGTACATATTAGTACCTATTATGTACCTTTTATGTACTACTGTGCACTTCTAAGGGTAAATAAGTTACAAAGATGTCCTTGAGGTACTGAGTCAGTGACAAGCTGTTACAATTTCTGCACATTTTTCCTGAGTGTTGAAAACTCTTAAGTAGTGATGTGCTGTGAATCATATTGGCTGTGGTTTGAAATCATCCAATGATCTCAGATGCCTAAATCTCTTCGCATTCTCTGCCATGTTTACAAGCCCCCTGTGTCTGAGCTTTCTGTTGGGCTTATTTTTTTCTAATTTCTGCTTTGGAAAGGGCCACCATGGAGCTCGGCTGTCTTATTCAAACACTTATCGTCTGAAATCATTATTTTCATTGCCAATAGATGATGTTTCTGGGAGGACCTCATTGCAGGAGACTGAATCAGAGGAACAGAAATGCAGATGGCCATTACACCGATTTCTGGTGTGCTGTGATCACCACCCTGTCTGTTTGTTTATTGTTGTGACCCGTCTTTCTATCCATTCAGTTTTTGTAATGATGTTTCTGGTACTTTGCAGATGGGTAATTGCACATACTTTGTTTTATTTGTGGGGAGGGGCCGGGCATCTAATTTATTCAATGAAATAAAGACATTATGATGATATTATTGGGCTTTTTGGAATAGTTTTTTTTTTTTTGTTTACTGGTGCTTGCTAAGTCAATAGTCTGTAGTATTATTATTATTAATGCTCAAATAATAAGTAATACTAGTGCAACCTCTTCAAAGCTGAACTGTCATTGTCCCAGTATAACAGCTTTCTGAAGGAGTGGCCTCCCATCGCTAAATTGTTTCTGCTCCATGTGAAAGGTTTATCTCCTGATGCTGTTCCTCTAGTTAGTCCACCTTGTGTTCAGTGAGAGATCCCACAAGTACTTGTGACATTCTCAGCACCGGCGTCTATAAAGACCCCCTGTTGGTGCGATTGTCATCTTTTCTTGCTGTCCTGCTGCTGTCATGGCCCTGCTGAGAGTGTCTTCCTACCGTAAGCTGTTTGAGGAGGAGCAGTGGAGCCAGGCTGCAGGACGCTGTGGAGTCCAGGCCCGCTTCACTGCCAGGTCAGTGCTTATAGATCTGAAAGCCTACACGTATGCTGTTTTGAACCCTAGATTATGAACATATAGTAATCAGCATAGAATTGCTATTTTAGCATTTCAGAGCATGTCTCCATATAAACTCACAGTTAGAACAGGATTCAGTTTCATCTTCATTCAAGTTGTTTTTGTTGTTATTATTATTATTAAATGTGACAGTTTTTTGAATTGAGATTGATACATAATCTCAAAACAATATATTTATAATATAAATTATATGAATATAAATATAGACGTAAATATTTTCAAAATATATACTGCATGTGTGTGTATTTATATACACATAATATACACAGAACACACATATATGATGCAAACAAAAACTTTTATTTTGTATGCGATTAATCATTTTACAGCACTAATTTTAATATTGTAAATTGTAATTTATTTCTGTGATGGCAAACCTGAATTGTATTGCTAAAAGCTGTATTGTAAACTACATAGGAATAAATTAAAAGAACATGTTTGTTTGGATATGATATTTACCTCCTGATTGTACCAGAATAATTAGATCATAACACTAGGGGATCTTATAAAACTATGGGAGGAAAATCTTTGTTTCTTCTACATTTTTTTTTATACTGGCAACCAGGAATGCACATTCATCCAAAATCCTAAACTGAATCATGTAAACATTTACTTCACTCTTTCTTATTACTTTGAATTCTAAATAAATTACATAAACATGTAGCTCTTTTATGCTTCAGTATTTCCTCTTTTCCTTCAGCATTGTTTGCTTATGCTTGCATAGAAAATAAACAAGCCATTGCAGACATCGTAAAGCTTTCAGTGTGTTTGACAGGGGTGGAGTTTCAGTGAGTGAATGTCCCGAGCTGGATTTTGCTGCAGCTCGTGCCCTAAACATGGAGGGTGTGGCACGATTTGTCAGTGAACGCTCTGTCATCGCTGCCCTCAACGATCGCCTGGCCGGCCTCATCGATGTGGTGAGCCATATGAAAATTTTCACATCATACACACCCAAGGTTCTGCTGGCTAACAACCAGCTGTGCTCATGCTGAATCTAATGGGTTCCCGGTGTGTGGCCCAATTATCATATTTCCATGATGTTTAATGGGGTCAGTCATTTGCCTGAGGGTGTGAGGAAAATCATATTAAGGCCATGAAGATGCTGCAGTCACAGTGTCCTCTACTGCATGGTATAATATGATACAACAGTGTGAGCATAAGCAATTGCTCTTATGCATGTCCTCTACTTTTGTGACCATTGAAGGTTTGGTGTCTAGAAGAGGAGAATGAATCTCTGGAGGCTGAGATTATTGAGCTGGAGGAAATGCTGGAGTCAGAGCAGATCTCCACCACCACCATCAGCATCAGCGGTCCTGTGGACTACAGTCTGGAGGCTGTGATAGAGAGGCTACGGAAGGAGAAGGTACCTCTCAGAAACTCCAGCCTGGGTGCTGCTGGATATTTATGCCTCACTTGATGAAATTAAATTGATAAGTCGTGTGTTTTCTCATCAATTGTCATAGTTTCTTTAACACATGATCTATTTTATTGGTTCTTTCATTGCTGCTGGCCTATCGTTTCCCTTAGGAGGAGATTTTATGCAACACTGAGGAGCTGAAGGGTGAGCTGCGGCGTCTGCAGATGAAATACGATCAGGCGGTTGAGCACAAGAGACTCATCCAGCAAGAGCAAGAAGATGTTTCTGTGGTAATGCCATGAATACTGCAGATGTTATTTGATATGTGGTGTATATAAAGGCCCCAAATGTATTTGGACACTTTCGCCACATTTAAAGTTGAATTTCACTGGTTTTGATGCATTATAATATCAAACCAACTCTTTGAAGAAATGATACATGGTCTTTTCTCAGAACTAACATTTTTACTTTCACTTTTCTTGTTATTTTTTGGCTGTTTATTTTTAGACCAACTGCTCCAAGATCATTTTTAGTGGATGTTTCAGTTTCCCATTTCACACAGAATAAATCACTAGAGTTTGTTCAGTATATATATATATATATAGTATATTTTACTCTATGGACACATTAACTATGGACAAGTTTGACAAACACAACATATCCAGTACTGTTTTATTTTTATTTACTACTACTATTATTACTATTACTATAATTATTAGCATTTTAATTTTAGATTAAGTTTTAGTCATTTTGTTTTCTATTTCTACTTACCTTTTAACTTATTTTTTATCTCAGTTTTTGTCATTTTAGTACTTTATTTTTTTATTTTATTATCTTATGTTTTTTTTTTAAGTTTAAGCTTTTTATTTAATATTTTATTTTAGTTCAGTTTTAGTTTAAAGGGGTCATATGATGCGATTTCAAGTTTTCCTTTCTCTTTGGAGTGTTACAAGCTGA
>NW_015549590.1:2953828-2961490 GCF_001515605.1 Sinocyclocheilus anshuiensis | reverse complement strand
ATTTGAAAAATAATGTGTTTTTTGAACATTAAAGCATGTCAACATATTCTGTTACACCAAATACACAAAATAATGATCTTTAAAAAAGCATCATATGACCCCTTTAAGTTAACAATAACAACACTGATCCAATCAAAATACCCACATACATTTGGTCTTAATTATAAAAGTTTATCAGGTGTTGTATTATATAAAGAGTTTCTCAAGTTTAAAATAAATGTCACATGCCTGGTTTGATATTTTAATGTCTAATGCAATCAAATTCATACATTAAGTGTGGCTTAAGTGTCCAAATACTTTTTGGATGCCACTTTGCACTTTTGAACAATAAGATGTCATTTAACCTTTTTTTTTTTTTTTTTTTTTTAAGTCCAAAGCAACTTAATAAAAAAATGCACTTCTTGCAGTAACCTTAATCACTATGCCACACCCTTCCCACCAGATTCAAATCTATGCATTAATACACCAGGATACAGGCTTTTAAATAAACTTTTGCAAAGTTCTACACTGTCCCCACCACTAGATGGCAGTGTTAGTCTGTGCTCTGGGTGGGGTGGGGTGTTCTGACTCCAGTGGAGGTGTGTGAAAGTCCCTGGAGTGGCACAGCACAGCTGCTGCTCCCAGATCCGCTCTGGAGAGTCCTGATTACAGGCCCTGCTGACTCCCGGCCAGCGGCCACTCTGAAACCCGAGCTGCTTTCTGTAGAAACCACTCCATCACCCCACAGATGTCAGAGCACATCTCCAGTAAAAGAGCAGATGTGGGGAAAGCTTTCACCATGCCTAATAATTCACTCATTCAGCCTCACATATCTCCTAGATGCAACAGAGCAGGGCTTAGCTCTCCGGCTGGGCTGAGAGGAGAAAGGTTTGTAGGGAAAGAATAAAACAGGAAGAGAACCAAAGAGGTAGTCACTAGGATAATATAGAAGTGGGGTTGCAGCTGTATAAATAATATACTTTAGAGACATAAGCGTGCATTTTTGTATCTTCACTAGTTTGAATTCACTAATCTGGAGTTAACTGGCATTTTAAAGAAGCGATGATAATGATTAAATGAAAAGAAAATGGCATGAGAAAGCATAATTTTAAGCAACTAGCTGGAATGCGTCCACCATAGTGTCATTTAGCCCTTCGGCAATGTGGACTAGAGCAAGCAAATCAGCATCGAAATGCTGTCTAGACTCTCCAGTACTGGGCTTGTGTTCATGCTGAGATAACGGGAACAGCGGCCACTGTGCCAATTCTAGGCTCCAGGGAAGCGTGTGTGTGCAATGCGCTTCCTCTGCTGCCCAGACCCACCGTCACACTGCAGCATTCGCATGCAAATGCTTTCATTCTGAGTAATTGAATTCATCGCCAATTAATCAGGCACTTAAGATACCCAGATGAGATGAATAAAGCGCAGCTTTGTCTGAACGTTGGATGTCGGGCTGCGTATGTGGATCTCTTCTTCCCTGCATTGCAGTCTTTGCTGGGGCAAAACCCGGTGGCACTGATGATGCTCACGATAGAAGATGTTGAGGGGTAAGTGCTTGGTGTTTGAATTTACCTTTATTTCCGTTGCCCTGCTCAGGAGGTGGATGCAATTACCACTGACTGCCTGGCACTTCGAGAGCAAGTGGCCATCTATGAGGAGCAGCTGGCCGCCATGGAGAGGCAGCATGAAACGGTAAAGCCATGCAGAATATTGCGTCAATAACACTTGTTACTTCTTAGTTGTGATCAGAAAAGGCACTTTTACCTTAGACCTCTGAATTCTTGGAATGGTCTTCTGGGGGTTTCGCCGTTTAAAGTGTCTCCTCTGATCGTAAGGGGAACAGGTTTTGCGGAATGGAGACTGACAGGAAACACGGTCCCTCAAAACATAAAATGAAAGAATACAGTATATGGGGAGTCTGCGGGTACTCAAGTGCTGGAAACAGAAGTATCAATTGACCTCCCTCTGGGACGTGCGGCATAACTCACAGTTCAGGCTAATGAAATGAAAACAGAAGTTCTTCTTGTTTTATTAACTGCTATTATTATCTTGATACATCTGCCGCTCTCTCATTATTCATGTTGAGGAGAACAAGCTGAGACTTGGACTCAATCTCCTTTTCATGAACACTTCATCAGGCTCAGATTAATGAACGGCTGCCCTTTCTCGCACCGGCAGATATTGTTACCTGAGGAGAAACCGAAAGTCATAATGTTGTTTTGTCCACAGAGGCTGGAGAAATTGTGTGAGCCCAGGACTCCGGATGAAGGTTCTCCTACTGTATCCCTGCAGTTCCCCTCCTTTGATATCACACCAGCCATCATGGACATCAAGGAGTACTATGGCACACTAGCTGAGAGCCTCAAGGTAAATTACACATAGAGACATAGACTCTGTCAATGACTATTGACACTATGAGAACAAGCTAAATTGACAGCTCTTCTAGCATATACACTGCTGTTCAAAAGTTTGGGTCAGTAAGTTTTTTTTAAATAAATTTATTCAGCAAGGATGTACTATATTGATTAAAAGTGACAGTAAAGACAGTGAGAATGTTAATAAATGAATGATGTTCTTTTGAACGTTTTAATTAAAGAATCCTGAAGAAAGTATCACGGTTTCCACAAAAATATTAAGCAGCACAACTGTTTTCAACGATAATAATAAGAAAGGTGTCTTAGACACCAAATCAGCGTTATTAGAAAGATTTATGAAAGATAAATTCACACACACACTCACACACACGTGACACTGAAAATTCAGAGTTTATTACATTTATTAAAATAGAAAACACTTATTTAAAGATGTAATAATATTTAACAATTTTTTACTGTATTTTTGATCAAATAAATGCTGCCTTGACTTCTTCAAAGAGACATATAAAAGACAATATTCAATTCAATTCAAGTTTATTTGTATAGTGCTTTTCACAATGCAAATCGTTGCAAAGCAGCTTTACAGAAAATTAAAGTTTCTACATTGTATTTAGTAGTAGCTTATCAGTGGTGACTATCTCAAGTTGAAGTCCATATGGCAGAAATGTACAGTAAAAATCAAGCAGTTAGATAATGTAATATACTAATATACTAATATATAAGATAATAAAAGTAAACAAAACCAGCGTTCCAGGGAGTTTAAAGGCCTAAATTTGAAGCTCATTATTTTTTGAAGCTCTTAAAGTCTTTAGTTTAAAAAAATTATTATTTGAGCTGTAAAGTTGTCTAATATTTATATTGTCTTTATAATTTTTGCAGTGGGACTAATATTTTATTTTATTCTGTCAGTTATTTAATAATTATTTTTTGTGGTAATCAACATTTTCACATTATGTCTGTTGAGTTTTTATCAACTTGAAACATTCCTTTTAAAGGATTGGTTCACCAAAAAAAAGTGCTTTATTCCGTGGCACAGAAAAGGAGAAATGTAGCATAATGCTCATGCTGCTCTTTTTCATTTTACGAAAGTGAATGGGGATGGACACTATCAAGCACTGCAAAAAGATATAGAAGGATTAAAAAGCCCCATATGCCTTGCAAATGATGACAGAATCATCCTTTTGGGTGAACTAACCTCTTAACACGCCTCATTGTGGCTGGTATGCTTGTTTTTTTCTTCCTCTTTCACACTCTACTTCAGTGGACAGTTTTGTTAGACAGAGAGTTCTGTCCACATCTAGCACAGAGCACTATTGTCCCCTCTGTGTCGTTTGAGGAGTGAGGGCTCTCTAAAGGTCATCCTACAGCACCAGTGCCCTTTAACCCCATTTGCCCCAAGAGTGGCTGCTCTTGACCAGGGTCGCGGCGGTAATCAGAGCTCTGGAGCCCTTCCCAGGCTTCTATGCAGAATGAGTCTGGAGAGGAGAAGAGAGCACTTCTACAAGAAGACACTGGAGAGCCTCTATAGGCTATTAGAGACTTCTAGTGTGTGTGTGTTTGTGTGTGGGTGTAAGATAAGCAGGCCAAGAACAACTCCTGCTCTTGTGCCAAAAGTTGTACATGCACAAAAACCAGCTTACGCATGCACAAACACATCCTTTATCACCCCTCTCTATTTTCATTTGTTCTGCTTTTCTATTCAGTGCTCTCTCTCAGGTGGTCTCGGAACCAAAAACTAGTGCTTTGTTTCATTAGCACCGCATAAGGTCCAATTGTTTCGCTCACAATTGATATTGATTGGGATTTTGGGGGGGACAGTAATTGGAGGCTGAATTTTGACTGGTTGCACCTGCTCACCTGATGGGCCTTCATTTGCTCTTCTTTCTTCTGGGAATAATCAGTGATTCATCTTCACTGCCTGCAGTCTGCAGAACTTAATGGGTGGTAACTCTCTTCTTCAGAGATGGAAGAAGCTTAAAGCTGTGAACCTTTCCTGCTTTTCAGTTTGAGTTCAGAGCCTCGAGCGCTGCCGCCATTGATGCCGCAGCAAAGGAGAAGGAGGAGCAGCTGGCTAAGTTGACTGGAGGGAAAGTGAAGGACGTCTCCAAAGAGACTGATGTGAATGTCCTCAAGAACTTGGTGAGTGAGTTTACCTTCAATGACGCAGCTCTGAACCATCAAAAGCCACTCCAGGGCTCCAGACTGCCACTAAAACGATCGCAAATTAGACAAAAAACAAAACCTTTGGACAATAATTTAAATTTTAGTCATCTTTGGTGGCAATCAACAAACCTTTGTTTTAGTTTAGGCAGATATCGTCTCAGAGTGCACACCACTGTTTCCTACATGAAATAATGAACACCATCTGATTTATGATTCTGAAATGATTCTTATGAACCAGTACAGAATGGTCTTCAACTTGCATGTGAGTTAGCAGATTGAATCAAACTCACTTAATGAATCGATCAGGGCTGCGATTCCCAAAAGCATCATAAGCCTAAGTTGATCGTAGCTCCATTGGTCTCAATGGGTGTACAATGTACTTAAGCTTACAATGCTTTTGGGAAACGCAGCCCAGAACTGTTACTGAGCTCACAAAAAACTGTTATTATTATTTATGATTCTTAGCAAACTGGAAACTATTTGTTGTAATGAAAAATATTTTAATTACAATTTAAAAAAAAATACAACAAAAATAGTTTTGTTATAAATTAAATATGCTAAAAGTGTCATTGATTGTTTAGTGTAGTAAGATCCAATAATGTTGAATTGATTGACCAGGAAACTTTGTTTGGTAGTAATAATATTTCACCAGACAATTCATCAGACAAGTTGGCCGAAATGTCACTGTTTTTGAAGAAATAAAGTTAGATTTATATTTGTAGAATGAGTGTTGCACTTTTTCTAGAGATTAAATATAAATTCATTTTTATAATTTGATTATAATTTAATTTTTATATTTTATACAAACAGGCAGAAATATTTGTACAAAGCAGACATTTATGTGTCACAAATACAGTCAGGATCAGTCAGGATTGAGTTACAGTGAAAGGTAACCAAATGCTGCTGACGAACCATTTTAACTATTCTGTAATTTGTAAAATAATGTCATTTGGCTCTTAAATGTTACATTTTAGGAGACAGACTCCCTAGTGAGTCTGTTACTGTGCAAACAAAAACGAGCCTTTGAGGGATAGAGGTACTTGTCCATATTTGTCTTGCTGTTTTGTGCTCTTGTAATCTCTGTGGTCACAGAACAATAATTTAAGGGATTTGGCCCTACATTAAAATGCGGTTGTAACTCTCAATCCTGTGCGGTGTGTACATGGCCACAGCTTAAATCAAATGATTGACCTGAACACCCACCACCTCAACAGCTCAGCATCAGACGTGAGTTCCTGTGTCAGGCCTAATGCTGAAAATCAGCGTTTAGGAGAGCAGGCAAAAGCTAAGGAGTTTTTGTGGGGGATGGTGTTTCACAATGCAGTGTCCTCAGTCAGACTGACAGCTGAGGAATAAAGTAAGAGAACTCCTGCTGCCAGGAGTGTTTATTCTGAGAGATAGGACCAGGAGCTTGTGAGGAGTGTATCGTCTCTAACAGTGTTTATCTCGCTCACTGTCTTCCATTATGAACAATACATTTCACAGTCTGCCGACGCACTCTCTCCCCCAATCATAAACTTCATAAACTTCACACATTCCTGCAGTGCCTCAGGAGACAGCAAATCGCACTGAGCCGTAGTAATAAAATCTCACCTGTCAGCCTCCCTCACCGACAGGAAGAGAAACTTTAGGTTGAAAAAAAAGCCAGGGAAGAAAAAGTGACAAAAGGGAAATCATTCAGGATTTATGTTTGAAATGATTAGGAGCCGTTCGCTGCTTCAGAAAATCGTTGGTCGGCCACAACTGACACCTTTACATTTAAGATAACAAACAGGCGGTTTGGTTCTAATTATTGTGGTTGTGGTCGTAGCCCCTCTCTTAAAATAAACCGACCGTCTTCAAGCGCACTGCTCACTCTCATAACACAGGATCCTGTTCCCTGATCAGTGATGGGCAGTCTTGCTTCCTCCTTTCATACTACATTCTCTCTGTATTTTCTCTCTTCATTTCTCTCCTATCTGTTGTGTTTCTTAGCTTGTGTCAGAAACCTTAGCAGGATGCCTTCCTACCTTGGAGGCTCATCTGAATCCAGTGTTTTTATAACATCCTGTCTACTAAAATCCCTTCAACCGGTCATAGCATAGATGTCTTCTATATGATATCCAATTCCTTCTGTGCATTTCAGTGGTTGTCAGAAAGAATGATGACTTCTGTAGCCAATGGTCCCATTTCTGCTGGGAAATATGTATTGTAGTCAAGAAATATTCAGTATTTATGAAACTCACTTGAATTCATGCATGTTGTCTTAGAAGCCTATTTGAAGGGTCAGTGACAAATAAGAGTGTCCAGGATTAAGAAAAGGCAAATATCTTTTGAAATACTAATTTAAAACACGTGCTAATTTCTTAGAAATGTGCTTTATGTATGTATTAGTTTCATATGGATTTGAAAAACTTTTATTAATAAAATAATTATTAAAAGTAAAAATTAAAACGTATTAACACATATTCCATACACCTTGAAGTGAGTGCACACATCTTAATCATTATTTTCAAAAATGTTTTCAGTGTATTTTTTGAAAAGTAAAAATGCTTTATTTAATTTTATTTTATTTTAACCTTTTACAAATATTATGAATTATTAATTCATAAATAGTAGCTTTTTGGAGGGTTGGACCACATGACATTTTACAACCTGAGCTAACCTTGCCTTGGTGTCAGATTAACTGATATTTTAAGATACGTATTGACCTTGGCATGTTTTTAATGAGGCTTTTTTCTTCATTATAATGTCAGGATTTTTTTTATTCCATGCCCCAGAAAATTATCATAATTCTAATTTAAAATAAAAAAAAATACTCATCATAGAAGAGCAGAATTCAAATCATTATATGTTCAAATTACATGTTTAATGTAGTTTGAAGTAAATTAATATTAAGACAAAAATGAGAGTTGTGCCACTGACCCACAGTTTTAATAAAATGCTCTCTATGATTTTTTTTTTGACTGAGCAGCAGGCAGATGTCTTTGGTTTTGGACACATCCCTAATATACTTGTCGCCCTATCTCTCCTGCCATTAAGGAAGGATACTAGTGATCTTGTTGCTCTCTGAGACAGTTTGCCTAAACAAACTGTTGGTGGTGAAATCAGGTCTCGTTTAGCTGTACATTACAGCAGAGACATGGCTAGTTTTTTCTAGGGGAAG
>NW_015549590.1:2950816-2953020 GCF_001515605.1 Sinocyclocheilus anshuiensis | reverse complement strand
TCTCACTCGAGACCCAGACCAGAGTAACAACCATTTTCATCGGTTGACGTATCATCAGCTTGTTAATAACAGAGCTCGGAGCCTCCCATGATCTACCTGAAAGAGAAACAGAGCGTGCAATCTCCATCCATCTCTGACAGCTGACTGTTTAACTTACCTGATTACAGTAATTACTCACAGCAGGGCAGCTTGTGCACAGAGGTGTGGCTGACAGTTCTCTGCGTTGTGTTTGTTGATGGGTGAATATGCAACATGAAACGTCAACTGTTTTCAGACATGTTCTCACAATTGCTAGTTTAAGACCAAAAGAGCCATTAATTACAACATAATGTTATGTTAAGCTCAGCTCTGTGTTGTTATACATTGTGGATCTGCATCAGTTTGTTTATGCACAGTGAAAGTCTTTGTTTGGACACTCGCATTAATTTTTTATTGAATTATTTACCATTTCCCATATTGTAAAGTCATCAAAACTATGAAATTACACAAAGGGAGTTATGGAAATTATATAGTGATGATAAAAAGTTAAACAAATAAAACGTTCTTGTATTTTAGCTTTAAATTATCCACCCTTTGTCTAGATTATAGCTCTGCACACTCTGGCCAACTTCATGGGGTGGTTTTTAAAGAGTATTGATGGAGCTCCCAATATGCTGGATGCTTGTAGGCTCTGGTGTAATATCTTGTCTCATCCTTTATTTATTTTATACATTTTTAATAAATAAAAGTGCATGCATCAGTATATAATTTTAAGTATTTAGATCACAAGCCTTTAGATCACACACATACATTCAGTCAGGTGTGTCCAAATTTTTACTGGTGCTGTATATGTGTGATTGTAGATTGCGGAGCTGCAGAAAGAGGTGGCAGAGCTGGAGAAGCGTGGAGACGAGTTGGAGGCTGAAATAGAAGCCAGGAAAGCCAAATACCTGGAGGAAATAGAGAAGCTGGAGGTACAAACGCTCACTGTTCATATTCTACTGCAGCAGTTCTCAGTATCTCACCACTGTGCTGTCTCTGTTCAGAATTACATTTGTCAGCTGGAGGAGGAGGAGGCTGATCTTCAGTTCCAGATGAAGGATCAGAGTGGGGACTATGAAGAACTGCTGAATCAGAAGATGAATCTAGACATAGAGATTGCTGCTTACAGGTGATACATGTTATGAGAGTCATTACTGGTGCTATGTAAAGGCAAGCGTTGCTATTATTATTGCTCATACATTAACATGATACTCTATAACATTTAAAAGTTTGGGGTCAGTGAAATATTTAAATATTTTGGTAAAAAGTCACATGCTCATCAAAGCTGCTTTTTATTTGATCAATAATATAGTAAAAAGTGAAATAGTCTAAAAGTGAAAGCTAAGAGTCAAATAATATAGCAGTTTAAAATAGCCGTTTTCTATCTTAATACATTTTAAAATGTAATTTATTCCTGTAACGCGAAGTTTAATTTTTAGCAGTTATTACTGCAGTTTTCAGTGTCTCATGATCCTTCTGAAATCATTCTGATATGCTGATTTGGTGATCAAGAATTTTTTTTTATTGTTATCATTGTTGAAAACAATGTGCTGCCTAATATTTTTGTGGAAACCATGATATTTTTTCAGGATTCTTTGATGAATAGAAATGTTTAAAGAGCAGGGTTTTTTTTCAATGGAAACTTTTTGTAACATCATAATGTCTTTATTCTAACTTTTGAAAAATATTAATATTTAAAATTAAAAAAAAATTAAAAAAAATACTGACCCTAAACCTTTGAACGGTTGTGTAAATCATTCAGCTTGTTGCAGAGAGGTGTGCTTTTACCATTAAAAGTAATTATTAAACAGCTATTACCGTTACAAGTGATCAGACTTAAGGTTTTACCAAGTAGACTGTAAAACAGACAAATCAAAATATGAGATGTGAAGTAGTACTATTCCCCCCCAGAGGATAGTACTACTTCCAGTTTCCTTATAAAAAGTCAGTCTGTTTTAACATGTTTTAGGTTTTTTTTTTTTTTTTTTTGAATTTCCTCATCACAACAGAATAGATTGTTACAATGTATGTATACTTTCTAGAATATAATAATGTATAGTTTGATTAATATGCTTTATTATGAAAATGGTAAATATGAAAATGATAGAGCAAAGACAAAATAAATATATAAATAAAAACAATAAAATATCAAAACTAAAATGCACATCTCTCTTTAAAAAAAA
>NW_015549590.1:2917761-2950620 GCF_001515605.1 Sinocyclocheilus anshuiensis | reverse complement strand
ATATATTATAATTATATATTTTACAGTTTAAAGAATATATGTGTGTTGAATTATGTCATTGCACTGCAGGGTAAATGAGTGACACAATGCATGATGAAGACATACCTAAGAATAGTGCCCTCATTCTTGAGGCCAAGATGGGTCACAGGAAGCGCATCCCCTTACAGTTGCAGAAGTAATTTCCTGCTTTCCGTAACATGTTTATTTTTCATGGCATCACCGGATTGGGAATACTCCCTATCTCCACTGATGTATGTGGCATGACGCATCCACCATGTAACCTTAATCCTTTGAAATGCCCCTAAAATAGAGCTTCCTGCCCCTAGAGGTTTAGGAAGCGACCAGTTTACAAACAATAGCTCATATTAAAATGGACAGAAAAAGTCGGTTTTGTCTTAGTCGATAGGCCAGGCTGCTTATATCACACCTCTGTGCCTTCTGGCCCTTGCAATAATATATACTAATTTTTCTCAATATACTAGTTTCATATTACTGCTGCTTTCTCATCCTTGATGAATAAGAGATGAAGGCTTGGCTTGTATGTTCTTGCAGATTTTAGAGAGCTGTCTGCTCCACAAACCCCTAATGGCACAGTGCTGCCATCTCCATTGGCATTTGGCTTGTGAAAAATCCCAAATGTAGTTTTTGCCAGATGCCAGTTGTCGACGTGTCTCTCTGATGCCACATTCAGCATCATTATTAGTTTAAAATGTTATAGACTCTACACCATTTATCCAAGCATCTGCGTAGCCAACAGTTGCTTATAATTATCCTTAGTTTAATGCTACATTGAACCCTGTGACTGTGAGATTGGGGTTGTAATAGTTACCCTAACTCTTCACTAGTGCAGATGAGATTTAGATTTAACATTGCTCTTTCTAGGGTGTTCAGTATCAGATGCCTCAGGCTAACCTTTGGGTCAAATAAAAGCAGATTGACTTTTTTTCTTTTCCTTCTGCAGGGGTTTGGTTGAAGAAGAAGAGGAGAGACTGAGCTGCCTGTAAGATGAAAGAAGAGGTGATGCTCTCCTCTGGACTGAAGCAGACACAAAGAAACACTAAAACCACATACAATTCAACCCTTAACAGCAAATCTCACAAATCAGGAAAGTAAAGAAAACAGCTGTCAGACACACTTAACCTTCTGAGCAGATGTAAACCTTCACTGACAGATGAACTTCAGGGAGTTTGTGCAAGCTCATTGATAACGGGTCAGTGGCAGGTAACCTCGGGTCTTCAAGAAACGCTGGATCTGTGCAGCAGTGGGAGTGTGTTGAGAGTGATGGGGGATTTTCAGCACTGGAATCTCCTATTGAAAGTTGCATAGTCCCTGTCACTGAGACACATACACACCCTACTGTTGAAAAGTTTGGGGTCAGTAAGTTTTCTTTTTTTAAAGAAGCAGTACTTTTATCCAACAAGGATGCATTAAACAAAAGTGATGATAAAGACATTTATAATGTTACCAACGACTTCTATTTCAAATGAATGCTGAACTTTCTATTAATCGAAGAATCCTAAAAAATACATAATTCCCCCCCCCACCCCAAAATATTAAGCAGCACAACTGTTTTCAACATTAATAATAAGAAATGTTTCTTGAGCATCAAATCAGCATATTGGAATGATTTCTGAAGGATCATGTGACACTGAAGACTGAAGTAATGATGCTGAAAATTCAGCTTTGCGATCACAGGAATAAATTACATTAAGTATACTGAAAAAAAAGTTACTTTAAATTGTAATAATATTTCAGTTACTGTTTTTACTTTTTTTTTTTTTTTTTATCAAATAAATGCAGACTTGGTGAGTGTAAGAGACTTCTTTTAAAAACATTAAAATAAATAAATCTTACCAACCCCAAACTTTTTAAATGTACACACATTTCCCTGTGCTTTGTTGAATCTTAACCTTTCCTGTACTGTCCAAACATTGTTTTAGAGCATTTACATGCACTTTAAAAGTTTCAGTCGGAATAAAAAATCATTTGTATTATTAAAATGCTTTAGTCTGACCGAAATTGCACCGGCCTGGTTTTGTAGTTCGGACTTATGTTATGAGACTTAGAAAATGAAATTGTTGCTTGATTTCATCCACCTTATATACACACTACCAGTGTATTTAATCCTTCAGATATTCAATTACGTATTGTGTTATGTATACATGGACAGAAAAGAAAATGTAGCTTGACTACCCAAAATTATGCAAAAAAAAATAAAAAAGTTAAACAGCTAAAATTCATTGACTTGTTGGACATTTTGCCTGTCTCTTATCATCTGCAGCTCGTTTTAAATTGAAAATACTGACTCTCTTCAATGCAACAACTTACAGCGTTTAAATAAATATTTGCCTTTGAAATCAATCAGTCTTTTTCCTCATCTGTCTGAACTCTAAGTTCAGTACATTTCACTTTTATGGGAGTGTTTTGTGCAGACATGGACTTAAAAGAGACCACAATCGTCCTTCTGTCAGTCAAGTGCCATATCGTTTCACCACCTTTGAAGTCTTGAAATGGAGCGCTGTGGAGTTTTACCCAGCGAGCCCTTCAATCTTCATACTGACCATCACTTGTAAGCGCCCTGTGATTAACCCTATCAGAGGCTTGTTATCTGTGCATTTAAGATGAAAAATGCAGCTAATAATGGATTAGATAAGATTATCCAGGACCCATGAATTCCTGTTGAACTGAAGCCCATCCGTAAGGCCTGCGGTGCGGCTGAACTGACCTGTGCAGCCAAACTGACTCCTTTAATTCGGTGGATATGAAACATGGGCGGCAGGAGAGGAAGTCGCTCTGTCTTTGGGGCCCTTATTTTCACTGCTGAGGTACTTAGTCATTCTTGTTGCCCAAGGGCACCAGATCACCCTGAACCTCCCCCTCTTTAAATACACTCACCCACCCCAAAGCCTTCTGGGTGCTTGTGATGAAGTATGGGACCCTGGGCCTGGTCCGCTGGCCTGTGGGGATTTTGGTTTGCTTCTGGCCTTTCCTGAGGTTTGACAATGGAAGAGGGGAGGGGAGGATCTGACATCAGCAGGAGGGAGCAAAAGGTCATGTGGGGATATTTGGCAGGGCATATTTTACTCAATGCTCATTGTCTTTCTTTCTGTTTTGCATCTTTTTTTCCAGTTTGTTTCTGACTCTAATGTGATGAATATTGTGTTCTCATTACTCGCTAATTTGTTTACTGCGTGCTGATGTACCTCAAATTAAATTTGATCAGTTAAACATTTCTTAAATACGGGTAATGCATTTTTAAATCAATTTGCGCAACATTATGTTAATTTCGTAGGGATGGTTTGTGAGTCATTTACAATTTCGTAATTTCAATTTTCTCAATTTGAAAAGCGTATCCAGGCTGAAAACAACTGATTAGAACAAAAACAACTGCTCATTAAAACAAGAACTGAATGATTTTGCTGATGATGGCAGGGTTGGACATGATGTATTGGTATGGGAGTTTCAGCCCTCGTTTTTACCCCCCAGTGGACCCTTATGGGACGTCTGAGGGGCTATTAACCCCTTGTAGACCAGCAGTGACATTGAGAGGTCAGAGGCCGGTCTTCCTTTTAGCTTTCAGACCTTGACAACTTGGCATTAGGGGTCAGTCATCAAAGCTGAGGTTTGGGTCAGCGGTCAGTGACACCCCTGGCCTTTTAATCCTGATGGCCTTGATGAGAAGTGAAAATGGAGGCAGAGATCAACGGAGAGACATCTATGAATAACAAAGATTAAACGCCAGCTCTTAATCTTTACTAATACTAATGCTTATGGAAGTTTACACACCTGAGTCTGTTATTGCTACCCTCACGTCCTGCCTGTGTGTAAGCATGAATACACTGATGTTAATAATAAGGCTTAGAGTGAGAATAATGGGGTCAATCGCACCCATGTCAGATAACAAAAATAAATTTAAAATAAGGAATTAAATTTTGCACAAATGATACAAAGTGTTTTGAGGTATTTATTTATTTATTGTGATTTATTGCATCCAGAGTTTTAACATTTTATGTAGGAATTCACAATATTCTTAATGGTGATTGCCATTATTCTCATTACTGCAAATAATAATATAATAGCTAATAATAAATAAATAATATTATAGTAATATAGTATTTTTTATCATACTACAGTGATAATATATGCATATTTAATTAGAGATAAATGAATGCATTATATTAATATTTAATATAGTTTAATATATAATATAATATATATTTAATATATAGTTTAATATAATATCTTTTAGATTTTGGTGTGAAATGATACCAAAGGTTTTGTGAGATTTATCCAAAGAGTCAAATAATGTCATTTGCTAAGCAAGCAGCTTTCCACACATGGTACAGGGAAATTTCACATGAAAAATGGACATCCAACCTTGTATAAAGTAGTCATTGGCAATACCCTATGATATTTGAGCCAAACAGAACATGCTGTTTCAGTCCTGAAAATTTGGATTAGGTATTCGAGGTAATGTTCACTAGAGAGCAACACGTTTGATTCAATTCAGCGATCACCTCTTGATAGACACTCTTAGCCATTTTATCCCAACCTGACCGACTGAACAAATAAACAAAGTCCCTTTGAAAGAGAAAACTCATTTTTAAGCTTCACATATGCTGTGCCTAGAAACGAGACCGAGCATGTTATTATAGCAAATAAACAAAGAGAGGGAGGGGGGCGAAAGTAAAGAAAGAAAATAACGACTGAAAATATACAAAAGTGAGAGTCAATTGAGAAAGTATTTCCATAATAAGAACCGAACAAATAATAAATTTCAGCTCTCAGCTGCAGGGAATCGGCAAGATGTTGCCAGCCGAAGAAAGAAGGTGTCACTCTTTCACCCTCTCTACTAGGATGATGGAGAACACCAAACAACATCATTCTAGCTCAAGGTTGTCTTTATTTTTTCATGTTCATTCTTTTGCATAGGTGTGAAATTTTTTTTTTGGTTCACATTTCACAAAGAATTTCATCATCCATGAAGTAACCTTGGTATGACAGTCTGTGTACTGTATATTTTTATGGTTCTTGTGACATTTAAATTTAACTGGGATGTCGTAGGTTAATGATTTTCCACTCAGTGACTTTGTCAAGGTGCTGCTTTCGTGTAGCTAATGCATCAACATCACAGGATAGATTTAGAACCTGACTTTGGCAGGTTTTCATGTGTAAATTAGCAGTAGTTTCATTGTCACAACCATCTTTTTGTCAGTTAAGTCCCATTCGCATCAAGATTGATAACTATACTAGTGCGACCGCACCAACTGATGATAATATTCTATGTATTATAAGCACATGCTGCAGTCATGTTTTCTTTAAATGCTCACGCTCTGGATTTCTGATTGACTGACATTCATCAGCTAGAAAAAAAATTCAAAAAATTATTCCAACAGTGGTCTTCCAGTGTGGGTTTCCATCCTTAATGAACGGCCTTAACACCACAATAAGCAAGGCTTAGTATATAGTATGTATCATATACATAGGCATGTTTACCCATGATGCTCTGCTTTGTGTCATACTTAAAAATGTTGTCATCCTTTTAGCTTCATATGCCATTCTAGCCAATCTCATCATTCCATTGTCCTATGATGAATATAAATGTATATACAGTGTACATAAAACATTCTCATTCTGTGTTATGTTAAAATAACCTGTTTCTTGTAGCATCTGCTTTTATCTTCACAGCAATTATTAATATTTATATGGAGTGAAAAGCAGGATATGAGTTGTATAATCCCTAAAAATGGGTTTGCATGCTGCTTACTTCATCCTTCGAAGCCATTTTCTTTCTTTTGTATCACTGAGTTTGATACAGCGTTAGCCTGAAGGTATGACTGCTGCTGGATCTTAAACAGACTCTGAAATGATTTTCCACTAGTTACTCATTCATCTTACTCCATATACTGGTCTGGTTCCTCTCAGAGCTGACAGGTCGAGCAGGTAACCAGAAGGCTGTTGTAGTTTGTACTGAGTAGAGTGTTAGTATTCAGTTTGGCAGCTGAAGCTGGCATGAGTTGGCACCCCTCTACTCTTAGTAGATAATGTTACCAGACATAGGACACATCTTTTATACTAAAGAGATTATGGTAGGCATTATATCCCCTTTTATCAGAGTAAAGCTGCAGGATAATGTTCCTAAGGAACTTTAACAACATATGGAGCTTATAGTGATTACTAACAGATGAAAAGATACTTACCCTCAACCTCTGAGGTTTATGCAATAAGCCATATGGTTTGTAAATATTCGATAAAAGGGTTTGATGAGGTCAAAGTCATCTGTAACCGTTATGTTTTGGTGGAAACTGTGGTCGCCGATCTTTATTGGTTACTTGCTGTGAAGTGTTGTCAACTAGCAATATCCAAACTCCATTTGGAGACAAAACAATCTCACCTTGCCTTCGAACAACATCTGCTGCCCATTTGGGAGCCATTCCCGCAGTCTGTGCTGTTTAATATTCACAAAGTCTCTGGAATCCGGCTGGTGCGAAAAACAGGAGAACGACCTGGAGGAACACCCAGAAACGAGGGGGTTAAACAGGCATTTTTGAACTCTGGTAATTTGGACGGATGGTAACAGCAATGGCGCTCGGGACTCTTGGGGGGCCCTGAGGCGAGGCCAGACCCGAGGGTTAGCCACACAGGAAGTTTACACAGCAGCATGCCAAATCAAAATCTATTTAATCATCAAACCGAACGAATAGGAGCTGTCCGCCAGACACAGCTCAGCAGCTGCCTCAGATGAAGACAAATGTGCTGCGGAGCTGCTGGAGCAAAAGCTAAATGCATTTGGAGCCTTCATGAAATGGCATAGCGTAGGTGCATGCTTCACGAAATAACTCGTTGAACCCTTTTGATACAAATTGAAGCGCTTTTAAATGCATTTAATTGTTTGCATATGAGCATCTGCAAAGAGATATTATTTTGCCATTGTTAAATAAGTTGTGGAGTTGATTCATGCTTTATGAGAATTACTTGCATGTGGAATTGTGACATAAACAATGTTAATTGCCGTTTTAAAACTGCACAAACACTTCCCATATGTTTTACTGTAAGCCAAAGACATTAACCTTGTTAAATGCACTTGAGGAGTTCAGTATGACTCGAATATGAGAGTATGTAATGATTGATGGGCATGATGATGAAAGTTGAATTCCAGGCAATAGAAGCTCATTGTTTCATTTCCACATAGGATGAATATAATTTGTTTACGCATATGGATGTCTCTCAAGAGCGTTTGTTTTCTTTGCATGCTGTGTTTGGTTTTCTCATGAATCTGATATCTGAGTTTAAGAATATAAAATAGAAAAATAAAGAAAGGTAACCTAAATAATGCAACCAGTCTGATATGTATAGACTGCAAGTTTTTTCATATGCATGAGAACATCATCTCTTTGTCAACAGCTCCAGTAGTAATCATCAGGATGGTATTAGGCTTCTGGGTGGTATTGTAGCTGAAAAAATCCCTCTTTGATCTTCAGTCAACCATCATCGGTTATCCTGCAGAGAAGAGAGAAGCGCTTGTGTATGTTCGAGACTGATGCTATAATGGTTGTCTAAACCTGAGGGTGGTGAAGATCATTAAACACCTCCTCAGTCTCTCTCTAAAGGACATCTCTCGTCATGGCAACTATATAAACATCACACACTTTCTCCCGCAGGGTAAATGTGGAAGGAGCATGCAAAGGTGCTACTTCTGAAGTCCACTAGGGACCGGGACTCTATATACAGTTGAGATATGCAGAGTCAGGCTGTCTAGGTGCTTGTAGGACATTGTACAGTGATATAATTTCCTGTTTAAAAGAGAAAATAGGCTACACAGGTTGTTCATAATTTAAAAAATCTGAGTATCTGAGAGAGCATGTAAAAAGAGAGTATTCAGGCTCCATGGTTTCATACTTATGAGGTTGGTCAGTTGTGAGAACTAATGCGAATTTAAGGCCTGCTGAGAAGATAGCATTATCAACAAGGTCTGGACAATCTGCTAACTAGTGCGGAGGAAGCTGCTTTGAAACTGTGGCTTGCCAAGCTACACGGTCTAATCATAATTTGAAGCAATGCAGTAGTCGCTATCGTTATAGCTATAGCTATGAACTTCCTTATTCTCACAGGATTGAAAAACTTAATAGTTACATCTATTAAAATAGTCCTTGGTGTGAACAGGTATTAACCGTCTAATAATATAAATTAAAGAGCTGAATTTTTGCATTTTTAATACATTTGAATTTGAAAGTGTCTTAATTAGGGTGACACTATACAAACCATATGACTATCACCAACAGGTACATTATATTAAGTACAACAAACACCGTAAATTACATAACCGAATCGAATTATGACACAGGGACTCGAATTGTTTAATCCTTTTTGTGAATTTATTCATTCTTGTCTGACTGAACCAATAGACTGAATCGGACTTAGAATTAGACTGGGAATTAGACTTTACAGTGCATGTTCGATAAGATCCTTTAGATGAATCGATTCATTAGAATAAAAGAGACTTTCCCTTAGTATCCAACATGTTATCCAACGCTACATTTGAGAGGGTGGGCCTATTTGGATGAACCGATTCACTACAATGAATCGGATTTACGTCACACATGTGAAAGGGAGAGAACCGTTTAGGAGAGCGCGTTTGATCGCACAACCGGTTTCATAAAGTACCTCTTTATTGTTAAAAATACGCAGTTATGAAAATAACAGAGCTACTGTCACGCTACTGAAACATGTGTGGGTAAGTTTGTAGCGTCGCTACATTGAGTTCATAACACTGTTTAAAACTCTGGCCAAATATAGTAGGTATAAACAAGGCCTTGGGTCTCAAGTGTTTTGATTTTGATTTCATACACTTCAGACAACTAAATTTGTGGATGTTTTTGTCTCAACTATTGCAGAGTTCAGTACAGTGTGTCTATTTAGTATGTGTTTAGCAGATTGTTGCCCACTTGTACGAGTTTAGACTCGATTTTATCGCAGTGTTGCAGTTGCACTCATGTTGTTAGCAGGGTTATCATGTTGACAAGAAGAAATGGACTGTCAAATGGGGCGCATTTAATGTCGAAAATCTCCAGCCAGGCAAAGCAGCAAATTGTTTTGCAGCAGATGTTGTCTGGCTACTTACGATTGACTTGTTTGTTTGTCAGAGATGTCTTGACTGTCTGAGTGGCTCTGTTGGTTCATGTTTGGGGCTCCGGCCAGTAGCCAGAGGATCTGGGGTCAATTCATGACTTCGCCAAACTGTAGTCATGGCAACAACCGCAGTGGTAATCATGTGTGATCATGCTTTTGTAATCTCAGCTGCTGGATCAAATGGCAGCTGTTATCATAAAATAATTGCAACACTCTCAAACATGTGGAAGTGGTTTGAAGATTCACTTGCTTTCTGAGGATGCTGGCTGAACATCACATTAAAGTCACCATGAAATCAAAATGGAAAATTCTTATTTTTTTAATGGAATACTGTAGTGTTTATTATAAATAATTTATCCGTGCACTTCATTATTTTTTTTTAATTCATGTGCCCTCCTAATCTTTAATCAAAAACGATTAGATTTTCCCCTCCCCCTCAAAACGACTCATCTTCTCTTCCGGTCACGAGCTATGGTGCAAGGGCGGAGCTAGTAACGTGAGGGGTAAACGCTGGGATAAAGGACAGGGGGAAAAGCTGAAGCTGATGCTTCACTTTATAGCACTGACACCAGTCATGAGGGAGTACGTTACCCCTAAACATTGAAAAGATATTAGGATATTACGACAACATTACTCTTAGGACATCGCAAACAATTTTTTTTCATGACTTAAAGGAGTAGTTCACTTTCAGAATGAAAATTCTGTCACCATTTACTCACCCCCCACTTGTTCCAAACCTGTATGAGTTTCTTTCTTCTGTTGAACACAAAAGAAGATATTTTGAAAAATGTTGGGATCCGAACAGTTGATGAGCATCATTGACTTCCATTTCCTACTATGGAAGTCAATGATGCTCATCAAATGTTTTCATATTCTTTAATATTATGAATTTTTTCTTTCTTTCTTTTTCTGTTTTTTTGTTGTTGACATAAATGCATTCGTTTTCCAATTTGAAGGACAGAAACAATAGTTTGTGTTTTCCCTTATCAGTGCAAAGTCATCACAAAATAATGATTCATGTTGATATTGTTAAGGCCCATTTAGTTATATAGCATAAATATGTATTTATAGTCTTGTAGATGGCAATAGTGACCTGTAGCGGTCAGATTAGTTCACACAATTTTTGGGGGGATTTGAGATGATACCAGAAAATGTGAAAATGGAAATTATTATAATTTTTCAGATTGAAAATGTAAAATTGAAAGTGGAAATATTGCCCTTAATAGTGAAGTTTAACACTGTGTGATATTGCTTACACTTGACTTGACCTTTGGAAATCAGGGTGTCGTCTACATTTCAGTACAACCCTAATTATTTTCTTTGTACATTCCCTTCCTGTTTCATGTTTCATGATCCTGGTGCATTGGTCTTGTTTTGGTGCTGTCTACTGCATGCTGTAATCCACACAGCAGGCTCTCCAGACCAGGACGAGTGGTGGAGGTCCTCAGCACCACTCTGCCAGTGAGTCTCTTCTTTACTTTCTCTACTTCCCTTGTCTCTGTTTACAGGCTGTCTCGACCAGACCCAGGCCCTGCCTGCCATCACCACACACTCCAAAACAGCAGAAAGGAAGGTCTTCGGGTTTATGTTTAATAAACAATCCAGTGAAAAATAATTAGCTGATAAGGCGCCTGTTTTGATTCAACATGGAGGTGAAGTTTTACATATCTTCTCTAAGCTCAGCTGCATTTTTAATATATATGCTGAATATTTAATGCATTTACAACCTAAAGGAACCGTGATGAAATGCAGATTTATTCCTCGGGGAGAGTTGAGGGAAGGACAGTGCACATGGATTTGCATATCTGTCAGCATCACTGCACATCTTGACTTTCTTGCGCTACTCTGCGTGTGCATGGCACGATACAGGTCCCTGTGATCCGCAAGACAACCGGTTTGCTCCAGATGTGCTGAGATTTATTCTGTGGTGGGGCTGTTTCTGTGCCTGGTGACTTCTCTACAGACTGTGCCAAGAAAGCCTGGCTGGTTGTTGAGCGGCAGCGTCTGAGACGGGCTCAGCTGGCTGTGCTAAAAGATAAGAAAAAGAGAACAGAAAGCTCTCCCTCTCTTTCTGTTTCTATCCATTTCTCTCTCTCTCTAAAACCCAGAGGAGCTGACCTGCATTAAGACATCAGGAAGAGTGGGGCGGTTAATAGGATGGATACAGGCAAACATCTTCAGAAGCTTGTTAAAGAGAGCAGCGTTGGCAGCGATTTAGAAAATCAGCTATTATAGTTTAATGAGGTTCATCAAATCCGAGTTGGCAAATTATAGCATTCTGGCCCCCTCCCAAAAAACATCTCTTTTGCTCTGTGACATCTCCATCTCCGTGTACTAATGCGTTTATAAGCTGTGTAGAATTCACAAAGGCAGTCAGTATGTGAGCCTTATCGCATGAATGAAGCATCCCTGGCCAAGATTTTCCAGCCGTTACATCAGAACACCTCTCCTCCAAAAGCAGGTCTGTTTCTCATTGAGCTCAGTTTGTTGTGATGTTTCATGTATGACGTATGTAAAGATTTGAACTTGAACTTGCTGCACTCCCTGATGCTTCTGTTCTTCTTTAAGTTTGCCATAGGACTATCTGACCGGAATTTCCACATCCACTGCAATTTTGTGATGACCCCTGCACTTCAAAGCTTATGTATGCATATACAGTGTACCAAGTAAGACAACATACATATATCAGATGATCTGAATCAGGGGTGTCCAGTGCCTGTTTTTTCTAATTTTTTTGTAACAAAAGTTTTAATATTATGTTGTTACTGTCATATGACAACATAAGACAACATGTTGTTTCCCAAAGTAAATAATTGGCTTTTATGTTGTCGCTGCACTATAGTCAAAGAAAATGATTAAAATATTATCTGGAAAATATTTATTGTTAGAATAATACTGAGGAATGATGTATAAAACCTAATTTACTTTTTAAACTTTTTTTCATATGGTCTGACCAAATTTAGATGTGAATGACTGATTTCTGTCACTGCATTTCAGACAAACACTACTTTTCCATCATGGAACAATTCGAAGATACAGATTTTGTCAGAAGTTGTATCCAGAATCCTTTTGGCTGAAATATCTTTGAGTGAACACAGTGCTTCTGCTTCTGTGTGGCCACATGTCATGTCTGCTTGTATCACGTTATCACCAGGTTCAGTTTATCAACTTTTGCATAAGTTCTAGGGATGGGAATTTACAGTAATGTTAATAATCGATTTTCATTCAAATTAACAGTCAATTAATTGATTAAACATCAGCACTGCATAATAAATGTGGAGAAATCCTAATATCATAGCAATGGCTGAACAATAACCTACATAAACTGTATCTGTACAGAACAAACAGATACAATGTTATACAATGATGACGCATCTTCCATGCATGGAACCCCAAAAAAGTTTTTTGAAGCAACCGAGTGCATATGCTCTAGACTGATGTTGCATCACGTCTTGTTATTTTCTACACTTCTTGTGCGTGATGAGCGGTGTGGTGCCAGTTAACAGATAAGGGTGCCACGCAAATGTGCTCTTCACATGACTATTTCTCCTTCTGCTCATCTGACCATGAACATAAATGCCTGAAGACACAGAGTGTACTCACCTCTGACACCTCACTCACAGTGCTCATTTAAACTGACAGAGAAGTGCTTATTAGAAATAGAGATGCAGAATAACATCAACACTGTAAATAAAGTGCTTGTCATGATGTACTCTAGTATATGATTACATATTTGTAGTGCAGATACTCTTCACTTATAAGGAAACGCTCCAGTAACATTTGTTATTGAGCCTGTTTCAAGCAAGCCAAGAGGTGCACATTTGTGTAGCGGGCATGAAATACATACATCACCAATGTCGGATGATTTTAAAGGCAGTGTTTTTGCCATCTGTTTGGATGATTACTGGAATGCATTTGAACTGAAATTGATTAGACAATAGACAATCTGTAAGCTTAATCGATTGAATTCTTACAAGCAATTAATCAATCTTTGATTAATCATTCGCATTCCTAGTAAGTGCTCAGCAAAATGTTACTAGTTCCTCTTTCTTTAAAAGAGTGGTCTTTATAGGAAAAATATCATAGTACCACTTTATTCATTTGCCTCTTTCATTGAGTTGATTTTAATGTTACGGGCTCAAATAAGAGATCATTTCAAAGGGTCAATTGAAAAGTTATATCTAATTCCTCTCGCACACAGCCCTGTTTTTGGATGGTGTGGTGGCTTCTCAGGGCTGGTAACTGGGAGGTTCCTGGTTTAATTCAAGTACGCCATTTAAGTAGGGCACAAAACCGTAATAAGGTACTTGATCCTAGGTTGCTCCCTGGGATTGTCTCTGTGGTAAGTTCATAGTCTTGTTCTGTGGTTACATTATATGAATGCTGTGGAAATAGACTATTCACCCTATTCGTTTTTAAACTCTATTCTTTCAACATGAAACTTCTCACTTAGTCAGATCTTTTGGTTCAATGTATTCTTGGCAACAAAAAAAAAAAAAAGAAGAAGAAAAAAGTAAGTTCACTGCACTGTCAAGTTCTTACAACTCAATCTTCCCAACTTTAGTTAAGCTGTGATTATGGTAAACTTCACTGGGTTCAGACAAAACGGTCTTTATTCTTCTCTGTGAGCAGAAGGAAGATTAATTTCCCACTTGAAAGATTAGTTGAATACCTTGAGGGTAGCGACTCGTGCTGCTGTCTGTCTGTCAAAACGGTGGCTGGGCCGTTAACGTCTGCCTGTTTAGTGCATAGCCGCAAACCACAGCCCTCCTGCAGGGCCCAAGTTTTCCTTCAAAATGTAGCATCCACCTACTGATAGTTACTTTCCTTAGCAGATAATCATTTTGCACTTGTTCTACGATAAGTTGTAAAGTGTGCTCCTATTTTTTTTAGAGGAGCCACACCACGGTGCCCCTCAATGGGGTTCATCAATGGTCTTTCCTGGATCAGGATGTTTTATTGTTAGCTATCTGACAATCTCTCTGGTGCACAGTACTGATAACCTTCTCTCTGGGGTGACTCCCTTCTAATCTGTTTCCTTTGGGCCCTCGTGCAACTTATGCCTGGGTGTAAAATCACATTAAGGCCTAGTTAACATTTAGAAGAGGATGCAAGCAGATGCTGACGTTTAAAATGTTGCCATAATGGATTTATGTGCAGGCCAAGGCAGCTGCAAATAGTTCAATAAAAGTTTTAAAAAACAATGCTTCTGAAGTGACTGCCCAGCACAAGCCCTTGCTCCATTTTACAATGTCACAGTATCCCCGTGGGGTGAGTCTTGTTTACTGCCTGAAATGCAATCATAAAGACTGAGGTAGAGCTTCCAATCTTCCCCACTCCCAAAACAATCTCAAACCTCCCTCTGTACCAATGCTTTGAAACTGGAGACCACTGGAGGTCCATGAAAGAAGTTGATTAGTGAGTTGATAAGTAGAATTGACCAAAAATGTAATTGACTTGTTAATCAATCAACTCCATTAATTAACTGACTATAAATATTATTAAAACATTGAAGGGGACATGATGGGGTGGTCAGAAGTGGTCCTCCACCTGGACTGTACATGTTTTCATACACTGAAATGTATTTTTAATGTACTGACAGCATGTAAAACATAAGTATTTTATGTATTAACAACTTCAGAGATGTACAAATGTCTTTGAATCCTTTTGTATTCTGGAATATTGAATGCATGGAAGTAATAGGTTGATTTTATTGTATTTATTCAATAATATATTCAGTGGCATCACGTTTATATGCCACCAAATGTGATGTTTTTATAACAGTTTCATTCTTTTCTGTGTGATTTCTGGTTTCAAAGGATTCCGTCGCTTTTCACAAGCCTGAACTATTTGTTAAAACAATGGAAATTGTCATTGTTTAA
The DNA here is from genome assembly GCF_001515605.1 of Sinocyclocheilus anshuiensis. Taxonomy (NCBI): domain Eukaryota; kingdom Metazoa; phylum Chordata; class Actinopteri; order Cypriniformes; family Cyprinidae; genus Sinocyclocheilus; species Sinocyclocheilus anshuiensis. The sequence goes on along the minus strand of NW_015549590.1, from coordinate 2,935,609 downwards.
ACATTACTTGAATATTTAATTTATTATTTTGTTTGCAGAGATATATCATATAGAAAAATATTTTAATTAATCGCTAATTTGCTGCTCAAGAAACATTTCTTATTATCGATGTTGACAACAGTTGTGCTGCTTAATATTTTTGTAGAATCCTGATAGTTTTTTCAGGATTCTTTAAAGAATAGAAAGTTTAAAAGAACAGTGTTTATTTAAAATAATAAATGCAAAAGATTCATAAAGATTTTTAGGTTTAGATGCTGTCAGTAGGTCCATATTGTACTTTACCCTGTATATCCAAATCTATAAACACTTGTGTTAAGTTAACACAAGTACCTATGAATACTAATAAGGTCAAGCTGAAGCCTCTCCCTGTGTGTTTAATCCCAGGCAATGGTTTTTGGTTCAGTGGTGAGGCAAATGACTCCAGGATGTGTTCCACCTCTCTTTGCTCCCACTCACCTTCTCCTATACCGGTCCATCAGAGTAGGTCCTTCCCAGGGGGCTCTTTGAGCAAATCGCAAAAATTCGGCACCCTGATTAGAGCATTAACCGAACTCAAGCCTCCGACTACCTTCTCAAAATGACACAGACTCTCCTACACAGCTCCCTGCTGGCTCGCTACAACCCCCTCACCCCCAACGCTTAGCATTTGTGTAGCATTTTTTATTTTATATTTTTTTTCACGTCAATGATCCATCCCCTCCCCAGGATGGCTGCTGTTAACACAGCTGAGGTGCATTAGGCCTGTGTTGTTCTTGCTCCTTACCTGGCTCCAGGCTCTGTTTGCAGTCCCTTGTGTTTTCCTTCCACTTCAGTGCAGCCGCAGACCCCGCGCAGGAGTCCAAGTGGCAGCTCTTGGAGGCTGTAATGTGCTAAATTGCCCGTGATGTTGTTCTTTCTGCAGTTTTGACGTTTGGAATGGCAGTGATTTGACAATGTGCTGTCAGATCCACTATGTATCAGTGTGGCTGATTAATTAGAAGTGACTGAGTTGGAAAGCAGAAAACACCCACCGATATTACCGCTGGTGGTGCTTTCACACAGACAGGTAATAATAAGGCTTTTATGGTGTGGCAGAAGAGACCAGAGGCTTGTTGCCAGGGCTGCACCAGATGTTACTGCTGTGTCTTGGCTTGAAGTTAAAGTTGTAACATCTTAGCTTTTTTTTCTCCATCATTTAGAAGACCCTGTGATAACTAAAACGTCTTTACGTCTTCATGGGTCCAGAGTTGTCAACTCAATCCATAAGTTATTTTTAATGGGAATCGGTGACACCTTTTATTGCAGTGAGAGTGAGCAGACTCCTTGCTGATTTCTGAGCAGTCTGGGGTACATAACTGCCTCCCCAGCCAGATCTGCACTGTAACTAGAGCTTCATTGTCACGCTCCATATCACCTCACTGACCCCCGGTCCAATTATACAGCTGACCCGGGTTTGATGACATAACCTCTCCGGATCGGGGTGCGATCACCTCGTGGGGTACCCTACTGCCTGTCAGGCCATGTCAGCTCACCATGCTAAGCAGACACTTCCCAGAGCTGCTCCCAATGGACAGAGCAGCAACGATGGCCTGCAGACAGAACATATAGATCTTTTTTTCTGGTGTATATATAGATTTTTCTCTCTCTCCCTCAGTTTAAGCTTTATGTCAAATAATGGAGTAGTCACAAAATTATTTGTAGTTTGATGGCAATTTATGTTCCTGGGGCAATTTTCTGTTATTAATTTCATCAAATACAATGAAAGCCATTGGGGTTCAAAACAGCATTAGACCCCACTGACTTTCATTTTATGGACAAATTGTCTTTTTGTGTGTGTGTTCCACAGAAAAAGAAAGGAGTACATGTCTTATATAAGCTAATTTTGGCCATATATGGAAAAAAACATGCTTTGATAAATCATAATTATGTCATAAAAAGTAATTATGAGACAAAAAGTTGAAATGATGAGATAATTAAGATACTAAGTCATCATTATGACTGTCATAATTTTGACTTCTTTTCATGCGTCTCATAATTTTAACTCTTTATGTCATAATTATGATAAACCATTCATTTGTTCTTTTTATTGAAGAATGTTTCAGTCAATACAGTGAACATAAATGTGGTATAAAACTACAATGGACCATTTTATTTTAATGTATTCATGTTTCAAGCTTTATTCTTTTGTGTCCCAAAGAAGAAAGTCCTACACATGCATGACGGTACGAAAATGATGACAGAATTGTATTTTTTGGGTCACTATCCAATCAAGATTTCTGTAGTGATCACTAGATCATAAATGTTTAGCTTATCGTGGGTTAATATTATAATGGGGTAGAAAATGTATCTTTTTTTCAACATGATAAAAATAATTATGAATGACATGATTTTTGTTGCATTGTTTTAAGAAAAAGGACAAACTCACACTTGTTTCTTAAAATAAGATTTTTAATATTACTTATTATCATAAAGATATATTTACACACTTTACAGAAATAGAAAATAAAAACACAAAGCTACGCATGAAAGGAAAAAAATAAAATAAGTACTCCAAGAGCTAAAGCTGATCTTTTATAAATTAGAAACCAAAAGTTCAAATATGTACACAGTATTTCAACCATTTCTGATACACTTGTTTAATTCATTTATTTATTCATTTGTTTTTGCCCAGTTCAACATCAAAACAGAGACAGGGACTGTACATTTGGCTAGGTGAGTTTGATGAGCACACACCTCCAACAGGAATAAAGAGGAGGAATAATACCTTGCCGTTACACTACTTTTCACGTGGCCCACTAATACTGTTGAAATGCCAGGCCTGACTACAGATTTTGAGAATTGAAATGGATGGGTGTGCTGAACAAACAGGCCATGAGTATGGATGCGTGTTTTGGATAAAGTTTAGAGCTCTTTATGGGTGTGAAGTCTTGTTCGAAGCAACAGAATAATCGGATCATTCTTAGCGTCCCAACCAGTTGGTGAACTGTTGGGATTGGATTTCAGTTACTCGATCTGGTCACCACATTTTACATGCACCGTGACGAGATAATGGAAAACAAGCGGCCAAATGGGCGTTTTCTCTTTCTGTGTCAAATATGAAAGCAGAACAGTGTCCGCTAATGAATGTCTTGCAATGAATCACAAGGACAGAGGATTTTTTGTATTGTATCCTTTGCTTTTATACGTCGATTAAGACCCGAGGGGAACGCATCAATCATCACAGCTCTGTTTTTAACATACAAACAGCTTCTGGATCCCTTTCTCCCATGCAAAGGTCTGTACTTAAACTAAAGACTTCTGAATGATTATGTGGAACGTGCGTACAAGTGCTTAGGACTTATGATGGGCAGAAACACGTGATCGAGTAAGAATGAGTTTCTCATGTGAGAGAAAAAAAAAACATTTCTAGAAAGTGATTTGTGCTCTGTAAGAGTAATGTGTGTGTTTGCCATTTCAGTTTTGAGTCTGGCCATGCTTGTTCTCTTGACACCACAAGCTCCATTAACCTGATGTGCTGACGGGGACGACGGCCCAGGTTTGACGGCAGAGGAGGGTGAGAAAGCTCTTTTGTGTCCATGACATATTGTGGAGCAGACTATATTTTCTACACTTTTATACGGCCATACACACAAAAATAAAATACAGCTTTCCACACTCTATCGAAAAGTAGGCTTTGGACAACCAGCTAGACAAGAATAAGTCAATTTAATTGTCACAAGACACTGGAAAACCATTACATGCCAAAAGACTTGTTTTCAGGATTTACTTTTCCAGCAGCATAATGGAATTGCAAAAGTGCAGCCTTGCATGTCCATACAGAGAGGTGTTGGAGGAAAGCCAAGTGATTGATAGGGGTCTCTGCTATAGCAAGCTTTGGATTTTGTCATATTTGTCTTTGGATGTTTGATGAAACGATAACCATCTCCATCGGTGGGAAGGGGGCTAGTTTTTCAAGATTCAAGGCTTGAACTGAACTGAAACACTGCTCGACGGCCCTCAGCTCAGCTCTGGTGAGGATGGTGAAGATACATTCATGAACAACAGTATGGATACAGGCATTACTCCGCACCTCTAACAGACTCTTCAGATGAAGTGTACTGCAACTCAGCCGCCCAAACTTGGATCTTCTCTGCGTTCTGACCTACTGATCTATGAAGCAGAGCTCTCGGGAGCACTATCATTCTGAGAAAGCGTTAATAAAATCCACATCTCTGTCTGAGAGGGTATAAAATAATCATGGCGTGACTGGAATTATTAGTATGCAGTGCCCTAAGATTCGATACATTTTTAATCGAGGTGAGCTTGGCTGGGTGTTTTACTGATGTAGGTTTTTAGGCACTCTCTTATGAAGAGCTGATTTTGCCGTGAGGTGATGTTTGTGGATATACGCGACGACTCTCTTTTCGTAACCACAGGGAAACGCCTAACAGGAAATGGGGATGGGACTCAAATGCTAATTTGCAATAACTTGCTGCATTGTCTAATTAAGCATCGGAATTATGAGTGGCTAACAGTCTCATCTCAGCCTCATAATTTGTGTCTTACTGAAAGGTTTGACGATGTAAGACAAGAGTTGCTCATTTTTGTATATTATTACATCATAAATCGGTTGAACGCTAAGGTGGTGTGGTCATTCTATGCCAGTTTGTCTTGTGAGCTCTATCGGACTTGAAAGAGATTTTAGTGATTCCAATTTAAAACCGATTAGCAATGGGGTTTAATAACCAGGCTGTGGCAACCTGTGCCAAAGAGGCTCAAACTCAAAAGGCAACTGCTCCCAATGGGAAAACAGTAATGGCTTGTAAAAACGTAGTCTGGATATGTAGCTAAAAAGTGGTGGATACATAAGCATGAAGTTAAATGGTGTGAATACAAAATAATGTGTGTTTCTTAAATAAATGCATGTAATATAGACCATACAGGCTTGTGTCACAGCACCCTGAGAAATTAACTGAAATATAACAAAAATAACAACAAAAGAATGAGAAATCATTTCCAGTATGATGTGAAATAAAGGCATAGAGTTCTGTCAAAGAATCCAGTCAAGGGGAAAATCATCAGATCTGTAAAGAAAATTTCTTTCTCTTTTTTTTTTGGTCTAATGTCTTAAAACCATGCTACCGTTGCCTTTACATTGGGTGTTCAAACAAATGGCAAAATGCGTACATATGTTTAGATGTTATGCTTCCCCCAAGATAAGAGGTAACATGTTTACTTTTCTTCTCCTGGCAGCACTGTGGAGTAGATTTGCTATTTGGCACTTCATTAAAAGGAGAGATGGTCCGCCATGTGAAGCAGATCGCCCTGGCCAGTTAACAGTCATGTATCTCTGCTGTAAAGCAGCGTGTGTCATGGGGGAGGAGAAGAGGTCTAAGGACGATGATCTCTCGCTCATGGAAGTGGAGTGTGATTTTTGATAATGAGACACTGTGGCTTTATCCTTAAGCTTCAGATGGCTGACAACTCTTAGGCTCATTGGTAGGATGATGTATAATGAACGTTGGACAGCACTATGAGATGTAATCAAGCTGTTTTAAATAGATGTGCCAATGAATTATATAGTCATTCAACATTTTTAGAGGTAATTATGTAATCAGTAATTATAACTGAACCCGATAACATTGATTGCATTTACATTACAATCAGCATTCTGGATGCTTATACAATGTGCATACATTTTGGCGCCAAAACTTGATGAGTTAAACAAAATTGATCTCATTAAGAAATTTTTTTTTGTCAGGATTTTATAAGAAAACATTTTTGATAATTGCATTTGTGAGCAGTTTGCCATGTAAATGCACTCAGTGATGCCGTTATTAAGCTAACTGGCCAATTTTTGCTGTAGGTAGATGGTAAATTGATGTAAGATGTGTAAGAAAAATTAACATTGCTGGCCTGGCCATAATGGGCCTGAGCATTTGTGCCTTTACTTTAGATTCCCTGCCACTTTCTTCCCTTGTAAACGCCATTTATAAGCCAAGAGTTGCCAACACCTAGCAATGGGTCAAAGCGCTGTGGTCACCTACAAACTGGAGAGAATGGGACTAGCACACCTCGGAGAAGAAACTGACGCTTTCAGACTATAACTGTTTAGACCAGGCTCCCCACTGCTCACACATCATGCAAAGTGTGGCCATGAAAGGGCTCTAGAAAGCAAATGAGGAAAACCACAGGAGGAGAGAGACAGACAGAGAGAGACAGAATCTGATAGCTCGGGCTCAATACCCCCCACCCCCGTTCCCGGCCCACAATTCTTCATAGAGCTGAGGGTGAGTGGCTTGTCCTGGTTTTTTGTGGACAGAAGAAGAGTTGCTTGAAGAACCAGCAGGTGCTATGGACATCACTCTTCAGGCTGGGCTAGCAAAGGCCCCTTGTTGCAAGGCCCCCCAAGGCAAAGGAAGAGCATAGAAATCAGAACCAAGGGGGAGGGCACTCTAAGCTGTGCCTGTGGACAAAAGAAAAGACACATGAATAAGGTACAATGCAGGAACCAACAGTGTTTTTCTGTAGTTTTACTAATTAGCACAGGTACTGAACATAACAGCTAAAAAAGAGCAAGTCATTAGATGTTTAATAATCCTAAAGGTTACTCAAAAACATCATGGATCATAATTGTGCATTCAGATTAAAAAACAACAACAACTACAACAGCAACATTGGACCCCATTGACTTTCAGTGTTTTTTTGTGGGGGAAAAAAACATTTTAAAATATCTACAAGACAGTGCAGGCTTGGAATGATATAAGGGTGAGTAAAGGTGGGGGGAAAAATCCAAAATGGCAGACAAGACGAGTGAAATGTTTCATTCAGTATTCAAAGATATCCATAAAAATAGTTCAGTCTAAGTAAAATTTATTATTTTACCCAATATTTGTGTCCTGTACTATAGTCCACCCAAAAATGAAAATTCAGTCATGATTTATTCACCCTCATGGTGTTCCAAAACTGTATGCATTTCTTACTTTTGTGGAACACAAAAAAAGATATTTCGAAGAATATTGGTAACCAAAAAGTTTTGGTTCCCATTGACTTCTATTGTATTTTTTTGTCCATATAATGGAAATCAATAGGAACTGACATTGGTTACCAACATTCTTTAAAATATCTTTAAATGTTCCAGAGAACAAAAAAAGTTTTACAGATTTAGAACAACATGAGGGTGAGTAAATGATAGAATTTTCATTTTTGGCTGAACTATCCCTTTAAGCTATATCACACTTTTAGTTCAGCAAAATGCTAATGCAAAACTGCTGAAATGATTTGCAGTGTCAAGTCTGTCACTTATGAGGTTCCATGATTATTAGGATTCTGCTTTTATAAACTGATATGATTTATGCATTTAGAGCGCAACTAGCTAGAATTCTGTTCTTACACTTTACTTTGAGCAAGGAATCTATAAACCAGTGAGGTCATCTTTTAGTGTTTGTTTCATGACTTCACAATGGTTACAGATAGCTTTAGATGTCAATGAGCTTCATTCTTCCAGTACAACAGTGCCCACTGAACGATAAGAACCATCTTTTTACTTTTTTTCTTACACCTGCATAGTGGTGCATTTGAGTCATGTACAGTGCAGCACCAGAGATTCTTATCTAAACCATGTTTTGTTTGTTACTCATGTTTACTGTATTTGTTTGTGCTGTATGACATCATGTCAGTTGTCAGAATATACTAACAACAGCGAGCTGCGGGCACTTTAAAAGAGGAACTTTGTGTCAGGCAGTTGCTTTCTAATCATGCAGTGTTCCCCTTGGTACTGAATGAGGCATATTTCCAATTTCTAGCTCTCTGCAGTGCAGTGCCTTTGTGTTAGGAAGTCTTTGAAGAGGAGGTCCCTCAACATGTGCTGTTCCTCTTATATGTTGTGGCATCTGGATCTTGTAATGGGTTGTTCATTCTTGTGTTGCTTGTGTTCCATTACCACAACCTTCAGTTCTCATAATCTTCAGCTGAGCTTTTAACCTCCTTTTCAGTTTACTTCCTAGAGCATTCACAGTGAGGAAGCCTTGTCCAACATGTTGTTTAGTTAGACTGGTCGGTCATATACGGGCAAGTTAAGCTCAATCAACAGCACTTGTGGCATAATGTTAATTTACCACAAAAATGACTTTTTCCTTCATTTGTTTAAAAATAAACATAAACATTACAGTCATAATTTACAACTGAAGTTAATAGGGCCAATCTGTAAATGCTAATATACTCAGTGTTGTAATGGTATAACCAAAAGACGTAAACAGTATGTGTGTTAACAAGATTTCAGTGTGAAAAAATAAATTTGTTTACTATTTCCGTATATACAACTTAACGACAGTTCATTGCCAGGACAACATAGTGCCTAGAATCATTAAATGATCATAAAAATGACAAGAACAAGTTTATAGCTTAAATAATGTGCATGTTTTAACAGAAAAATTAATAGTTTTAAATTATATATATTATAATTTTTAAAAAAGAAAACAAAAATTGTCATAAATGCTGTTGACTGAGCTTAAAGTAATTGTTCATGCAAAAATGAAAATTGTTATCATTTACTCACCCTCATGTCGTTCCAAATCTGTATCAGTTTCTTTCTCATGTTGAAGATATTTTGAGTAATGCTGGTAATCAAACAGTTGATGGTCCCCATTGACTTCCATAGTATTCCTTTCCCTATTATGGAAGTCATTGGGGACCATGAACTGTTTGGTTCTTCAAAATTGTTCAAAATAACTTCTTTTATGTTAAACATAAGAAAGAAACTACAGGTTTGGAACGACATGAGGGTGAGTAAATGATGACAAAATTTTCATTTTTGGGTGAACTATTTCTTCAACTGTGAACTCTGTATATTCCTTTAAGGAAACTGTCAAGATAGTGTTTTATTACATTTTTTAATTTTTCTAGAACGTTATTATCAAAACTTATTCATACAAGTCAGTCTAATTCCAAGTCGTCCCCTTGGTGTTAACTTGTAAGTTCTCGATTCTACACTAGCAATGATTTCCTTTGTACTCTTGTATGAAAAGATGCAGTCGATCAAGCTTTTAACGAAGACATCCTTCTCATCTGCAGGCAAGGTGGTGCAGTGTAATGAAAAAAGAGAGAAAGCCTTTCAAGTGCCTCCACTGTGGCCTTGTTCGGTGGTTCTCGGTCTGTTATCAGCCCTTGAGGAGAGTTAATTGCCCCGGTCAGTCTGTGCCCCGTTTTAGCCATAGATGATGAAGTGTGAGGCTACGTTTCTCACACTGCACAAAATGTGAGATGTTGTACACTAGCCAGATGCAGGTCAAACACTTTAGTGGGAGTCCCATCTGGGCCATGGACTGATTTACTGTACAGTGCCATACAGTAATTATCACAACATGCTCTCTTTAGCCATAAAATGTCTGTCAAGGAAATGAATATCTATCACATTTTGGAAATAATGAACTGTGAGTGGATTAAGAGAAAATTTTTGGGGTTTGGTACCACAGGCTTGATTGGCACATTAGTTGCCTCAAATGGACTGGTTTAACAGACTGGGCCCAAAGGAATGTGGGTGAATGCGCTAAAAGACGTGAACTTTGAACCCTCGTACGGCATGAAGGAAGCTGAAGAAGTAGCCGAATAAAAGAGAAATCTTCGTCTTGTTTGGGGTTGAAGTGCTGTTTGTGGACTCTACATTGTGAGTCACCGAGCCGTTCCATTTAATGGAGCTACACAACTTCCTGCAGCTCCCCTCTTTGTGCTGCCAGTATGCTGGGGATCAAAACAAGCATTGACTGCCCAACTCACTCAAAGGATCTGTGCGTTTTATTGGTCGGGATGGGAGTGCATGCATAGGCCTTGCTCTTTGTGTCTACCTCTGTGGATGTTAAGATGGTGTTTTCCCTTGGATTGATGAAACATATGAATAGGAATTGTTTGCCAAAAGGGAAAAATGTAATTCGCTATAGATAGTAAAACTGTGGTGGATTTGAGGGTTTGGGATTTCTCATTTTTTATTGCCCTCATGTCTCATGATTAACTACACTCTTAAAAATAAAGGTGCTTCACGATGCCATAGAAGAACCTTTTTGTCTAAATGGTTCCATAAAGAACCTTTAACATCTGAAGAACATTTCTGTTTCACAAAAGGTTCTTTGTGGCGAAAGAAGGTTCTTCAGATTATAAAAAGGTTAGAAAGAGATGGTTCTTTAAAGAACCTTTGACTAAATGGTTCTTTGTGGAACCAAAAAGGGTTCTTCTATGGCATCGCTTGAAGAACCTTTTGAAGCACCTTTATTTTTAAGAGTGTATGCCATAAAGAGCTGACTTGTCCTTCTCGATAGATTCTGGTCTTATATGAGGTTAATTTATGGTGAGAGTTGTGTTGTGGCCTCCTGTAGGGACATTGTACTCTGTTCAGACATCTTACAGTGCAGACTGTAAAAAAAAGCTGTGAATGAGTCCCTATCTCCCTGCCATCCACATATTTTTTTTTATCCATTCTTCCTTTTTTTAAAAAACACAAAACTGTGGGTCAGCATTTTAGTGCAAAGACTATAAGTAATAAAATGTAAATGTGTTGATGTGCTGATATTTGTCAGATACTGTTCTCTTTTATTTATTGACATAGTAACTTGAATGTTTCCTTAATAGAGTCCATATTAAAATAAAGGCTTTGGTGCTACATCACTGGAAATTTCATGGAGACAATGTTTGTAGGAAGAGAAAACTCTTTTATTAGACAAAAAGATTAAAGTGCTTGCCTGAGGAATTGTTTATCTAGACGTTAAGTTAAATATCCTTTTTATGTGAAAAACAAGCTGAAGCGGTTCAAATTAGATTCAGAAGTATTATCTTTGGATAGGGAATTTAATTGTCATTATTAGGATAACGGAATCATGTTGACTCGGATATAATACAACATTGACAATGTATTATATTCCACTCTTTATGGGTTTTGTCTATCTGTTGGAGGAGATTGGGACCACAAAAGCCCAGCAGTCTAAAGTCCTGTAATCTCATAAAGACATGCAGTATTTCTGTGCCAGTAGTAATCTATAATTCATGGAAGAAGTGAATGAGCAAGCAGGTTTCTGTCAATCACAGTCTCCCTTTCCTCATGGTTTTCTCCAGCATTCCCAGCCTTTCTCAGTATGCACTCAACGAAACTTCAGAAATTGAGACGGGTGCTGCTTCAATTTGATTCGATTATTGTTTTTAACCCCTCGTATTAGTTACTCATATTCTGTTGGGCTCTTATTTTTGCTTTCAGGCTATTGCATTGGTAATGTCAAACTGACCTTGCTCTAAAATGGCATGGGCCCCTTATGGGAGAGGCGGGGTCGAGGGCGTCTCCTCCTCCAGCCAGAAGGTCTTTGGCTCCGGCCGGCTCGAGCGGAATTCTGCCGCAAAGGAGTCCTCATGCTGCCCACCTCCTCCAGCTCTTTGCTATGCTCGGTGGAGGCCATTGGACCTGCGGACAGAAAGAGGGTATGTGAATTATGAAACCTGACATAAAATATTCACTTTGGTTAAAGGTGAAGTGTGTAACTGAATTGCAAAAAACAATGTTTCCAAACAACCCCTTCCCCAAATCACACCATTGGCTGAGCCATTGTCTTACAGTTTAAGTTGATATAAAACAAAATATTTTTACATAAATAATTTATATTGAATATTAATTTGAGATAGGATAAGTAAAAAATACACATTTCACCTTTAAGAAACAACAGTAAAATAATGTATTGCAGCAACAACTACCATATATCCAAAGAAAGTCCCTCTGCAGTCACACGCACTGTGTACATACACATTTTTGAACTTCTCACATCATGTGAGAAGTGTCTGTCTCAAAAACACTGGGAAGACACTTGTCCTGGCCACATATTTTGTCTGTGCGTCTGTGTGCACTACACTGCTCAATTGTGAGTTTGCTCAGATGTTTCCAGTCATCTCTCAATAAGTGTGAGTAGATCCTTTAAGCCCGTCTCATATCCACAGCTTGATCCACATCTGTGCGTCCCTAACCTCTCACCTCTTCAGAAAAATCAAACAAAGTCCTCCGGAGAGAGCAAACATTCTGGGAGCTTTTGGGGAGACCTTGATCTGCGCAGCACTATCTGATGTCACTGATCTCTCATTCAAGTCTTGAATTGGCTTTCTGAGGGTGTTTTGTTTGAGTGCATCGTAGGGATTGGATGTCTTTCCATCGGAAAGTTCCCAGTCTTCCTAATGACAGAAGCTAGAATCAAGTAGACCTGTCTTTTCCCACATTATGAATGGGTAGACGTGCTTGGTCAATCATCAGTTATGTTTTCCGTTTCAGGCCACTGCTCTCCAATCCTTCATTCCATACTATACACAATACATACCATGCTATCCTCTTTCCGCTGAAGCGCATGAAGATTATTCATACGGTTCTTCTAAATTCATCTTCCTTTTATGTATACGTCTTTCTGTCTTAACCTTTTTATCTATGTTTGTCTTTAACTCCAACGCATGCAAAAAAAAAACGCCGCCAGAAATGTCTTAAAAAAGGAATCTTTCAGTGAGAGCTCAACAAATGCCTATCCTACAGAGTAAACATAGAATCCCATTAACCTTTTCCCAGCAAGAACTTGAATGAGATTACTCTCATTGGGTCAAGACATTCCTAACATCTCCGTGGGGAGTGACAGACAACCTATATTAAGAAGTCTACAGGGAACAGCTTTTTTTGTTGGAAAATATCATAACACAAGCAACTGTTGTGAATTAAACAAAAAGTTACTGTGAGAATGAGCTTGATATTAGACCTTCTAGATATCTGGTTTGTACAAATAATTGCAGTTTTCTTGTCTTCTCTTCATGACAATCTGTTTTTAATTCACAACAAGCAGCTAACGCCATATGATTTGAGTTGCTAATCATACAGCCTTGAAATCATACAGAATGTGTAGTGACTGGACGATGTGAGGCTAAACACGTTGCCTGTAAGTCTGCTTATGAGTTAAATATCCTCAAACTATATTTTTACATTCCTGACAGCTCAAATTACATTTACAAACTAATCGCCTTTAGCTGACACATTACACGTTCACAGCAGACTAATTTGCCGAACAGTGGACTAATTCATTTGCCCCACAGAAAGACTTCATTGCATATTTCAGCATCTCATGAAAGAAGGAAACCACACTAAAACCCATCTTTCCACCTGGCCTGCTAATCTGAGCATTATCCTCCTGTTATTTCTCCAGAAATGAATGAAGCAAGTTTACACATTCTGTCTGCATTCAAATCTTTTTATTTTATAATATGAAGGGTTTAACATGGTAAAACGGCTTCATGTGATCAGAGATTTCTCCTTTAAAACACTCAGGTTCAGCTTTGAGAAGTCTTTTTTGCTTTTCCAGTACCATAATCACTCAGCCCAACATATTGTTCACCTAGCGTGAGGAAAAGTCTTGAAATCTCTCTGAGGAGCAAAAAGACATTGTTTTTGGCCAGGCAGGCAGAAGAGGCTGTAATTACACCTGGCTGAGCTGAACACAGCACATCACTGCAGCTCTTCTATCGGCGTCTGTCATAAACCTCTCCGTAATGACACAGTTATGTTGTTTCCTGCCATCACCATCTGACAGGCAGAATTTGCTGCCCGCTTAGCTTTGAGGGGAGCAAATCTCTCAGAAAACTGTCATCCTAGGCCACAAACAAGAAGAAGGCTGCTAAAAATAATCTCTGGTAGTGATGAGAACAGCGTTTATGAATTAACTCAAGACATGCATTGGACTGATGAAAAGGGAGGTCTATTTTAAGCACTCAGAATCACTCCATTGTCTGTTTTACGACTCTTGGCTTCTTCTCAATCTGCGTAGCTCCTTGTTACTCTGTGGGCTGTATCTTTCCACGCTGTGGCGAATACAAAGTGACAAGAGCAATAACCGTGGATATACTATAATAGATGGCATATGCTGATGGGATCTTCCCCTAACTTGCTGCTTGTTTACCAGACCCACTCAGGGATGAAAACGCTCTAGCCTCCTTATTGCATTAGATCTGATGGTGCTGATAGTGGGCCTCCTTCTCACCGACATAATTTCTTCCAGGTTCACCATCTAATGACAAGCAAGTCAGGAAGTAATATTCCAATAGATGTTTCTCACGATACCAAGTCTTATTTGAAGACCTCGAACCCTTAAAGGGATAGTTCATCCAAAGGTGAACATAAGGTCACCCTTATGTTGTTCCTTAACTGTATAAGTCATATAAGTCTTGTTTCTGTGGAACACAGGTGACGGGTGCTTATTTTTTAATTATCTGTCCATACAATGAAAGACAACGGGGTCCAGTGTTGTTTTGACTTTCATTGTATAGATAAAAACTGTTTTTCAAAATATGTTCTTTTCCACAGAGGAAAGTCATAGAGGTGAGTGTAAACCCCCGCGACATTTCTGCAAAATATTATCATGTTCCTTCTTGCACGTTTGGCACTTTCATAGACAAATTGAAATGTTCAAGTAAGTGGCGCTAAAACTGCTTTGAAATATTCTTTGAAACAGATGACCATGAATCTGGCTGTTTGCTGGTGGTTACTGTACATATATTGTACATCATATAAAGTACCACCTACACTAAACTTAACCAATAGAGTTAACAAAAGCAAACATGACATAAAAACACATTTGCTGCAGCAATCATGCCATTTTAGCGTGCTTCGGCAAGTCTTTGAGCTCTTATTGCAACTCGTGTTTCACAGGACCTGTACCCTAGTGCAGTGTGCACTTTACTAGGTGAGCTACTGAGCAAATTTACTACTTCAGAAGAGCCATACATGTGGAGCTTGTTATGTAATGCAAATGTCTAAATGAATTTGTTTAACAATCATGCATGGTAAAAGTGTTTTGAGGTTATAACATAAAATAGGTTAGTAATGATCTGCCCATGTAATCATAATTTGTGTGAAAATGCCGTGAAACTGCATTAAATTGTATGTATAAGATTGTTTGTTTTTTTTTTGGAGTTATAGGCACGTTTTTAATCAACCTATGTTGTAATTTTGGTTTCGTCATTTTTAGGTGAACTATCCCTTTAAGCATGACTTTGGGAGTCATTTAGTCAATTAAAGTTTAATAAAGTGAGAATTCTGGCAACACTGAAATGCTGACCACAGTTTGCTTCCACAGAGATGGTGGCGTGACAGGAGGTGTCCAGTTTGGTCAGCTTTCCTCCAGGCTAATGATAAATAGCCAGATCGTTGCCATCTCATCCTCTAGTACCACACTCCTTAGGTGTTATCCATTATGTTGACTTTTTAACACGACTGCCTCGCCGTGCCTAGCCTCCGCTGGACACCTTGTGTCTGATAGTGTGTCCCTGTAAATCCCAGGGCTGCCTCTTAGCCAGGAGAGTTATCCATCACCCAGCACTTTCCTGACAGGGAGAGAGAGGCCCAGGGTAGGCAACGTTTATAAAGGGCCGAGCACAATCTAATGAATGGTTTACAGAATGTCTCGGACTGGCATGAATTTACAATACACTCCCTGTACAAACACACAACACGACAAATAAAGAACCGTGACTTCCAATAGATACAAAGTTTAGGCTAGTCGGAAGACCTTTAAGCTTGGGGCACCAGATGGATCTAATCTTTTACTCACTACTCCAGGAAGTGAGAGATTAGATCTACTTACACGCAAAGCAGAACCAGGTGAGGAGAGGGCAACCCTTATTTATGGCTGGTTGTACTACATGCATTATCTCTGCTTATTCATTTGCCCTTCTAGCACCTCCACCACCACCCATCTTAAATCATCCGAATGCAACGACCAATCAATGTGTATTATAATTGCTCCGTCTATGCAAATCAAAACCGTCTCGCTTGGTTAGTTTGTTTGTGCAATATTATACAGGAATATTGATTTATTTGTCATTGTTTACAGAATATTCTCCTTGACGCACCCTATCTATTTATTGTGGAGAGTGGGTATGATGAGAGGATCATTCCTATGTGTCTGTCTTATCCAGCCTCACTCTCTCCACAGCATGAGACTGCAGTCATAACAGCTCTTGTAAGGGCGTCTCCACAAACATGCATAATGGATAGCAGCAACACAGCCACATCATAAGTCAAAGGTGACACAAAATGTTATGGAGGTTTGTGTATTTTCTTATCTTTTGTTTTTAATAGCAGTCTGAAGCTAATGAGGTTTTGTGTACGAGAATCTGTGCATGTCTGAACAGAGGATCCTGTTCATACTGTAATTCAAATGTAGAACGTTAACAGGCCTTTAGAAGACTTTGATTGCGCTTACAGGCATCTTACACTTAAAAACAGTTAATGTGTAGGGTGACCGTTCCTATATAAAATGTGGTTCTGGCACACAAGCAGTTTTGTATGTTTGCATAGACAGTGAAATGTATAATTTACATACTGACAACTGCTAGAATGCATTTCATGAATGAACAACTACAGAGATGTTCAAATGTTTACAAATCGTAAAATAGAATTCATTGAATATTACATTTTTATTTTTTTATTAGTCAAGTCAAAAATATCTGCACTACCGTTCAAAATTTTGGGGCTGGTAAGATTTATACAGTAAAAGACTAATATTGTGAAATATTATTGCAATTAAAAATAACGATTTTCTGTTTTAATATATTTTTAATTAATATATTCAGTTGTACTGCTTTATATTTTTTTGTGGACACCATTTCTTCAGGATTCTTTGATGAATAAAAGTTCAAAACTGCATTTATTTGAAATAGAAATCTGTTGTAACAAGGTAAAAGTCTTTGCTTCCTTTTTGACTAATTTACCGCATCCACTACATCGGTAACGTATGTAATTGTAATTTAAATATATTTATACTAGTATATTTATAATAAAAATATAAAGGATTTGTGAAGATTTTAAGCTGGGTATATGTACATATTTTTATGTTTTAGATGTGTGCAAAATGTCCAGACATACAAAATGTTATGTGAAAACATTAGATTCCAATATCTATAAAATCCTAACAAGATCAGGCTGGTCTGGTATTTGTCCATTAGCCCAGTTGTATTCTACTCGTATCTTTTTAAGTTTCATTTAAACACAATTTGTTGCCTGGTATTTATAATGAGCTGATTTCTGATATGCATGTGAATGCACTCATTAATGCTTGGCTGCACATGAATCCTTTTCATCTATGTATGAAATTGCACACAGAAAGGTGTGGCTTTTATGCTGTGTGTGAGTAAACACTGCATTCTAATAATTTCCATTCAGGCCAAATAATTCCCAAAAGAATTTTGTGAATGAATGTGCATGTGCGTGACTGTCGATGCTTTGTTTTGCCTTGCATATGTGCGAGAAGAGGCGTGGAGTCCCATGGGGGTGTAACCATAGCTGACGGTGTGTGACGTCAGAGGCGTGATCCCCAGTGTCTCAGAGGACATTCATTCAATGAAATAAGAGCGAGAGAGCTCCACACTTAGCAGCTTTTTTCTCCACCACACACGCAGGCATGCCAATTTGATGCCCGCTAAGACTATCCTTTAGCTAGTCACACTTGATCATGAGCATTATGCCTAGAATGAGACATGTTAATTAGCATGAAACCCCAGTATGAATCACTTGCCTAGCTCATAAATAAGACCCTGTTACACAAAATTTCCTAACAGTGTGCAATTAAGTCCCTAAATATACTACTTCTGATATGGAAATGAAGTTAAAGAAGCCAGTAGGACTCCCAGAGCGGCGTCTGAAATCAGCAGCCTGGCCTTTTGAAGCCTGGAGTCGCTGCGCTGCTTATCACATGCCTACCAGTAGCGCAGGGCCTTGGCATAAACTGGTACCAATCTCCAACGTGCTCTCAAACCACGTTTCCATGGCAGCCGCTGTGAAAGGCACTCACTGAGGAGCAAGAGAATGACATTGTTAGCTGGAATGGATCAGGGTTCC